>NC_091219.1:5609518-5691132 GCF_040958095.1 Procambarus clarkii
GCTCTGGTGCTCTTGGGAGGTGATGATCTTTGGGGTATTTAAATACTCCGAAATTACCATCTCTTTTAAGGGTCTGAGCAGGTGGTGGAGCGGGTTAAGGCGTACCTGTTATGCCAGTTGCTGGAAGGCTTCTGTGCTGGCTAGGGTTCGAGTCTCCTGGTGGGAAAGTGTTCTAAAGTTGTATACTTCACTCTCGTGTTTAGGAGAGTTGTGCCTTAAGTTCATAGACACAGTGTTCTCCCATATTAACAGGGACTTGATGAAATAAACGTATAAATGACCCCTCACTTGCTCTGGTGCTCTTGGGAGGTGATGATCTTTGGGGTATTTAAATACTCCGAAATTACCATCTCTTTTAAGGGTCTGAGCAGGTGGTGGAGCGGGTTAAGGCGTACCTGTTATGCCAGTTGCTGGAAGGCTTCTGTGCTGGCTAGGGTTCGAGTCTCCTGGTGGGAAAGTGTTCTAAAGTTGTATACTTCACTCTCGTGTTTAGGAGAGTTGTGCCTTAAGTTCATAGACACAGTGTTCTCCCATATTAACAGGGACTTGATGAAATAAACGTATAAATGACCCCTCACTTGCTCTGGTGCTCTTGGGAGGTGATGATCTTTGGGGTATTTAAATACTCCGAAATTACCATCTCTTTTAAGGGTCTGAGCAGGTGGTGGAGCGGGTTAAGGCGTACCTGTTATGCCAGTTGCTGGAAGGCTTCTGTGCTGGCTAGGGTTCGAGTCTCCTGGTGGGAAAGTGTTCTAAAGTTGTATACTTCACTCTCGTGTTTAGGAGAGTTGTGCCTTAAGTTCATAGACACAGTGTTCTCCCATATTAACAGGGACTTGATGAAATAAACGTATAAATGACCCCTCACTTGCTCTGGTGCTCTTGGGAGGTGATGATCTTTGGGGTATTTAAATACTCCGAAATTACCATCTCTTTTAAGGGTCTGAGCAGGTGGTGGAGCGGGTTAAGGCGTACCTGTTATGCCAGTTGCTGGAAGGCTTCTGTGCTGGCTAGGGTTCGAGTCTCCTGGTGGGAAAGTGTTCTAAAGTTGTATACTTCACTCTCGTGTTTAGGAGAGTTGTGCCTTAAGTTCATAGACACAGTGTTCTCCCATATTAACAGGGACTTGATGAAATAAACGTATAAATGACCCCTCACTTGCTCTGGTGCTCTTGGGAGGTGATGATCTTTGGGGTATTTAAATACTCCGAAATTACCATCTCTTTTAAGGGTCTGAGCAGGTGGTGGAGCGGGTTAAGGCGTACCTGTTATGCCAGTTGCTGGAAGGCTTCTGTGCTGGCTAGGGTTCGAGTCTCCTGGTGGGAAAGTGTTCTAAAGTTGTATACTTCACTCTCGTGTTTAGGAGAGTTGTGCCTTAAGTTCATAGACACAGTGTTCTCCCATATTAACAGGGACTTGATGAAATAAACGTATAAATGACCCCTCACTTGCTCTGGTGCTCTTGGGAGGTGATGATCTTTGGGGTATTTAAATACTCCGAAATTACCATCTCTTTTAAGGGTCTGAGCAGGTGGTGGAGCGGGTTAAGGCGTACCTGTTATGCCAGTTGCTGGAAGGCTTCTGTGCTGGCTAGGGTTCGAGTCTCCTGGTGGGAAAGTGTTCTAAAGTTGTATACTTCACTCTCGTGTTTAGGAGAGTTGTGCCTTAAGTTCATAGACACAGTGTTCTCCCATATTAACAGGGACTTGATGAAATAAACGTATAAATGACCCCTCACTTGCTCTGGTGCTCTTGGGAGGTGATGATCTTTGGGGTATTTAAATACTCCGAAATTACCATCTCTTTTAAGGGTCTGAGCAGGTGGTGGAGCGGGTTAAGGCGTACCTGTTATGCCAGTTGCTGGAAGGCTTCTGTGCTGGCTAGGGTTCGAGTCTCCTGGTGGGAAAGTGTTCTAAAGTTGTATACTTCACTCTCGTGTTTAGGAGAGTTGTGCCTTAAGTTCATAGACACAGTGTTCTCCCATATTAACAGGGACTTGATGAAATAAACGTATAAATGACCCCTCACTTGCTCTGGTGCTCTTGGGAGGTGATGATCTTTGGGGTATTTAAATACTCCGAAATTACCATCTCTTTTAAGGGTCTGAGCAGGTGGTGGAGCGGGTTAAGGCGTACCTGTTATGCCAGTTGCTGGAAGGCTTCTGTGCTGGCTAGGGTTCGAGTCTCCTGGTGGGAAAGTGTTCTAAAGTTGTATACTTCACTCTCGTGTTTAGGAGAGTTGTGCCTTAAGTTCATAGACACAGTGTTCTCCCATATTAACAGGGACTTGATGAAATAAACGTATAAATGACCCCTCACTTGCTCTGGTGCTCTTGGGAGGTGATGATCTTTGGGGTATTTAAATACTCCGAAATTACCATCTCTTTTAAGGGTCTGAGCAGGTGGTGGAGCGGGTTAAGGCGTACCTGTTATGCCAGTTGCTGGAAGGCTTCTGTGCTGGCTAGGGTTCGAGTCTCCTGGTGGGAAAGTGTTCTAAAGTTGTATACTTCACTCTCGTGTTTAGGAGAGTTGTGCCTTAAGTTCATAGACACAGTGTTCTCCCATATTAACAGGGACTTGATGAAATAAACGTATAAATGACCCCTCACTTGCTCTGGTGCTCTTGGGAGGTGATGATCTTTGGGGTATTTAAATACTCCGAAATTACCATCTCTTTTAAGGGTCTGAGCAGGTGGTGGAGCGGGTTAAGGCGTACCTGTTATGCCAGTTGCTGGAAGGCTTCTGTGCTGGCTAGGGTTCGAGTCTCCTGGTGGGAAAGTGTTCTAAAGTTGTATACTTCACTCTCGTGTTTAGGAGAGTTGTGCCTTAAGTTCATAGACACAGTGTTCTCCCATATTAACAGGGACTTGATGAAATAAACGTATAAATGACCCCTCACTTGCTCTGGTGCTCTTGGGAGGTGATGATCTTTGGGGTATTTAAATACTCCGAAATTACCATCTCTTTTAAGGGTCTGAGCAGGTGGTGGAGCGGGTTAAGGCGTACCTGTTATGCCAGTTGCTGGAAGGCTTCTGTGCTGGCTAGGGTTCGAGTCTCCTGGTGGGAAAGTGTTCTAAAGTTGTATACTTCACTCTCGTGTTTAGGAGAGTTGTGCCTTAAGTTCATAGACACAGTGTTCTCCCATATTAACAGGGACTTGATGAAATAAACGTATAAATGACCCCTCACTTGCTCTGGTGCTCTTGGGAGGTGATGATCTTTGGGGTATTTAAATACTCCGAAATTACCATCTCTTTTAAGGGTCTGAGCAGGTGGTGGAGCGGGTTAAGGCGTACCTGTTATGCCAGTTGCTGGAAGGCTTCTGTGCTGGCTAGGGTTCGAGTCTCCTGGTGGGAAAGTGTTCTAAAGTTGTATACTTCACTCTCGTGTTTAGGAGAGTTGTGCCTTAAGTTCATAGACACAGTGTTCTCCCATATTAACAGGGACTTGATGAAATAAACGTATAAATGACCCCTCACTTGCTCTGGTGCTCTTGGGAGGTGATGATCTTTGGGGTATTTAAATACTCCGAAATTACCATCTCTTTTAAGGGTCTGAGCAGGTGGTGGAGCGGGTTAAGGCGTACCTGTTATGCCAGTTGCTGGAAGGCTTCTGTGCTGGCTAGGGTTCGAGTCTCCTGGTGGGAAAGTGTTCTAAAGTTGTATACTTCACTCTCGTGTTTAGGAGAGTTGTGCCTTAAGTTCATAGACACAGTGTTCTCCCATATTAACAGGGACTTGATGAAATAAACGTATAAATGACCCCTCACTTGCTCTGGTGCTCTTGGGAGGTGATGATCTTTGGGGTATTTAAATACTCCGAAATTACCATCTCTTTTAAGGGTCTGAGCAGGTGGTGGAGCGGGTTAAGGCGTACCTGTTATGCCAGTTGCTGGAAGGCTTCTGTGCTGGCTAGGGTTCGAGTCTCCTGGTGGGAAAGTGTTCTAAAGTTGTATACTTCACTCTCGTGTTTAGGAGAGTTGTGCCTTAAGTTCATAGACACAGTGTTCTCCCATATTAACAGGGACTTGATGAAATAAACGTATAAATGACCCCTCACTTGCTCTGGTGCTCTTGGGAGGTGATGATCTTTGGGGTATTTAAATACTCCGAAATTACCATCTCTTTTAAGGGTCTGAGCAGGTGGTGGAGCGGGTTAAGGCGTACCTGTTATGCCAGTTGCTGGAAGGCTTCTGTGCTGGCTAGGGTTCGAGTCTCCTGGTGGGAAAGTGTTCTAAAGTTGTATACTTCACTCTCGTGTTTAGGAGAGTTGTGCCTTAAGTTCATAGACACAGTGTTCTCCCATATTAACAGGGACTTGATGAAATAAACGTATAAATGACCCCTCACTTGCTCTGGTGCTCTTGGGAGGTGATGATCTTTGGGGTATTTAAATACTCCGAAATTACCATCTCTTTTAAGGGTCTGAGCAGGTGGTGGAGCGGGTTAAGGCGTACCTGTTATGCCAGTTGCTGGAAGGCTTCTGTGCTGGCTAGGGTTCGAGTCTCCTGGTGGGAAAGTGTTCTAAAGTTGTATACTTCACTCTCGTGTTTAGGAGAGTTGTGCCTTAAGTTCATAGACACAGTGTTCTCCCATATTAACAGGGACTTGATGAAATAAACGTATAAATGACCCCTCACTTGCTCTGGTGCTCTTGGGAGGTGATGATCTTTGGGGTATTTAAATACTCCGAAATTACCATCTCTTTTAAGGGTCTGAGCAGGTGGTGGAGCGGGTTAAGGCGTACCTGTTATGCCAGTTGCTGGAAGGCTTCTGTGCTGGCTAGGGTTCGAGTCTCCTGGTGGGAAAGTGTTCTAAAGTTGTATACTTCACTCTCGTGTTTAGGAGAGTTGTGCCTTAAGTTCATAGACACAGTGTTCTCCCATATTAACAGGGACTTGATGAAATAAACGTATAAATGACCCCTCACTTGCTCTGGTGCTCTTGGGAGGTGATGATCTTTGGGGTATTTAAATACTCCGAAATTACCATCTCTTTTAAGGGTCTGAGCAGGTGGTGGAGCGGGTTAAGGCGTACCTGTTATGCCAGTTGCTGGAAGGCTTCTGTGCTGGCTAGGGTTCGAGTCTCCTGGTGGGAAAGTGTTCTAAAGTTGTATACTTCACTCTCGTGTTTAGGAGAGTTGTGCCTTAAGTTCATAGACACAGTGTTCTCCCATATTAACAGGGACTTGATGAAATAAACGTATAAATGACCCCTCACTTGCTCTGGTGCTCTTGGGAGGTGATGATCTTTGGGGTATTTAAATACTCCGAAATTACCATCTCTTTTAAGGGTCTGAGCAGGTGGTGGAGCGGGTTAAGGCGTACCTGTTATGCCAGTTGCTGGAAGGCTTCTGTGCTGGCTAGGGTTCGAGTCTCCTGGTGGGAAAGTGTTCTAAAGTTGTATACTTCACTCTCGTGTTTAGGAGAGTTGTGCCTTAAGTTCATAGACACAGTGTTCTCCCATATTAACAGGGACTTGATGAAATAAACGTATAAATGACCCCTCACTTGCTCTGGTGCTCTTGGGAGGTGATGATCTTTGGGGTATTTAAATACTCCGAAATTACCATCTCTTTTAAGGGTCTGAGCAGGTGGTGGAGCGGGTTAAGGCGTACCTGTTATGCCAGTTGCTGGAAGGCTTCTGTGCTGGCTAGGGTTCGAGTCTCCTGGTGGGAAAGTGTTCTAAAGTTGTATACTTCACTCTCGTGTTTAGGAGAGTTGTGCCTTAAGTTCATAGACACAGTGTTCTCCCATATTAACAGGGACTTGATGAAATAAACGTATAAATGACCCCTCACTTGCTCTGGTGCTCTTGGGAGGTGATGATCTTTGGGGTATTTAAATACTCCGAAATTACCATCTCTTTTAAGGGTCTGAGCAGGTGGTGGAGCGGGTTAAGGCGTACCTGTTATGCCAGTTGCTGGAAGGCTTCTGTGCTGGCTAGGGTTCGAGTCTCCTGGTGGGAAAGTGTTCTAAAGTTGTATACTTCACTCTCGTGTTTAGGAGAGTTGTGCCTTAAGTTCATAGACACAGTGTTCTCCCATATTAACAGGGACTTGATGAAATAAACGTATAAATGACCCCTCACTTGCTCTGGTGCTCTTGGGAGGTGATGATCTTTGGGGTATTTAAATACTCCGAAATTACCATCTCTTTTAAGGGTCTGAGCAGGTGGTGGAGCGGGTTAAGGCGTACCTGTTATGCCAGTTGCTGGAAGGCTTCTGTGCTGGCTAGGGTTCGAGTCTCCTGGTGGGAAAGTGTTCTAAAGTTGTATACTTCACTCTCGTGTTTAGGAGAGTTGTGCCTTAAGTTCATAGACACAGTGTTCTCCCATATTAACAGGGACTTGATGAAATAAACGTATAAATGACCCCTCACTTGCTCTGGTGCTCTTGGGAGGTGATGATCTTTGGGGTATTTAAATACTCCGAAATTACCATCTCTTTTAAGGGTCTGAGCAGGTGGTGGAGCGGGTTAAGGCGTACCTGTTATGCCAGTTGCTGGAAGGCTTCTGTGCTGGCTAGGGTTCGAGTCTCCTGGTGGGAAAGTGTTCTAAAGTTGTATACTTCACTCTCGTGTTTAGGAGAGTTGTGCCTTAAGTTCATAGACACAGTGTTCTCCCATATTAACAGGGACTTGATGAAATAAACGTATAAATGACCCCTCACTTGCTCTGGTGCTCTTGGGAGGTGATGATCTTTGGGGTATTTAAATACTCCGAAATTACCATCTCTTTTAAGGGTCTGAGCAGGTGGTGGAGCGGGTTAAGGCGTACCTGTTATGCCAGTTGCTGGAAGGCTTCTGTGCTGGCTAGGGTTCGAGTCTCCTGGTGGGAAAGTGTTCTAAAGTTGTATACTTCACTCTCGTGTTTAGGAGAGTTGTGCCTTAAGTTCATAGACACAGTGTTCTCCCATATTAACAGGGACTTGATGAAATAAACGTATAAATGACCCCTCACTTGCTCTGGTGCTCTTGGGAGGTGATGATCTTTGGGGTATTTAAATACTCCGAAATTACCATCTCTTTTAAGGGTCTGAGCAGGTGGTGGAGCGGGTTAAGGCGTACCTGTTATGCCAGTTGCTGGAAGGCTTCTGTGCTGGCTAGGGTTCGAGTCTCCTGGTGGGAAAGTGTTCTAAAGTTGTATACTTCACTCTCGTGTTTAGGAGAGTTGTGCCTTAAGTTCATAGACACAGTGTTCTCCCATATTAACAGGGACTTGATGAAATAAACGTATAAATGACCCCTCACTTGCTCTGGTGCTCTTGGGAGGTGATGATCTTTGGGGTATTTAAATACTCCGAAATTACCATCTCTTTTAAGGGTCTGAGCAGGTGGTGGAGCGGGTTAAGGCGTACCTGTTATGCCAGTTGCTGGAAGGCTTCTGTGCTGGCTAGGGTTCGAGTCTCCTGGTGGGAAAGTGTTCTAAAGTTGTATACTTCACTCTCGTGTTTAGGAGAGTTGTGCCTTAAGTTCATAGACACAGTGTTCTCCCATATTAACAGGGACTTGATGAAATAAACGTATAAATGACCCCTCACTTGCTCTGGTGCTCTTGGGAGGTGATGATCTTTGGGGTATTTAAATACTCCGAAATTACCATCTCTTTTAAGGGTCTGAGCAGGTGGTGGAGCGGGTTAAGGCGTACCTGTTATGCCAGTTGCTGGAAGGCTTCTGTGCTGGCTAGGGTTCGAGTCTCCTGGTGGGAAAGTGTTCTAAAGTTGTATACTTCACTCTCGTGTTTAGGAGAGTTGTGCCTTAAGTTCATAGACACAGTGTTCTCCCATATTAACAGGGACTTGATGAAATAAACGTATAAATGACCCCTCACTTGCTCTGGTGCTCTTGGGAGGTGATGATCTTTGGGGTATTTAAATACTCCGAAATTACCATCTCTTTTAAGGGTCTGAGCAGGTGGTGGAGCGGGTTAAGGCGTACCTGTTATGCCAGTTGCTGGAAGGCTTCTGTGCTGGCTAGGGTTCGAGTCTCCTGGTGGGAAAGTGTTCTAAAGTTGTATACTTCACTCTCGTGTTTAGGAGAGTTGTGCCTTAAGTTCATAGACACAGTGTTCTCCCATATTAACAGGGACTTGATGAAATAAACGTATAAATGACCCCTCACTTGCTCTGGTGCTCTTGGGAGGTGATGATCTTTGGGGTATTTAAATACTCCGAAATTACCATCTCTTTTAAGGGTCTGAGCAGGTGGTGGAGCGGGTTAAGGCGTACCTGTTATGCCAGTTGCTGGAAGGCTTCTGTGCTGGCTAGGGTTCGAGTCTCCTGGTGGGAAAGTGTTCTAAAGTTGTATACTTCACTCTCGTGTTTAGGAGAGTTGTGCCTTAAGTTCATAGACACAGTGTTCTCCCATATTAACAGGGACTTGATGAAATAAACGTATAAATGACCCCTCACTTGCTCTGGTGCTCTTGGGAGGTGATGATCTTTGGGGTATTTAAATACTCCGAAATTACCATCTCTTTTAAGGGTCTGAGCAGGTGGTGGAGCGGGTTAAGGCGTACCTGTTATGCCAGTTGCTGGAAGGCTTCTGTGCTGGCTAGGGTTCGAGTCTCCTGGTGGGAAAGTGTTCTAAAGTTGTATACTTCACTCTCGTGTTTAGGAGAGTTGTGCCTTAAGTTCATAGACACAGTGTTCTCCCATATTAACAGGGACTTGATGAAATAAACGTATAAATGACCCCTCACTTGCTCTGGTGCTCTTGGGAGGTGATGATCTTTGGGGTATTTAAATACTCCGAAATTACCATCTCTTTTAAGGGTCTGAGCAGGTGGTGGAGCGGGTTAAGGCGTACCTGTTATGCCAGTTGCTGGAAGGCTTCTGTGCTGGCTAGGGTTCGAGTCTCCTGGTGGGAAAGTGTTCTAAAGTTGTATACTTCACTCTCGTGTTTAGGAGAGTTGTGCCTTAAGTTCATAGACACAGTGTTCTCCCATATTAACAGGGACTTGATGAAATAAACGTATAAATGACCCCTCACTTGCTCTGGTGCTCTTGGGAGGTGATGATCTTTGGGGTATTTAAATACTCCGAAATTACCATCTCTTTTAAGGGTCTGAGCAGGTGGTGGAGCGGGTTAAGGCGTACCTGTTATGCCAGTTGCTGGAAGGCTTCTGTGCTGGCTAGGGTTCGAGTCTCCTGGTGGGAAAGTGTTCTAAAGTTGTATACTTCACTCTCGTGTTTAGGAGAGTTGTGCCTTAAGTTCATAGACACAGTGTTCTCCCATATTAACAGGGACTTGATGAAATAAACGTATAAATGACCCCTCACTTGCTCTGGTGCTCTTGGGAGGTGATGATCTTTGGGGTATTTAAATACTCCGAAATTACCATCTCTTTTAAGGGTCTGAGCAGGTGGTGGAGCGGGTTAAGGCGTACCTGTTATGCCAGTTGCTGGAAGGCTTCTGTGCTGGCTAGGGTTCGAGTCTCCTGGTGGGAAAGTGTTCTAAAGTTGTATACTTCACTCTCGTGTTTAGGAGAGTTGTGCCTTAAGTTCATAGACACAGTGTTCTCCCATATTAACAGGGACTTGATGAAATAAACGTATAAATGACCCCTCACTTGCTCTGGTGCTCTTGGGAGGTGATGATCTTTGGGGTATTTAAATACTCCGAAATTACCATCTCTTTTAAGGGTCTGAGCAGGTGGTGGAGCGGGTTAAGGCGTACCTGTTATGCCAGTTGCTGGAAGGCTTCTGTGCTGGCTAGGGTTCGAGTCTCCTGGTGGGAAAGTGTTCTAAAGTTGTATACTTCACTCTCGTGTTTAGGAGAGTTGTGCCTTAAGTTCATAGACACAGTGTTCTCCCATATTAACAGGGACTTGATGAAATAAACGTATAAATGACCCCTCACTTGCTCTGGTGCTCTTGGGAGGTGATGATCTTTGGGGTATTTAAATACTCCGAAATTACCATCTCTTTTAAGGGTCTGAGCAGGTGGTGGAGCGGGTTAAGGCGTACCTGTTATGCCAGTTGCTGGAAGGCTTCTGTGCTGGCTAGGGTTCGAGTCTCCTGGTGGGAAAGTGTTCTAAAGTTGTATACTTCACTCTCGTGTTTAGGAGAGTTGTGCCTTAAGTTCATAGACACAGTGTTCTCCCATATTAACAGGGACTTGATGAAATAAACGTATAAATGACCCCTCACTTGCTCTGGTGCTCTTGGGAGGTGATGATCTTTGGGGTATTTAAATACTCCGAAATTACCATCTCTTTTAAGGGTCTGAGCAGGTGGTGGAGCGGGTTAAGGCGTACCTGTTATGCCAGTTGCTGGAAGGCTTCTGTGCTGGCTAGGGTTCGAGTCTCCTGGTGGGAAAGTGTTCTAAAGTTGTATACTTCACTCTCGTGTTTAGGAGAGTTGTGCCTTAAGTTCATAGACACAGTGTTCTCCCATATTAACAGGGACTTGATGAAATAAACGTATAAATGACCCCTCACTTGCTCTGGTGCTCTTGGGAGGTGATGATCTTTGGGGTATTTAAATACTCCGAAATTACCATCTCTTTTAAGGGTCTGAGCAGGTGGTGGAGCGGGTTAAGGCGTACCTGTTATGCCAGTTGCTGGAAGGCTTCTGTGCTGGCTAGGGTTCGAGTCTCCTGGTGGGAAAGTGTTCTAAAGTTGTATACTTCACTCTCGTGTTTAGGAGAGTTGTGCCTTAAGTTCATAGACACAGTGTTCTCCCATATTAACAGGGACTTGATGAAATAAACGTATAAATGACCCCTCACTTGCTCTGGTGCTCTTGGGAGGTGATGATCTTTGGGGTATTTAAATACTCCGAAATTACCATCTCTTTTAAGGGTCTGAGCAGGTGGTGGAGCGGGTTAAGGCGTACCTGTTATGCCAGTTGCTGGAAGGCTTCTGTGCTGGCTAGGGTTCGAGTCTCCTGGTGGGAAAGTGTTCTAAAGTTGTATACTTCACTCTCGTGTTTAGGAGAGTTGTGCCTTAAGTTCATAGACACAGTGTTCTCCCATATTAACAGGGACTTGATGAAATAAACGTATAAATGACCCCTCACTTGCTCTGGTGCTCTTGGGAGGTGATGATCTTTGGGGTATTTAAATACTCCGAAATTACCATCTCTTTTAAGGGTCTGAGCAGGTGGTGGAGCGGGTTAAGGCGTACCTGTTATGCCAGTTGCTGGAAGGCTTCTGTGCTGGCTAGGGTTCGAGTCTCCTGGTGGGAAAGTGTTACTAAAGTTGTATACTTCACTCTCGTGTTTAGGAGAGTTGTGCCTTAAGTTCATAGACACAGTGTTCTCCCATATTAACAGGGACTTGATGAAATAAACGTATAAATGACCCCTCACTTGCTCTGGTGCTCTTGGGAGGTGATGATCTTTGGGGTATTTAAATACTCCGAAATTACCATCTCTTTTAAGGGTCTGAGCAGGTGGTGGAGCGGGTTAAGGCGTACCTGTTATGCCAGTTGCTGGAAGGCTTCTGTGCTGGCTAGGGTTCGAGTCTCCTGGTGGGAAAGTGTTCTAAAGTTGTATACTTCACTCTCGTGTTTAGGAGAGTTGTGCCTTAAGTTCATAGACACAGTGTTCTCCCATATTAACAGGGACTTGATGAAATAAACGTATAAATGACCCCTCACTTGCTCTGGTGCTCTTGGGAGGTGATGATCTTTGGGGTATTTAAATACTCCGAAATTACCATCTCTTTTAAGGGTCTGAGCAGGTGGTGGAGCGGGTTAAGGCGTACCTGTTATGCCAGTTGCTGGAAGGCTTCTGTGCTGGCTAGGGTTCGAGTCTCCTGGTGGGAAAGTGTTCTAAAGTTGTATACTTCACTCTCGTGTTTAGGAGAGTTGTGCCTTAAGTTATAGACACAGTGTTCTCCCATATTAACAGGGACTTGATGAAATAAACGTATAAATGACCCCTCACTTGCTCTGGTGCTCTTGGGAGGTGATGATCTTTGGGGTATTTAAATACTCCGAAATTACCATCTCTTTTAAGGGTCTGAGCAGGTGGTGGAGCGGGTTAAGGCGTACCTGTTATGCTAGTTGCTGGAAGGCTTCTGTGCTGGCTAGGGTTCGAGTTTCCTGGTGGGAAAGTGTTCTAAAGTTGTATACTTCACTCTCGTGTTTAGGAGAGTTGTGCCTTAAGTTCATAGACACAGTGTTCTCCCATATTAACAGGGACTTGATGAAATAAACGTATAAATGACCCCTCACTTGCTCTGGTGCTCTTGGGAGGTGATGATCTTTGGGGTATTTAAATACTCCGAAATTACCATCTCTTTTAAGGGTCTGAGCAGGTGGTGGAGCGGGTTAAGGCGTACCTGTTATGCCAGTTGCTGGAAGGCTTCTGTGCTGGCTAGGGTTCGAGTCTCCTGGTGGGAAAGTGTTCTAAAGTTGTATACTTCACTCTCGTGTTTAGGAGAGTTGTGCCTTAAGTTCATAGACACAGTGTTCTCCCATATTAACAGGGACTTGATGAAATAAACGTATAAATGACCCCTCACTTGCTCTGGTGCTCTTGGGAGGTGATGATCTTTGGGGTATTTAAATACTCCGAAATTACCATCTCTTTTAAGGGTCTGAGCAGGTGGTGGAGCGGGTTAAGGCGTACCTGTTATGCCAGTTGCTGGAAGGCTTCTGTGCTGGCTAGGGTTCGAGTCTCCTGGTGGGAAAGTGTTCTAAAGTTGTATACTTCACTCTCGTGTTTAGGAGAGTTGTGCCTTAAGTTCATAGACACAGTGTTCTCCCATATTAACAGGGACTTGATGAAATAAACGTATAAATGACCCCTCACTTGCTCTGGTGCTCTTGGGAGGTGATGATCTTTGGGGTATTTAAATACTCCGAAATTACCATCTCTTTTAAGGGTCTGAGCAGGTGGTGGAGCGGGTTAAGGCGTACCTGTTATGCCAGTTGCTGGAAGGCTTCTGTGCTGGCTAGGGTTCGAGTCTCCTGGTGGGAAAGTGTTCTAAAGTTGTATACTTCACTCTCGTGTTTAGGAGAGTTGTGCCTTAAGTTCATAGACACAGTGTTCTCCCATATTAACAGGGACTTGATGAAATAAACGTATAAATGACCCCTCACTTGCTCTGGTGCTCTTGGGAGGTGATGATCTTTGGGGTATTTAAATACTCCGAAATTACCATCTCTCTTTAAGGGTCTGAGCAGGTGGTGGAGCGGGTTAAGGCGTACCTGTTATGCCAGTTGCTGGAAGGCTTCTGTGCTGGCTAGGTATTCGAGTCTCCTGGTGGGAAAGTGTTCTAAAGTTGTATACTTCACTCTCGTGTTTAGGAGAGTTGTGCCTTAAGTTCATAGACACAGTGTTCTCCCATATTAACAGGGACTTGATGAAATAAACGTATAAATGACCCCTCACTTGCTCTGGTGCTCTTGGGAGGTGATGATCTTTGGGGTATTTAAATACTCCGAAATTACCATCTCTTTTAAGGGTCTGAGCAGGTGGTGGAGCGGGTTAAGGCGTACCTGTTATGCCAGTTGCTGGAAGGCTTCTGTGCTGGCTAGGGTTCGAGTCTCCTGGTGGGAAAGTGTTCTAAAGTTGTATACTTCACTCTCGTGTTTAGGAGAGTTGTGCCTTAAGTTCATAGACACAGTGTTCTCCCATATTAACAGGGACTTGATGAAATAAACGTATAAATGACCCCTCACTTGCTCTGGTGCTCTTGGGAGGTGATGATCTTTGGGGTATTTAAATACTCCGAAATTACCATCTCTTTTAAGGGTCTGAGCAGGTGGTGGAGCGGGTTAAGGCGTACCTGTTATGCCAGTTGCTGGAAGGCTTCTGTGCTGGCTAGGGTTCGAGTCTCCTGGTGGGAAAGTGTTCTAAAGTTGTATACTTCACTCTCGTGTTTAGGAGAGTTGTGCCTTAAGTTCATAGACACAGTGTTCTCCCATATTAACAGGGACTTGATGAAATAAACGTATAAATGACCCCTCACTTGCTCTGGTGCTCTTGGGAGGTGATGATCTTTGGGGTATTTAAATACTCCGAAATTACCATCTCTTTTAAGGGTCTGAGCAGGTGGTGGAGCGGGTTAAGGCGTACCTGTTATGCCAGTTGCTGGAAGGCTTCTGTGCTGGCTAGGGTTCGAGTCTCCTGGTGGGAAAGTGTTCTAAAGTTGTATACTTCACTCTCGTGTTTAGGAGAGTTGTGCCTTAAGTTCATAGACACAGTGTTCTCCCATATTAACAGGGACTTGATGAAATAAACGTATAAATGACCCCTCACTTGCTCTGGTGCTCTTGGGAGGTGATGATCTTTGGGGTATTTAAATACTCCGAAATTACCATCTCTTTTAAGGGTCTGAGCAGGTGGTGGAGCGGGTTAAGGCGTACCTGTTATGCCAGTTGCTGGAAGGCTTCTGTGCTGGCTAGGGTTCGAGTCTCCTGGTGGGAAAGTGTTCTAAAGTTGTATACTTCACTCTCGTGTTTAGGAGAGTTGTGCCTTAAGTTCATAGACACAGTGTTCTCCCATATTAACAGGGACTTGATGAAATAAACGTATAAATGACCCCTCACTTGCTCTGGTGCTCTTGGGAGGTGATGATCTTTGGGGTATTTAAATACTCCGAAATTACCATCTCTCTTTAAGGGTCTGAGCAGGTGGTGGAGCGGGTTAAGGCGTACCTGTTATGCCAGTTGCTGGAAGGCTTCTGTGCTGGCTAGTATTCGAGTCTCCTGGTGGGAAAGTGTTCTAAAGTTGTATACTTCACTCTTGTGTTTAGGAGAGTTGTGCCTTAAGTTCATAGACACAGTGTTCTCCCATATTAACAGGGACTTGATGAAATAAACGTATAAATGACCCCTCACTTGCTCTGGTGCTCTTGGGAGGTGATGATCTTTGGGGTATTTAAATACTCCGAAATTACCATCTCTTTTAAGGGTCTGAGCAGGTGGTGGAGCGGGTTAAGGCGTACCTGTTATGCCAGTTGCTGGAAGGCTTCTGTGCTGGCTAGGGATTCGAGTCTCCTGGTGGGAAAGTGTTCTAAAGTTGTATATATATATATATATATATATATATATATATATATATATATATATATATATATATATATATATATATATATATATATATATATATATATATATTATATATATATATATATATATATATATATATATATATATATATATATATTATATATATATATATATATATATAATATATATATATATATATATATATATATATATATATATATATATATATATATATATATATATATATATATATATATATATATATGTATATATATGTTACGGACCCGGATCCAGCGTCCGAGGCTGGAACAGTGACGACCACGCCATCTGTGGGTCAGCTCCCGAAACCCCCTCTAACTGGACGACGACACCTGGTGAGGACGAAGTGTACCGGCCACAAGGGCCAGTTTCCAGTCCTGTTCAGCTCACAACACCGCCGCTGCTGTCCTCTGGTGAGGTGGTGCTCAGACAACAACGCCATCTATTAAGTGGATACGTCGGGCGTTTGTGTCTGAGCCTGTAAGTGAGGTGCTTTAGTGTGTCCCTGTTATTGATGACGTGTCTGCTTACAGAGTCGACCTGGGACTGCTGTAAGGGAAGTTGAGTCAGTCTACCCAAGGCAGCTGTCCCCATACCAAGTGCTTTGCTGCAGCAGCTGTGAGTCACCTCCCGGAGGAACACTGTGGTGTTACCCTGCCAGTGAAGTGGCAGTTGAAGGATTGTCGTACCCGGGACCGACAGGTGGAGACGATTGACCACTGGGGTATTGTGGACAGGAGAGTGATCTGTGGTATCACACGAGGCTCCTGACTAGGGCGCTACCCTAGTATCACTTGTGGAGTGGCCTGAACAGTGTTGCTGATCCGGAACCTGCCAGCAGTCTGCTGGACTTGTGGTTAATGGTCTCCACGGCGGTGCCCCCAGTGGGACTGTGTTTTGGCTGGCCTGTGGCCGGGGTAGACTCAGCTTCTCGAAGGATTCGTCGAGAGGCCACGAGAGCACCGAGAGCTTGGCACCGCGAGGATCCAGAGTCTTCAGGAGAAGACGACCGTGTATATAACTCCCCTGTGCAGTGATAATACCCCTCCCCCTGAGTAACCTTTTTATATATTATTTATTGGTGGCGGTGTTAATTATAATATTAAGTTTTTGACTTTATTTCCCTTCCCCTTTAAGTTACTTGCGTTACGGATCTCATCCCTTGAAAGCCACTACTGGCTTGGGGCCGGATACCCTTCCTCTAACGACATCAGAGTACGAACCCAGTTGCGACCCGAGAGGGCCGTAACAATATATATATATATATATATATATATATATATATATATATATATATATATATATATATATATATATATATATATATATATATATATATATATATATATATATATATATATATATATATATAAACATTGGGTCTAACATTTCTATGGTGTTCCACACCCTGATGGCTTGGTGCTGCTGTCTGATGTTTAGTGGCTGTATGTTCAGGAACTCACGGAGCTCCTGGATTGTCTGATCATATAGTGGACGGTTTTTTGCTGTTCTCTTTAGTGCTTTATTTTGCACTGCATGCAGTTTCTGCATGTTAGTTTTCTTTAAGGTGTGTAGTGGTACTGGAGGATACTCGAGATGCAGCCGAACTAGATCCTTATATAGGTTTATGTGAATGTTTGTACTGAGGCTTTGGAATCTCCTCAGTTTTCCTAAGGCGGCTTTGGCTTTGTTTAGTCGGTCCCTTACATGAATTTTTATCCCTGTTCTATTTAACAAGAGTCCCAGTATTCTGACTACCTCCACATATTGGATCGGGCGATTGTCAAGGATAATGGGGTCTGGGTTTCTTTTCGCAATGTGTATTATCTGAAACTTGTTTGTGCTAATTTTCCATGGCTTCTCAAAGTTGTTTATGAGTTCAATTGTTGCCTTGGTCTTGTTAGCTAGTAAGGGTTTTGATGGTCCCGGTTGGCATATTATTTGGATGACATCGTCAGCGTATGTGATGTATTCTCCACGTTGGGGTAGGCTGTAGTTCGATGATGTTTGGGGTATTTAAATACTCCGAAATTACCATCTCTTTTAAGGGTTCTTTTTCAACCATGAACTGGTTGACTCGAATGGGATAGAAGCAGCTGCTTTGTGGTACTCCACTTGTCAGTTTTATTACGTCACCCAAGTAGCTGCTGATATTCAGCCTAAAAGTTCTGTTGTCTATAAAGCTGCAGCGAGTAGCAGTATATCTCTCATGAAATCCTAGCTCATATCTTATATTTTAGGCCTGTGTGCCACACTTTGTCGAACGCTTTCGAGACGTCTCTAAGCATTATTACACTGATCTTTTTTTTCGACATTGCGTTGCCTGTATGCTCTTAGAACAGGGTTTTTGCTGTGTAGGCCCCTCTGCGGTTTCTAAATCCATATTGCCTGGTGTTATACTTCTCTTCCTCTTCTATGTACTTCACAAGTCTCATTATTTTTTCGAATATTTTGCCGGGTACTTCGAGAAGGGAAACATGCCTGTAATTTTCAGTTTTGGTTGGGGGTTTACCTGGCTTGGGGATTAATCATTTTGTAGCATTCTTGAAATATGTATGGAATAGTCCAGATGAAAGAGCTCCATTTATTATACATGTGTATTGATGGAGTGCAATCACTGGTAGATTGGATAATACCATCTTATTTATTTTGCTGTTGCCCGACGCCTTGTTCTTGAAATCCATTATTGTTTTATGGACCTCTGCAATAGTTATATGTTTCATAAGGTGGCATTCATTGCGAATGTAGTTAAGGTCTATTGTTTGCGTCGGGAGTAGTGCTTCAGCTCCTATCGACTCGAGTTGTAATTTCCCTTTCATTAATGGGGCAAAAGTTTAAATTTTCTTCCGGGTTTATCCCGAATATTTTTTCCCAGAACTTCCTGAATTCCTGTTCTTGGTCTCTATCCTCAGAGTTTATTTCCTGGAGCGCCTATGATGTACGGTGTTTCCTCAGATGAGTTTCCCATCAGAGTTTTTTTTTTCCAGAACTTTCCTGGGCTTCTGTAGTCGACTTGGATTTTGCTTATTAGGTCATCCCATTTTTTTATGTACTCCGTTTTGCATAAATTTTGCAGCTCATCTTGTAGTTCCCTTTGTAGTCTCTTGCGCTCGTCCGTCCACCCACAGATTTATGAGTTGTAGAACACTTGTATCTGGTTTGAAGTGTCCTGAGTGCCTCAGTGGCTGGGGGTGTGAGAGCGTTATATGGTGAGCTACGGGGATATGATCGTTCATGCATTTTTCTATGGCGCTAATCCATGTATTTAACTCTGTTTATGCATGATGTTTTCATTCCATTAATGTTTGTGACACTGATTTCCTGTGCACTGCTTTTGAACGCTTCCCAGTCAGTTTTAGTGTATTGAAGTCTTGGTGGTGAGGGTTTCTGATTGAGGTTAGTTGATAGCATCATTATTATTGGTAGGTTGTCACTTGTGCTCACTGGGCCCCTTTCTATGCGGGTGTTTAGGAAGTGATGGTTGTTTGACAGTATTATGTCTGGTTTACCACTGTCTTTGTCTGACGTAAGTTGGGAAGTCTGGGCCCAGCTGGGTTAGATTTCCGTTCCTTATACTGTGCATGGCATCTCCTGCCTGGTTGTTCCTTCCATGCCCTAGTGTTCTGTGCTTGACGTCCAGATCTCCCAGGAAGCAGGCAGGTATGTTCCTTCTGGCGTGTTTCATGATGTCGGCCAGGGGAAGGGAAGGTCGTCTTGGTGGTTGGTAACATGTTCGTATTAAGATTATACCTTTCATGGTTTGGAGTTCAATTGCCAGGAAGCTTTCTATAAAGTTATCAAGAATTTTGTGTGGAATATTTCTTTTTTACAGCAATTGTTGTTCCATCGTTGGCCTGGTCAGTTCTGTTCTGATTACTGAGCAGTTCTGAGGCTGGAGGTAAAAAAAATACGACGACCGCAGGGAGGAAGGCCGAGGAGCCTCCGGGTCTCAGCCAGAAAATTGTATTTCATTACATTCAATGCTGGTTTTCTGGGGGGGGAGCCCTGTCTGCTTCCTGGAGCTGCTTTCCCAAAGACAAAAACAAAAGGGACTTATCCGGGAGGCGTTCAGCCCTTGATACTCAATGCAAAGTCCAGTCAACTGGTTGCCTCTGCCGACCCAATGTGATGCAAGGCCCAATTAGGCCCAGGAACATTAACAAGGAAGCGGGAGGCCAGGACCCTGTTAGACCTCAAAAAAAAAGTGCTCAAATGTCCGCCCAAGACATGTTACCAAGTTAGATGGCAACCAACGCAGCAAACTTATGCACTTCAAGGGCACGAGGATCGACTGCAGGCTGGCTGGATTGAATAACCCTGCAGATAGAAGGGAAACCGGGTTAACCCAAAGTGTGTCCCCAGCTACCGAGGCCGGGAATGCGCAGATAACTGCGAAGAGCCGCAACCGGACAACACATGATGCACCCCTCGCCTAACCAACCAAGCATCAACCACCCAAGGGCCCCTCAGGAAAAGAGAAGTCTCATTCTTCACCAGAAAAGGAGGAGACAGCTGCAAACTAACAAACCTATCAGGACCAAATGAGTAGAAACCATTGCGCCGGAGGAGAGCATGAAACTTTTCTGACCCGACTTCCGAGGCCAATGCCAACAATAAGAGAGCCTTGGAAAAACAATCCAGAACCGAAGGGGCCACCACAAACCGAGGAGGAGAGAGAAAGGAGAGGACGCATTCAAACGACCAGGATGGCTCAGGCAGTGCATGAGCAGCCCAGAGATGAAAACATATGAGATGGCTTGTTAAACAAAGTAGAATTAACCAATACCGAACACAAGGCGCTAGCGCCACATGATACGAGGCGACAATTCGGCATAAGATGACGGTCCTGGAACAACCATGAAAGGAAAAACAACCCTAGCAGAGATAGAAGTACACCTACAAAGGGATAAGAAATAACAGAATGTCTGCCAGGAAACTTCATACTGCTGCTGAGATGAAGCACGCAGGTGGGACACCATCAATGAAGCGATCTGCGCACCATACAGGTGGTGATAAACTAATCAAAGCCCAGATGCAAAGACTCAAGGAGAAGAGGGAACCAGCCATGTAACGGACTGGACCGATCTGGTGAAAGAGGCGGTGTCGCAGGATGATCCTCTGATTCGGACACCGACCAAGCACCACCTGAAACCAAGGCTGGAACTGCTACCACTGGACCAGAAGGACAACTCTCCCGTGGTAAGTCTCCAAGCGAACTAGGACCTGGAGCAACAGTTGAACTGGGGGGTGGGAGGGAGGGGTGGGTTAGCTGGAACTAATCCAGCCCAAAGACTTCGACTCCAACAGTTACGCAGTTGGGGAGGGACGCTACAAACCGGAAGATGCCTCAACCACGCCAACGCGAAGAGGTCTACTTCCTAAGGCACGCACGTCCAGCAGAGCCAACTAAACGAGTCGGCGTCGACCGTCCATTCCCTGGACTGAGGAATTAACTGACAGGTCGTCCACCAGGACGTTGGACACCCCCCGAACGTGAACACGCCAGGAGAGCCAAACCCCGAGAACACGGGAGATGCGTTACCCTAAGTAACCAGCTCCAAAGAGCCAAGGACTGCATTGAACCCCGTGGTTCAGGCAATTAACAACCAGGGAACAGTCCGAATGGAGCTGGATTATTGCTCCGCGAGTGACCCAAACCCTCCAGAGCAACATCCACACATCCGCAAACTCACAGCCCCACTTCCGTCGGGCTCACAGCCCGACGGAAGGACACACCCCACCGTTCCTTGGCCTGCCTGATCACTGGTCACAAAGCCCCAGCCAAGAGACGACGCATCCGTGAACACATCGAGCGAGGGCTTGTGTAGGTGCCAAGGTACGGAACCCTGAAAAACCCAATGAGGAAGCAGATGATGCAGGAAACTACGCATAGCCTGAGCTTGAACCCAGCAACCGTGAAAAAAGCGGAAGGAATGTCCCTGAAGGAACCAGAACAGCCAACGAAGCCAAACCCAACGTGGTGGGTAGACCATCATGGCAAAGTTCAGGCTCCCACACAATCCCTAGAGCAACCGCTGGGTGACCCGGGAGCCCCCAGAAACAGGCTAAGGCAGGACTGCAGCCAAAGTAGTCTCTGGAGGGAGAGAGAGAAGCTGTCACACAAGACCCAGCCAACACCAAACCTGAGAGGGAACCAGATGGCACTTCTGCCAGTTCAACAGGAACCCGAACCCGGCAATCTGGGAAAGAACCAATCGCCTGGCAAGCAGACACGTGGATTGGCTGGGGGCCCATATCAGCTAGTCATTGAGGTAGACAAGAACCCGAACGCGTAAAAGACGCAGACGGACCCCCACGACCCGGGTAAGGCGTGTGAAAATGCCAAGTGCCAGATTCAAGCCGAATGAAAGGCAAAGAAAGCGCTAACCTTGAACCCTCACAACAAAACTGAGGCAGTCCCTGAGTCGCGGATGAATGGGGATGTGCCAAAACGCGTCCTTGAGGCCCAGAGACACCCTCCAAGCACCTGGCTCCAAGAGAAGACTGATCTGGGACACTCGTCATACAAATGGAGGGGGGCAATAAAAACACAGGTTCGGACAGGACAAACCCAGAATGAACCTGAGGTCCACGCAGTCCCATTTCGGAACCGGAAACGAGTGGGAGATCAACTGGAGGGATGAGATCGTTTCGACCATGTCCAAGCAAACCCACTCCGAGATAACCTGACAGCTCATGGAATGAAGCCTGCCCCGCCAATCCCGAACCTCCCAGAGGAGGGGCTAGGCCACCCAACGGGACCGCAGGCCGCATGAAACAAGAAAGGCCCACAAATAGTGGAACCAGGCGTGATCAAATTGAGGTTTCCCCCTCCCCCAATCGCCCAGTCAATGAGCAAACCACGAAAGGGCCGACTCACCCTTAAAAGAACTCAACCTCCGCACATAGCGATAACCGCGTCGACCAGATTGAGAAGGATGCACTGGTGCTGAAACGAGCACAATTGGCCTACTACGATGGGAAGAATCTGAGGCTGGTACGACCCTTACGGGAAGGCCACCCACGGGGCCCCCTGAGAACCAACAAGTTTGACATGGGACAGCAGCTAGAAGAAGCTGCTTGCAGATATTGCAGACTTTGCTAACAGCATGGGCAAAAAGGCGAAGAAATCCTAAGAGCAAGGGCCCAAGTGGATTCCACAGAGGAAACAATCAATGCAAGCTGACAAATAAGACGGAAAGCAAAAAACAGTGACACAGCATCTCGCAGGATCAGCACAAACAGCTTCAAAAGAGCAGACAATGCCTGCACTGCCGAGGCCAATACACCAGATTCAGGAGCGGTGCCAAGCGCCTCCACTTCCTCCTCGCACCAGTCCGAGGCCAGCACAAGAAGGGAAAAGAATTGCAAGGCCAAAGCTAACAAGCCACAGGTGCGCAAGTTCTCAGTTACCAACGCTGCTTAAAGGGAGTGACCATGCACATGAAGCTGCACAACACCAAAATACCAAGGAAAGAGAAGAGCGAACAAGCATGCACTGAGGTGCTCAAACTCGTCCCCCAGGAAAACCTGGACCACCATACAAGCCTCGCACCACTCAAGCTTGCAGGACCAACAGAACGAATGCCATGCCTCCAAAGAGTAAAGCCAGTCCGCAAGCCAGGACAACTCCAGAACCCCAAATCTAGGGATATAAAGGGATAATCCAGGTCGTGCATGACATAAGTCGCAATGGCCGCCTATGCCGCATGAGGTAGGATGCGGGAGGCCAAAAACCTCCAGAAAGACGACACCGAATAACCCACGGTATCACAGAACTTAACCCGGGGAGGGGTAAACGCCAAATCCAACTTTTATGAGGATGGGGAAAGAGAAACCAACTCTTTGTAACACCAATCCCCACTTAGAGGGTATAAAAATCCAAGCAGGGTATAAAGGGGCCCCATGGACCCTAAGTCAACCCCTCTCCCACTCTGGTAACCTCACCACGAAAACCTGGGCCGAGCTGTCCTCCAAACCCTCCACCTCAAAAGGCAGGAGCAGCCGAAAAAGCAGGAACGAAGGGGGATCCACTGGTGAGTCCTAGAAGCTCCAGCTAGAGGTCCAGGCTCAAATGCCTTTGCCACACCAAAAGGGGCATCCTTCGAAACTGCCAGAGTCTCAACACGAACTAAACCCTGCCCCGACTCCGAAACCCTCAGACTCTTAGCAACCGGAAGCAAGAGGGTTAGGACAAGGACGAACAACAGAAGGGGAAGGACAAAGGGGGGTGCTGACGGAACCATAGTTGAGGCGACTAACGCCTACAAGTCCGGGTCGCTATAACCATAATGAGGCAGTCTCGGGGAATCCTGGGTAGCAACCAACCTAGCACGTTGCAGCAACCTAAATCGAGCATGCAATGCCAACGCTGCCGACACCAACAAATGATCAGTGGACTGGGTAAACTGGAGTACGAACAAAGAACTTGCAATACTTCGGGTCGAAAGTGTCACTGACCCAACAGACAGCATGACTGAGGCACAACCGGTGAGTGTCCCCTTGAGACAAGGGGACACAGCATCTTTTACACTCGCAGGAAGCGAGAGAGGACCCAGGCATCGCATCCATTGGAATAAAGGCCCCCTTCCCCCGGGTTTCCCAAGGCCCTTAATGGCGTTATTTTGCTAAGGGAAGCTCAGGCAGGGTACTGCTAACTGGCGCCCAAAAACTATCAAGCAAACTGCTAAAAGCTGAACCTTCGGGACGTGTATATTCTCGAGGGCCTATCTTGAGGTTATCTTGAAATGATTTCGGGGCTTTAGTGTCCCCGCGCCCCGGTCCTCGACCAGGCCTCCACCCCAGGAAGCAGCCCGTGACACCTGACTAACACCCAGGTACCTATTTTACTGATAGGTAACAGGGGCATAGGGTGAAAGAAACTCTGCCCATTGTTTCTCGCCGGCGCCTGGGATCGAACCCAGGACCACAGGATCACAATCCAGCATGCTGTCCGCTCGGCCGACCGGCTCCGACCTAGCAGAGGACCACTAAGATACAATAGGGGTGTAACCAAACCCAAGGGGCAGAACCCCCCCCCCCCCCACTAGGAAGGAATATTAAAATTAAAATTAAAATAAAACCCCTGAAAGAGGACAACGTGCCCAGGCGGAACAGAGCCGACCGCTATGAGAGGTGATAACTAGCTGCACAGTACCCTGCGCCCCAACCAGTGACAAAAACTACCCCATACCCAGAGGAAAATGGGGGAGCTTGAAACACCCCAGCTAACTCCAAGGGTGGTCAATCACCAAGTAGCAAAAGACACAGCGGAGGTAGATCCAAAGTTGACTTGGGGAAGGTAACCCCAAGCTCCCAGGGGCAGTACTTACAGGGCACCTAGGGAAGGGAACCCAAGGTGTATACAGGCCAAGAACTGGAGAAATTACTCCTGGCTCGCACACACCACCGATGAGAGAACCAAACCACAAAGCACTTGACTAAAATTCTGGGGCCAGAGGCACGCGACCTTGCCAGTTCCACGTCAGCCACAGAACTGCAGGGTGGATTGCCTGTCTGGGGCTTTCCCTTCCCCCTTATGGGAAAAGGAGGGGTGTGCAGACGGAGACGTGACGACGCTATGCTCGTTTTCATTTGGGGAGCTCTGTCAACTAGTTTGGCTTTCAGTAGCAATGTTTTAACCAGATTAGGTGTTTTGGGGTGTTCCAGGCTGGCTCCCTCCCGTGCTGTTTGCAGAGTCTGCAATATCAGCAGGCAGCTTCTTCTAGCTGCTGTCCCATGTCAAACTTGTTGGTTCTCAGGGGGCCCCGTGGGTGGTCTTCCCGCAAGGGTCGTACCAGCCTCAGATTCTTCCCATCGTTGTAGGCCAATTGTGCTCGTTTCAGCACCAGTGCATCCTTCTCAATCTGGTCGATGCGGTTATCGCTATGTGCGGAGGTTGAGTTCTTCTAAGGGTGAGTCGGCCCTTTCGTGGTTTGCTCATTGACTGGGCGATAGGGGGGGGGGGGGGAAAGCTCAATTTGTTCACGCCTGGTCCCACTATTTGTGGGGCTTTCTTGTTTCATGCGGCCTGCGGTCCCGTTGGGTGGCCTAGCCCCTCCTCTGGGAGGTTCGGGGTTGGCGGGGCAGGCTTCTTTCCATGATCTGTCAGGTTATCTCGGAGTGGGTTTGCTTGGACATGGTCGAAACGATCTCGTCCCTCCAGTGGATCTCCCACTCGTTTCCGGTTCCGAAACGGGACTGCGTGGACCTCAGGTTCATTCTGGGTTTGTCCTGTCTGAACCTGTGTTTTTATTGCCCCCCTCCATTTGTATGACGAGTGTCCCAGATCAGTCATCTCTTGGAGCCAGGTGCTTGGAGGGTGTATCTGGGCCTCAAGGACGCGTTTTGGCACATCCCGATTCATCCGGGATTCAGGGACTTCCTCAGTTTTGTTGTGGGGCGTCAAGGTTACCGCTTTCGTTGCCTTTCATTTGGCTTGAATCTGGCACTTCGCGTTTTCACACGCCTTACCCGGGTCGTGGGGGTCCGTCTGCGTCTTTTAGGCGTTCGGGTTCTAGTCTACCTCAATGACTAGCTGATATGGGCCCCCAGCCAATCCACGTGTCTGCTTGCCAGGCGATTGATTCTTTCCCAGATTGCCGGGTTCGGGTTCCTGTTGAACTGGCAGAAGTCCCATCTGGTTCCCTCTCAGGTTCGGTGTTGGCTGGGTCTTGTGTGACAGCTTCTCTCTCTCCCTCCAGAGACTACTTTGGCTGCAGTCCTGCCTTAGCCTGTTTCTGGAGGCTCCCCGGGCACCCAGCGGTTGCTCTAGGGATTGTGTGGGAGCCTGAACTTTGCCATGATGGTCTACCCACCACGTTGGGTTTAGCTTCGTTGGCTATTCTGGTTCCTTCAGGGACATCCCTTCCGCCTTTCTCGTGGTTGCTGGGTTCAAGCTCGGGCTATATGTAGTATGCTGCATCACCTGCTTCCTCATTGGGTTTTTCAGGGTTCCGTACTTTGGCACCTACACAAGCCCTTGGTGTGTTCTCGGATGCGTCGTCTCTTGGCAGGGACTTTGTGACCAGTGATCAGGCGGCCAAGGACGGTGGGGTGTGTCCTTCCGTCGGGCTCACAGCACGGTGTGTGAGTTTGCGGCTGTGTGGATGTTGCTTTGGAGGGTTTGGGTCACTCGTGGAGCAATGATCCAGCTCCATTCTGACTGCTCCCTGCTTGTTAATTCCCTGAACCACGGGGTTCAAGGTAGTCCTTGGCTCTTTGGAGCTGATCACTTCGAGTAACGCGTCTACCGTGTTCTCGGGGTTTGGCTCTCCTGGCGTGTTCACGTTCGGGGGGTGTCCAACGTCCTGGTGGACAGCCTATGACAGTTAATTCCCCCGTCCAGGGAATGGACGGTCGACGCCGACTCGTTTAGTTGGCTCTGCTGGACGTGCGTGCCTTAGGAAGTAGACCTCTTCGCGTTGGCGTGGTTGAGGCATCTTCCGGTTTGTGGCATACCTTCCCAACTGTGTGACTGTTGGGTTCGAAGTCTTCGGGCTGGATTAGCTCCAGATAACTCACCCCCCCCCCCCCAGCCCTCCAGTTCAACTGTTGCTCCAGATCCTAGCTCGCTTGGATACTTACCACGGGAGAGTTGTCCTTCTGGCCCCATGGTGGCAGTTCCAGCCTTGGTTTCAGGTGGTGCTTGGTCGGTGTCCGAATCAGAGGATCATCCTGCGACACCGCCTCTTTCACCAGATCGGTCCAGTCCGTTACATGGCTGGTTCCCTCTTCTCCTTGAGTCTTTGCATCTGGGCTTTGATTAGTTTATCACCACCTGTATGGTGCGCAGATCGCTTCATTGATGGTGTCCCACCTGCGTGCTTCATCTCAGCAGCAGTATGAAGTTTCCTCTCAGACATTCTGTTATTTCTTATCCCTTTGTAGGTGTACTTCTATCTCTGATAGGGTTGTTTTTCCTTTCATGGTTGTTCCAGGACCGTCATCTTATGCCGAATTGTCGCCTAGTATCTTATGGCGCTAGCGGCTTATGTTCGATATTGGTTAATTCTACTTTGTTCCACAAGCCATCTCATATGTTTTCATCTCTGGACTGCTCATGCACTGCCTGAGCCATCCTGGTCGTTTGAATGCGTCCTCTCCTTTCTCTCTTCTCCTCGGTTTGTGGTGGCCCCTTCGGTTCTGGATTGTTTTTCCAAGGCTCTCTTACTGTTGGCATTGGCCTCGGAAGTCGGGTCAGAAAAGTTTCATGCTCTCCTCCGGCGCAATGGTTTCTACTCATTTGGTCCTGATAGGTTTGTTAGT
The DNA here is from genome assembly GCF_040958095.1 of Procambarus clarkii. Taxonomy (NCBI): domain Eukaryota; kingdom Metazoa; phylum Arthropoda; class Malacostraca; order Decapoda; family Cambaridae; genus Procambarus; species Procambarus clarkii. The sequence goes on from NC_091219.1 coordinate 5,636,787, forward strand.
TTGCAGCTGTCTCCTCCTTTTCTGGTGAAGAATGAGACTTCTCTTTTCCTGATGGGCCCTTGGGTGGTTGATGCTTGGTTGGTTAGGCGAGGGGTGCATCATGTGTTGTCCGGTTGCGGCTCTTCGCAGTTATAGCGCATTCCCGGCCTCGGTAGCTGGGGACACACTTTGGGTTGACCCGGTTTCCCTTCTATCTGCAGGGTTATTCAATCCAGCCAGCCTGCAGTCGATCCTCGTGCCCTTGACGTGCATAAGTTTGCTGCGTTGGTTGCCATCTAACTTGGTAACATGTCTTGGGCGGACATTTGAGCACTTTTTTTTGAGGTCTAACAGGGTCCTGGCCTCCCGCTTCCTTGTTAATGTTCCTGGGCTTAATTGGGCCTTGCATCACATTGGGTCGGCAGAGGCAACCAGTTGACTGGACTTTGCATTGAGTATCAAGGGCTGAACGCCTCCCGGATAAGTCCCTTTTGTTTTTGTCTTTGGGACAGCAGCTCCAGGAAGCAGACAGGGCTCCCCCCCCAGAAAACCAGCATTGAATGTAATGAAATACCATTTTCTGGGTGAGACCCGGAGGCTCCTCGGCCTTCCTCCCTGCGGTCGTCGTATTTTTTTTACCTCCAGCCTCAGAACTGCTCAGTAATCAGAACAGAACTGATCAGGCCAACGATGGAATAACAATTGCTGTAAAAAAGAAATATTCCACACAAAATTCTTGATAACTTTATAGAAAGCTGCCTGGCAATTGAACTCCAAACCATGAAAGGTATAATCTTAATACGAACATGTTACCAACCACCAAGACGACCTTCCCTTCCCCTGGCCGACATCATGAAACACGCCAGAAGGAACATACCTGCCTGCTTCCTGGGAGATCTGGACGTCAAGCACAGAACACTAGGGCATGGAAGGAACAACCAGGCAGTAGATGCCATGCACAGTATAAGGAACGGAAATCTAACCCAGCTGGGCCCAGACTTCCCAACTTACGTCAGACAAAGACAGTGGTAAACCAGACATAATACTGTCAAACAACCATCACTTCCTAAACACCCGCATAGAAAGGGGCCCAGTGAGCACAAGTGACAACCTACCAATAATAATGATGCTATCAACTAACCTCAATCAGAAACCCTCACCACCAAGACTTCAATACACTAAAACTGACTGGGAAGCGTTCAAATGCAGTGCACAGGAAATCAGTGTCACAAACATTAATGGAAAGAAAACATCATGCATAAACAGAGTTAAATACATGGATTAGCGCCATAGAAAAATGCATGAACGATCATATCCCCGTAGCTCACCATATAACGCTCTCACACCCCCAGCCACTGAGGCACTCAGGACACTTCAAACCAGATACAAGTGTTCTACAACTCATAAATCTGTGGGTGGACGGACGAGCGCAAGAGACTACAAAGGGAACTACAAGATGAGCTGCAAAATTTATGCAAAACGGAGTACATAAAAAAATGGGATGACCTAATAAGCAAAATCCAAGTCGACTACAGAAGCCCAGGAAAGTTCTGGAAAAAAAAAACTCTGATGGGAAACTCATCTGAGGAAACACCGTACATCATAGGCGCTCCAGGAAATAAACTCTGAGGATAGAGACCAAGAACAGGAATTCAGGAAGTTCTGGGAAAAAATATTCGGGATAAACCCGGAAGAAAATTTAAACTTTTGCCCCATTAATGAAAGGGAAATTACAACTCGAGTCGATAGGAGCTGAAGCACTACTCCCGACGCAAACAATAGACCTTAACAACATTCGCAATGAATGCCACCTTATGAAACATATAACTATTGCAGAGGTCCATAAAACAATAATGGATTTCAAGAACAAGGCGTCGGGCAACAGCAAAATAAATAAGATGGTATTATCCAATCTACCAGTGATTGCACTCCATCAATACACATGTATAATAAATGCAGCTCTTTCATCTGGACTATTCCATACATATTTCAAGAATGCTACAAAATGATTAATCCCCAAGCCAGGTAAACCCCCAACCAAAACTGAAAATTACAGGCATGTTTCCCTCCTCGAAGTACCCGGCAAAATATTCGAAAAAATAATGAGACTTGTGAAGTACATAGAAGAGGAAGAGAAGTATAACACCAGGCAATATGGATTTAGAAACCGCAGAGGGGCCTACACAGCAAAAACCCTGTTCTAAAAGCATACAGGCAACGCAATGTCGAAAAAAAAGATCAGTGTAATAATGCTTAGAGACGTCTCGAAAGCGTTCGACAAAGTGTGGCACACACAGGCCTAAAATATAAGATATGAGCTAGGATTTCATGAGAGATATACTGCTACTCGCTGCAGCTTTATAGACAACAGAACTTCTAGGCTGAATATCAGCAGCTACTTGGGTGACGTAATAAAACTGACAAGTGGAGTACCACAAAGCAGCTGCTTCTATCCCATTCGAGTCAACATATATACAGCCTACCCCAACGTGGAGAATACATCACATACGCTGACGATGTCATCCAAATAATATGCCAACCGGGACCATCAAAACCCTTACTAGCTAACAAGACCAAGGCAACAATTGAACTCATAAACAACTTTGAGAAGCCATGGAAAATTAGCACAAACAAGTTTCAGATAATACACATTGCGAAAAGAAACCCAGACCCCATTATCCTTGACAATCGCCCGATCCAATATGTGGAGGTAGTCAGAATACTGGGACTCTTGTTAAATAGAACAGGGATAAAAATTCATGTAAGGGACCGACTAAACAAAGCCAAAGCCGCCTTAGGAAAACTGAGGAGATTCCAAAGCCTCAGTACAAACATTCACATAAACCTATATAAGGATCTAGTTCGGCTGCATCTCGAGTATCCTCCAGTACCACTACACACCTTAAAGAAAACTAACATGCAGAAACTGCATGCAGTGCAAAATAAAGCACTAAAGAGAACAGCAACAAACCGTCCACTATATGATCAGACAATCCAGGAGCTCCGTGAGTTCCTGAACATACAGCCACTAAACATCAGACAGCAGCACCAAGCCATCAGGGTGTGGAACACCATAGAAATGTTAGACCCAATGTTTTTATATATATATATATATATATATATATATATATATATATATATATATATATATATATATATATATATATATATATATATATATATATATATATATATAGTCGTTAGAGGAAGGGTATCCGGCCCCAAGCCAGTAGTGGCTTTCAAGGGATGAGATCCGTAACGCAAGTAACTTAAAGGGGAAGGGAAATAAAGTCAAAAACTTAATATTATAATTAACACCGCCACCAATAAATAATATATAAAAAGGTTACTCAGGGGGAGGGGTATTAACACTGCACAGGGGAGTTATATACACGGTCGTCTTCTCCTGAAGACTCTGGATCCTCGCGGTGCCAAGCTCTCGGTGCTCTCGTGGCCTCTCGACGAATCCTTCGAGAAGCTGAGTCTACCCCGGCCACAGGCCAGCCAAAACACAGTCCCACTGGGGGCACCACCGTGGAGGCCGTCAACCACAAGTCCAGCAGACTGCTGGCAGGTTCCGGATCAGCAACGCTGTTCAGGCCACTCCACGAGCGATACTAGGGTAGCGCCCTAGTCAGGAGCCTCGTGTGATACCACAGATCACTCTCTTGTCCACAATACCCCAGTGGTCAATCGTCTCCACCAGTCGGTCGCGGGTACGACAATCCTTCAACTGCCACTTCACTGGCAGGGTAACACCACAGTGTTCCTCCGGGAGGCGACTCACAGCTGCTGCAGCAAAGCACTTGGTATGGGGACAGCTGCCTTGGGTAGACTGACTCAACTTCCCTTACAGCAGTCCCAGGTCGACTCTGTAAGCTGACACGTCATTAATAACAGGGACACACTAAAGCACCTCACTTACAGGCTAAGACACAAACGCCCGACGTATCCACTCCATAGATGGCGTTGTTGTCTGAGCACCACCTCACCAGAGGTCAGCAGCGGCGGTGTTGTGAGCTGAACAGGACTGGAAACTGGCCCTTGTGGCCGGTACACTTCGTCCTCACCAGGTGTCTTTGTCCAGTTAGAGGGGGTTTCGGGAGCTGACCCACAGATGGCGTGGTCGTCACTGCTCCAGGCTCGGACGCTGGATCCGGGTCCGTAACACACACACACACATATATATATATATATATATATATATATATATATATATATATATATATATATATATATATATATATATATATATATATATATATATATATATATATATATATATATATATAATATATATATATATATATAATATATATATATATATATATATATATATATATATATATATAATATATATATATATATATATATATATATATATATATATATATATATATATATATATATATATATATATATATATATAATATATATATATATATATATATATATATAATATATATATATATATATATATATATATATATATATATATATATATATATATATATATATAATATATATATATATATATATATATTTTATTAAATATGACCGAAAAAGTAAGATTAATAATTCTAACACGAATTTTCTCAATCTTTCGTACATTATGCTTCACTGTTGGAGGTAAATCAAAAATCACTTCTCCAAAATTCATTTTTATTTCTAGTCTGACGCGACACGGGCGCGTTTCGTAAAACTTATTACATTTTCAAAGACTTCACAAATACACAACTGATTAGAACTTGCGTTTCCCTGATTTTATATCTACATTTGAGTGAGGTGGGAAGGGTGATGTGGCATTACATTTGAGTAAGGTGGGAAGGATGATGTGGCATTAGAGGATATTAATAGGGTATTAAAAGTATCAACACAAGACAGAACACGAAACAATGGATATTGAATAGAAGTGTTTGTAGAAAGCCTATTGGTCCATATTTCTTGATGCTTCTATATTGGAGCGGAGTCTTGAGGTGGGTAGAATATAGTTGTGCAATAATTGGCTGTTGATTGCTGGTGTTGACTTCTTGATGTGTAGTGCCTCGCAAACGTCGAGCCGCCTGCTATCGCTGTATCTATCGATGATTTCTGTGTTGTTTACTAGGATTTCTCTGGCGATGGTTTGGTTATGGGAAGAGATTATATGTTCCTTAATGGAGCCCTGTTGTTTATGCATCGTTAAACGCCTAGAAAGAGATGTTGTTGTCTTGCCTATATACTGGGTTTTTTGGAGCTTACAGTCCCCAAGTGGGCATTTGAAGGCATAGACGACGTTAGTCTCTTTTAAAGCGTTCTGTTTCGTGTCTGGAGAGTTTCTCATGAGTAGGCTGGCCGTTTTTCTGGTTTTATAGTAAATCGTCAGTTGTATCAAAGACAAAAAAACGCAACTACTTCATGCTACAAACGAGTGGAGAAATAGCAACATCGACCATAGTATCCGTACCCGCATTGAACAACACCTCGACATCCTCACAGACCAACATCACCTCAGCACTGAAACAAGGATTATCAAGAAACTAACAACATTATATGGAGGACCTATGGCAATTCCACGACCAAGAGATGGCTTCCTGAACCTTGCAGGAATTAACCTCACTGAGGACCAAGTCACTCTCCTAAATCTGGGCATAAACTGTCATGTTATGTCCAGACCGAGTGAAATGGCCCGGAAAGTGGAGTTGGAAATTCTGTTGGACGACATATTCGACCTCGAGACACAAAAGAAGGTCACTACCAAAGATACCTTACAAGCAGAACTTATTGCAGAAGGAGGAAAGAATCGAGGCAACTACAGAAGCACCATACTGTCCCCCGAGCTTAGAGCGGCAGCTAAAAGCCTTCGTGAGAACAAGGAGATAGTTGTCAGGAGAGGTGACAAGTCGCCAATATATGTCATTCTTAAAAAAGACGAATATCTGGCGAAAATGAACATCATACTCTCTGACCAAACTAAGTTCCAAAGGGTAACGAAGGACACTACAGCCGAATTAAAAGCAAAGGTCAACAAACTGATCGAAACCGTGAACGCCAAGAAATCCGGACTCCACCTGCCAAAGATCATTGGGGAATATAAACCTGGATATGCGTATGGAAATGTCAAGACGCACAAGCCTGGAAACCCACTTCGGCCAATCATTAGCCAGATACCCACACCCACGTACAGATTGGCGAAGCGACTCAACGGCCTGCTGACTCCTTATGTTCCTTGCGCCTTCAGCCTGAAGTCTCCAAAGGAATTTGTGGACTTACTGCGGGGCGCACGGGCCACAGGGATAAGAGCCTCGTTGGACGTAGAATCGCTGTTTACCAACGTACCTGTGGACGAGACAATCGGAATGATAGCCGACAGAGTGTATCGTGATCCAGCCTGTACTCCTCTTGACATGCCAGAAAGTATTCTGAGGAAACTACTCCAAGCTTGTACTAAAGAGGCACCCTTCTTGAGCCCGGATGGGCACATGTATAAGCAAGTAGATGGGGTCGCTATGGGTTCTCCCCTAGGTGTCCTGTTTGCAAACTTCTACATGGGTACCATCGAGCAAAAAGTCTTAGTCGACATGAACTTGAAACTGGCCATATACTGCAGGTATGTTGACGACATTTTTACACAGGTACCTGATGTCAGACATCTGCAGGAGCTGAAGGAGGCATTTGAGCAGAGTTCCGTGCTGCGTTTCACTTACGAGACGGAAAAGGATGGGAAGCTGCCTTTTCTAGATGTAACAGTCATGGAAAAGGGCGGAGGTTTCCACACTGCAGTCTACACAAAGGAAACAAACATAGGAATGTGCCTAAATGCCAACAGCGACTGCCCCGACAGGTACAAGAGGAGTGTTGTTAACGCATACGTCGACCGTGCTCTCAGCCACAGCTCAGAATGGAAGCAAGTCGACGAAGAACTCTGTAGGGTAAGGCAGGTTCTAGTCAATAACGGCTTCTCCAATGGTTTCATCGAAGACATCATAAGAAGGAAAGTGAAAAGCCATGCAACCTCCGAAGAGACAACTAACACAACACCTATACCCCCTATTAGACTATTTTACAGGAACTTCTTTTCCACAGCTCATAAAACAGAGGAAAGGGTCCTGAAAGATATTGTTAATAGAAACGTTATCCCTACAGACAAAAATCAGAGGATACAACTGACGATTTACTATAAAACCAGAAAAACGGCCAGCCTACTCATGAGAAACTCTCCAGACACGAAACAGAACGCTTTAAAAGAGACTAACGTCGTCTATGCCTTCAAATGCCCACTTGGGGACTGTAAGCTCCAAAAAACCCAGTATATAGGCAAGACAACAACATCTCTTTCTAGGCGTTTAACGATGCATAAACAACAGGGCTCCATTAAGGAACATATAATCTCTTCCCATAACCAAACCATCGCCAGAGAAATCCTAGTAAACAACACAGAAATCATCGATAGATACAGCGATAGCAGGCGGCTCGACGTTTGCGAGGCACTACACATCAAGAAGTCAACACCAGCAATCAACAGCCAATTATTGCACAACTATATTCTACCCACCTCAAGACTCCGCTCCAATATAGAAGCATCAAGAAATATGGACCAATAGGCTTTCTACAAACACTTCTATTCAATATCCATTGTTTCGTGTTCTGTCTTGTGTTGATACTTTTAATACCCTATTAATATCCTCTAATGCCACATCATCCTTCCCACCTTACTCAAATGTAATGCCACATCACCCTTCCCACCTCACTCAAATGTAGATATAAAATCAGGGAAACGCAAGTTCTAATCAGTTGTGTATTTGTGAAGTCTTTGAAAATGTAATAAGTTTTACGAAACGCGCCCGTGTCGCGTCAGACTAGAAATAAAAATGAATTTTGGAGAAGTGATTTTTGATTTACCTCCAACAGTGAAGCATAATGTACGAAAGGTTGAGAAAATTCGTGTTAGAATTATTAATCTTACTTTTTCGGTCATATTTAATAAAATATGTCTACAGGAAAGACTGCTACCAAAATATACTAATATATATATATATATATATATATATATATATACTCAGGGGGAGGGTATACAGCCACTAGTACGCATAGCGTACTACAGCCACTAGTACGCGTAGCGTTTCGGGGAGGTCCCTGGAATACGACCCCCGCCGCGAAGAATCGTTTTTACAACCATCTTACCGTTGAGTTAAACAGAGGCTACAGTTAAGGATTTGCGCCCGGTAAATCCTCCCCAGCCAGAATACGAACCCATGACAAAGCCCTCGCGGAACGCCAGGCGAGTGTCTTACCACTACACCACGGAGACTGGTGAATGATGACCACGGATGTTAGAAAGATTACTCCTAGATGAGACGCCCCGCTTCCACAGCTGGTGACCCAAGAGCCTCGATTTACTAAATGAAAACCCAGCCCCACAGTACATAATTCCCAGATGAAATACTGATCAGAAATCCTTCCCCCAATAACTAGAAAAAATTATGGATGTGTATGTGTACATATTTATATATGTATATATATATATATATATATATATATATATATATATATATATATATATATATATATATATATATATATATATATATATATATATATAAGGGATAAATGTGGGGTGAAACATAAGAACATAAGAATAGAGGTAACTGCAGAAGACTTATTGGCCCATACGAGGCAGCTCCTATTTACATACAAAGATTAATCCAGTGTAATTGGCCTGTTATGCTGGACATTGTCCTCTATGTTGGCATCGTTATGTTCTGGTCCTTGTCCTTACATTGTAAGGACAAGGACCAGAACATAACGATGCTAACACAGACGACAATGTCCAGCATAACAGGCCAATTACACTGGATTAATCTTTGTACGTAAATAGGAGCTGCCTCGTATGGGTCAATATATATATATATATATATATATATATATATATATATATATATATATATATATATATATATATATATATATATATATATATATAAATATATATATATAAATATATATATATATATATATATATATATATATATATATATATATATATATATATATATATATATATATTTATATATATATATATATATATATATATATATATATATATATATATATATATATATATATATATATATATATATGTCGTACCTAATAGCCAGAACGCACTTCTCAGCCAACTATGCATGGCCCAATTTGCCTAATAAGCCAAGTTTTCATGAATTAATGTTTTTTCGACTACCTAACCTACCTAACCTAACCTAACCTAACTTTTTCTGCTACCTAACCTAACCTTACCGATAGAGATAGGTTAGGTTAGGTTAGGTAGGGTTGGTTAGGTTCGGTCATATATCTACGTTAATTTTAACTCCAATAAAAAAAAATTGAACTCATACATAATGAAATGGGTAGCTTTATCATTTCATAAGAAAAAAATTAGAAAAAATATATTAATTCAGGAAAACTTGGCTTATTAGGCAAATTAGGCCTTGCATAGTACGCTGAGAAGTGTGTTCTGGCTACTAGGTACGACATATATAAATATATAAATATATATAAATATATATATATATATATATATATATATATATATATATATATATATATATATATATTTATATATATATATATATATATATATATATATATATATATATATATATATATATATATATATATATATATATATATATATATATATATATATATATATATATATATATTATTAAATATGACCGAAAAAGTAAGATTAATAATTCTAACACGAATTTTCTCTATCTTTCTTACGTTTCTTTTCACTGTTGATGGTAATTCAGAGATCAATTCTCCAAAATTCATTTTTATTTCTAGTCTGACACGACACTTGAGCCCGTTTCGTAAAACTTATTCCATTTTCAAAGACTTTAGTTTACAAACACACAACTGAAACTGAATAGAGCTTACACATCTTCGAGTTTATATCTACATTTGGGTGAGGTGGATGAGGTGAAAACAAACTTTCAACAATGGGTATTGAATGGGTATTAAATTCAAACACAAGACAGAACACGAAACAATGGGTATTGAATGGAAGTAATTGTAGAATGCCTATTGGTCCATATTTCTTGATGCTTCTATATTGGAGCGGAGTCTTGAAGTGGGTAGAATATAGTTGTGCATTAATTGGCTGTTGATTGCTGGTGTTGACTTCTTGATGTGTAGTGCCTCGCAGACGTCAAGCCGCCTGCTATCGCTGTATCTATCGATGATTTCTGTGTTGTTTGCTAAGATTTCTCAGGTGATGGTTTGTTTGTGGGAAGAGATTATATGTTCCTTAATGGAGCCTTGTTGCTTATGCATCGTTAAACGCCTGGAAAGAGATGTTGTTGTCTTGCCTATATACTGGGTTTTTTGAGGCTTACAGTCCCCAAGAGGGCATTTGAAGGCATAGACGACGTTGGTCTCTTTTATAGCGTTCTGCTTTGTGTCTGGAGAGTTTTTCATGAGTAGGCTGGCTGTTTTTCTGGTTTTATAGTAAATCGTCAGTTGTATCTTCTGATTTTTGTCTGTAGGGATAACGTTTCTACTGACAATATCTTTCATGACCCTTTCCTCCGTTTTATGGGCTGTGGAAAAGAAGTTCCTGTAAAATAGTCTAATAGGGGGTATAGGTGTTGTGTTAGTTGTCTCTTCAGAGGTTGCATAGCGTTTCACTTTCCTTCTTATGATGTCCTCCACAAAACCATTGGAGAAGCCGTTGTTGACTAGGACCTGCCTTACCCTACAGAGTTCTTCGTCGACTTGCTTCCATTCTGAGCTGTGGCTGAGGGCACGGTCGACATAAGCGTTAACAACACTCCTCTTGTACCTGTCCGGGCAGTCACTGTTGGCATTCAGGCACATTCCTATGTTTCACATTCATCTGGGAGAGGAAATTCTTCAGGAGTCAGAGAAGGAAAAAGACTTGGGGTTGATATCACGCCAGGCCTGTCTCCTGCAGCACATATCAAGCGGATAACATCAGCGGCATATGCCAGGCTGGCCAACATACGAACGGCATTCAGAAACTTGAGTAAAGAATCATTCAGAACTTTGTATACCACATATGTCAGGCCAATCCTGGAGTATGCAGCCCCAGCATGGAGTCCATATCTAGTCAAGGATAAGACTAAACTGGAAAAGGTTCAAAGGTTTGCCACCAGACTAGTACCCGAGCTGAGAGGTATGAGCTACGAGGAGAGACTACGTGAATTAAACATCACTCCGCTGGAAGACAGAAGAGTTGGGTGGGACATGATCACCACATTCAAGATTCTGAAGGGAATTGATAGGGTAGATATAGACAGTCTATTTAACACAAGGGGAACACGCACAAGGGGACACAGGCGGAAACTGAGTGCCCAAATGAGCCACAGAGATATTAGAAAGAACTTTTTTAGTGTCAGAGTGGTTGACAAATGGAATGCATTAGGAAGTGATGTGGTGGAGGTTGACTCCATACACAGTTTCAAGTGTAGATATGATAGAGCCCGATAGGCTCAGGAATCTGTACACCTGTTGATTGACGGTTGAGAGGCGGGACCAAAGAGCCAGAGCTCAACCCCCGCAAACACAACTAGGTGAGTACACACACACCCAGCCACCCACCCAAACAAACACACACACACACTCACCCAGCCACCCACACACACACTCACCCAGCCACCCACACACACACACACACACACCCATAAACACGAACCCCCCCCCCCACACACACACACACAAACACACACACACACAGTATACCACTTATGTAAGACCAATTCTGGAGTATGCAGCTCCAGCCTGGAGTCCATACCTAGTTAAACACAAGACAAAGTTAGATAAGATTCAGAGGTATGCCAACAGGCTCGTCCCGGAACTGAGAGGATTGAGCTACGAGGAAAGGCTAAAGGAGCTGAACCTCACATCCCTTGGAAACAGAAGAGTAAGGGGAGACATGATAACCACCTACATAATTCTCAGGGGAATTGACAGGGTGGACAAAGACAAACTCTTCAGCACGGGTGGGACACGAACAAGGGGACACAGGTGGAAACTTAATACCCAGATGAGCCACAGAGACATTAGAAAGAATTTTTTCAGTGTCAGAGTAGTTAATAAATGGAATGCACTAGGAAGTGATGTGGTGGAGGCTGACTCCATACACAGTTTCAAATGTAGGTATGATAGAGCCTAGTAGGCTCAGGAATCTGTACACCAGTTGATTGACAGTTGAGAGGCGGGACCAAAGAGCCAAAGCTCAACCCCCGCAAGCACAATTAGGTGAGTACAGTCCCTCCCACCCACCCAAACCCACCCACTCACCCACACACACACACACACACACACACACACACACACACACACACACACACACACACACACACACACACACACACACACACAGTCCCCCCAGCTCCCACTCACCCCAGATCCCAAAGGTCCCCCCCAGAAAAGAAGCAGAAGAGAGTCAGTTTCAGGGTGATGTACTCGAACATAGATGGGATCACAAGCAAGACAAGTGAACTAAGGGAAAGAGCACAAGAAGTTAACCCAGATGTAATCGGACTCACTGAAACAAAACTCTCTGGAATCATAACGAATGCCGTGTTTCCCCAGGAGTATACAGTAATAAGGAAAGACCCGGATGTAACTATGTTTAATTTGTCCTCTCGCCTACAGATTGAGAACGATCTAGCAGTGTCTCCTGATTCTCTCGACGAGGAACATGAAGTTAAGAAGGCAGAGGTACCTGAGCAAGAAGAGAGGCCTTGTGTGCGGGCACCCACAGATACCAACGAGTCTGGAGCGAAGGCGGATGTGTACTTGCGGTATGGCAAGGTACAGCGTGTATTGAACCAGCCAGAGATTCCCCAGACTTCAGAGGTATGTGAGGTGTGTTCAAAAGGTCTAGTGCCCTCTTCGGTCCAAGCCAGGCTAGTGGATGTTGCCGGCTATGGACATGACTGGCTCGGGAAGCATATCCCTCAATTGACCCCATGTTTCTTAACAGTATTTTGTTTTGTTCTCTTATGTGCTCCCTGTGTTCTCAGTAAGGATCAGTGGACGACCCGAAGGATGATGGCTCCCGTGAACATCGAGAAGAGGTCCCTGGGATTAGAGATTTGCACTGCAAGTGTTGCAGTTGAAGAAGGGACCTGGGAGGTAATAGATGATACAGGAGGTACGATATGTGATAATGTGAGTGACTGTTTCCGACAGGTTGACACCCCCCGCGTGACTGCTGAGCCTCAACACAGCGTTATACGGAACGTTGGTCGACCTGACGGGGGCAGAGCGAATGCCATCTTCGGTGAGCAAGCAGCCCTGTTGGAACTAGGTGTGGGCCTAGTAGAGGAGTGTATAGTAAGTACTGACTTGCCCATTGTCGCTATCACTCTGAATTATCAGACCCCTGTATTCCAGGTTCCTGTCTCCCTGAAGGACCATCGGACCGGTACCAGAAATGCCGTCTGTGATCAGCCGTCATCGGTGCCTCGACGCAGAGAAGTGTCGAGTCACCCCAGATCGTGTCTACACGGATCCTTACTAGAGAGGTGTGAAATGATGCCCCTGCTTGACATCGCAGTGGAGATGTGGGAGACGTGGAAGATTACGTCAGGCAGATCATTGCCTTCAATCTGCAAGTTCCCATTGTGCCGGAATTGCCCAGTAGGACAATTCTGTGGACAAGACAGCCTCATCTCTCCAGTTCATAGTATAAGTAAGTCCATTTGGAGTTGTGTCGCCCTGCTAATTTGGTTTGTGTTTTTTATAGAACCCCAAACCAAATTCCTTTTGGTGGGGAGGTGTTACGAACCCGGATCCAGCGTCCGTGCCTGGAGCAGTGACAAACACGCCATCTGTGGGTCAGCTCCCGAAACCCCCGCCAAACGAACGACGACACCTAGTGAGGACAGCGTGTACTGGCCTCGAGGACCAGTTTCCAGTCTGGTTCAGCGCTCAACACCGCCGCTCCTGACCTCTGGTGAGGTGGTACTCCGACGACAGCGCCATCTAGGGAGTGGATATGTCGGGCGTTTGTATCTGAGCCTGTGAGTGTGGTGTATTAGTGTCCCGGTTATTAATGACGTGTCTGCTTACAGAGCCGACCTGGGACCACTGTGTTGAAGGTGTAGTCAGTCTACCCGAGGCAGCCAGTCTCCATACAGTGAAGTTTGCTGCAGCTGTCGTGACGTCGTCCCCCCGGAAGAACACTGTGGTGTGTTAAGCCTGCCAGTGGAGTGGTAGTGGAAGGATTTACCCGGGACCGACGGTTGGAGACGATAATCCACTGGGGTATTGAGGACAGGAGGGTGATTGGTGATATCACACGAGACTCCTGTCTAGGGCGTACCCCTTTTATCGTTCGTGGAGTGGCCGTACCAGCCTTGGTGGCTCAGTACCTGCCGGCAGACCTGCTGGACGTGTGGTTGACGACCTCCACGACGGTGCCCCCAGTGGACCTGTGTTGTGGCTGACCTGTGGCCAGGGTAGACTCGGCGTTCTCAGAGGACACGTCTTGAGGCCACGAAGAAAGCACCGCGGACTCAGCACCTAGCTTCGAGGATCCATAGTCTCCAGCAGAAGACTGTGAGTGTGGTGTATTAGTGTCCCGGTTATTAATGACGTGTCTGCTTACAGAGCCGACCTGGGACCACTGTGTTGAAGGTGTAGTCAGTCTACTCTAGAGGGAAGGTAGAGGAGGAGGCGGAGTGGCCCTACTCATGAGAAGGGAATGGAGTTTTAAGGAGATGGCCATCCCGGGCTGTGAGGAGTTCAGAGACTACATAGCAGGCACCATAACAATGGGAGGACCAAGAATAGTAGTAGCAGTAATATACAACCCTCCACCAAATGACAGGAGACCCAGTCAAGAGTATGAAAACAACAACAAGGCAGTTAACACTATAATTGAGAGGGCAGCCTCTGCTGCCTGTAGAAATAGATCCCACCTGCTCATCATGGGCGACTTCAATCACGGAAAGATTGACTGGGAGAACAAGGAACCGCATGGAGGCGAGGATACGTGGAGAGCCAAACTATTGGAGGTGGTGACAAGCAACTTTTTAACGCAGCATGTCGGAGAACCCACAAGGATGAGAGGCAGTGACGAACCAGCGAGACTCGACCTAGTCTTCACTCTGAACGACTCCGACATAAGAGAAATCGGTTTTGAGGACCCAGTAGGAATGAGCGACCACAGTGTACTGGTGTTTGAGTACTTGATTGAAGAAGGGTTATTGAACTCGAGGAGGGATACCGAAACCAAAAGGTTAGCATACCGAAAGGGAAACTATGAGGGGATAAGAAAATTCCTAACAGATATAGCATGGGAAACAGAGCTCAGGGGAAAGACGGCCCAAGATATGATGGATTACATCACGCAGAAGTGCAAGGACGCAGCAAACAAGTTTGTCCCAGTCCAAAAGGAAAACAGAGAAATGAAGATGAGAAACCCATGGTTTAATCAAAGATGTAGGCTAGCTAAGCAGCAAAGTAAAAGGGCATGGAGAAACTATAGGAATAACAGGACACTGGAGAGCAGAGAAAGATACCAGAATGCCAGGAATGAATATGTCAGGATGAGAAGAGAGGCAGAAAGACAATACGAAAATGACATCGCAAGCAAGGCAAAGACTCAGCCAAAATTGTTGCATAGCCACATTAGGAGAAAAACAACAGTAAAGGAACAGGTTATGAGATTAAGGATAGGGGCGGAAGGATTCACTACAAATGACAAGGAAGTGTGTGAGGAATTGAATAAGAAATTCCAGGAGGTCTTCACCTTAGAACAAGGAGAAATTCCAGAGGTAAGTGAGGGAATAGCTAACCAGGAACCACTGGAAGAGTTTGAGATTACCAGTGGGGAAGTAAGGAAGTGTTTACTAGAGTTGGGCGTGACGAAGGCTATAGGCCCAGATGGAATCTCCCCTTGGGTTCTAAAGGAAGGAGCAAGAGAACTGAGCCTACCACTCTCCATAGTGTATAACAAATCACTGGCAACAGGGGAACTGCCAGATATTTGGAAAGCAGCTAACGTAGTCCCGATATACAAGAAAGGGGATAGACAGGAGGCACTGAACTACAGGCCAGTGTCCCTAACCTGCATACCATGCAAGCTGATGGAGAAGATTGTGCGAAAAAAACTAGTGGAGCATCTGGAGCGAAGGAACTTTGTAACACAGCATCAACATGGGTTCAGGGATGGCAGGTCCTGCCTCACAGGGTTACTTGAATTCTACGACCAGGCAACAAAAATAAGGCAAGAAAGAGAAGGGTGGGCAGACTGCATATTTTTGGATTGTCAGAAAGCCTTTGATACAGTGCCACACAAGAGGCTAGTGCGAAAGTTGGAGATGCAGGCTGGAGTGAGAGGGAAGGTACTCCGGTGGATAGAGGAATACCTAAGCAACAGGAGACAACGAGTCTGTGTGAGGGGTGAGGTCTCAGATTGGCGAGACGTCACAAGTGGAGTCCCGCAGGGGTCAGTCCTTGGACCTATACTGTTTCTGGTATATGTAAATGATCTCCCAGAGGGTATAGATTCGTTCCTCTCAATGTTTGCCGACGATGCAAAAATTATGAGGAGGATTGAAACAGAGGATGATAGTAGGAGGCTACAAGATGACCTGGATAGACTGAGTGAATGGTCCAACAAATGGCTGTTGAAGTTCAACCCGAGTAAATGCAAAGTAATGAAACTAGGCAGTGGAAACAGGAGGCCAGGCACAGGATACAGAATAGGAGATGAAGTACTTAATGAAACAGACAGAGAGAAAGATCTAGGAGTTGATATCACACCAAACCTGTCTCCTGAAGCCCACATAAAGAGAATAACGTCTGCGGCATATGCGAGGCTGGCTAACATCAGAACGGCGTTCAGGAACCTGTGTAAGGAATCATTCAGAATCTTGTACACCACATATGTAAGACCAATCCTGGAGTATGCGGCCCCAGCATGGAGCCCGTACCTTGTCAAGCACAAGACGAAGCTGGAAAAAGTCCAAAGGTATGCTACTAGACTAGTCCCAGAACTAAGAGGCATGAGTTATGAGGAAAGGCTGCGGGAAATGCACCTCACGACACTGGAAGACAGAAGAGTAAGGGGGGACATGATCACAACCTACAAAATCCTCAGGGGAATCGACCGGGTAAACAAGGATGAACTTTTCAACACTGGTGGGACGCGAACAAGGGGACACAGGTGGAAGCTGAGTACCCAAATGAGCCACAGAGACGTTAGAAAGAACTTTTTCAGTGTCAGAGTAGTTAGCAAATGGAATGCATTAGGAAGTGATGTGGTGGAGGCTGACTCCATTCACAGTTTCAAATGTAGATATGATAGAGCCCAATAGGCTCAGGAATCTGTACACCAGTTGATTGACGGTTGAGAGGCGGGACCAAAGAGCCAGAGCTCAACCCCCGCAAGCACAATTAGGTGAGTACAATTAGGTGAGTACACACACACACACACACACACACACACACACCACACAGCCCCCAACACAACAGTCCTAGAGACAAGAAGCGAACCCAAAACCAGCATCCCAGCAACACCAGAGGGGAGGGCAACCCCACCACCCCCCTCTGCATAGAAACCATCCCTTCCCCTCACCCTACCTGCCCCCACCCAACCCTCCCTCCCCCCCCACCCCATTCTTACCCTGTCATCCCTTCCCCATTCCCATTATGTCCCCCCTCCCACCTTTCCCCCCCTGTCCCCCCTCCCCCTTCATCCCATACCCTCCCTATCCCTCCTCCCCCTCACCCCGTATCCTCCATGTCCCCCCTATCTCCTTAACCCACACCCTACCTGTCCCCCCTTCCATGAAACCCCCACCCCTCACCCCAAACTCCCCTGAAACCCTGCAAACCACCTCACAGATCATCTCACCCACTGAAAAGCATCCCACACCAGCAGAATGCTCGCCAAGAAAGGGACAAGAAAATGAACTGAAGAAAGTGAGCTTCAAGGCAATGTACACTAACATAGATAGAATTACTAATAAAACAAGTGAACTCAGAGAATGGGCACTAGAAGAAAACCCAGACATAATAGCACTCACAGAAACAAAGCTAACAAACACCATAACAAACGCAGTGTTTCCACAGGGCTACTATGTAGTGAGGAAAGAGAGAGAAGGGAGAGGAGGAGGTGGTGTAGCTTTGCTACTAAGAGAAGGTTGGAGTTTCGAAGAGATGGTAACTCAGAACTGTGAAGGTTTCAGTGACTACATATCAGGCACCATAGCAACTGGAGGACAGAAAATTATAGTAGTAGTCATATATAACCCCCCACCGAATGTCAGAAGACCCAGACAGGAATATGATAGAAACAACTTGGCCACCATCAATATAATAGAGAGAGCAGCTTCTGTGGCTAGCAGGAACGGATCCAGGCTACTAATCATGGGAGACTTCAACCATGGAAAGATAGATTGGGGGAACAGAGACCCACATGGAGGCTCAGATACATGGAGAGCTAAGCTGCTGGATGTGGCAACAAGAAACTTTCTAAGTCAACACGTCAAGGGACCGACAAGAACGAGAGGAGGGGATGAACCAGCCTTGCTTGATCTGATATTTACCCTAAATGAGTCGGATATAAGGGAAGTTAAGTTGGAAGCCCCCTTGGGAATGAGTGATCATAGTGTATTGAGCTTTGAGTACCTGGTTGAGCTAGGAATTATCACCCCCAAAAAAGAACTGGAAAACAAAGGGCTGGCGTACCGAAAGGGAAACTACGAGGAGATGAATAAATTCCTATGGGATATACATTGGGACACAGAACTCGGAACTAAGTCTGTACAAGACATGATGGACTATGTCACCCAAAAATGTCAGGAGGCTGTAAGCTGGTTTGTCCCAGCCCAACAGGAAAAAACAGAGAAGCAAAGGAAGAATCCGTGGTTTAATAGGGAATGTATGAAAGCAAAGGAGCTGAACAAAAGGGCATGGAGGAACTTCCATAATAACAGAACACCAGAAAGTAGAGAGAGATACCAGAGAACCAGGAACGAGTATGTTAGTGTGAGAAGAGCAGCTGAGAAAAGGTATGAAAATGATATAGCTAATAAAGCCAAGACCGAACCAAAGCTACAACACAGTCACATCAGGAGAAAGACAACAGTGAAGGAACAGGTGATGAAACTTAGGGTGGGTGAGGACAGGTACACAGAGAATGACAAAGAGATGTGTGAAGAACTCAACAAAAGGTTCCAGGAGGTCTTTACAATAGAACAGGGAGAAGTCACGGTGCTAGGAGAGGTGGCAGCAAACCAGGTGACCTTGGAAAGGTTCGAAATTACAAGAGATGAGGTCAAGAAGCACCTATTGGAGCTGGATGTGAGAAAAGCTGTTGGGCCGGATAGAATCTCACCATGGGTATTGAAAGAGTGTGCAGGAGCACTTAGCTTGCCACTCTCCATAGTGTATAGTAGGTCACTGGAAACGGGAGACCTACCAGAAGTATGGAAGACTGCTAATGTAGTACCAATATTTAAAAAGGGTGACAGACAAGAGGCACTGAACTACAGGCCAGTGTCCTTAACTTGTATACCATTCAAGGTGATGGAGAAGATTGTGAGAAAAAACCTAGTAACACATCTGGAGAGAAGAGACTTCGTGACAACCCATCAACATGGGTTCAGGGAGGGTAAATCTTGCCTTACAGGATTGAAAGAATTCTACGATCAGGTGACAAAGATTAAACAAGAAAGAGAAGGGTGGGCGGACTGCATTTTATTGGACTGTTGGAAAGCCTTTGACACAGTACCCCATAAAAGGTTGATGCATAAGCTGGAGAAACAGGCAGGAGTAACTGGTAGGGCGCTCCAGTGGATAAGGGAGTACCTAAGCAACAGGAAGCAGAGAGTTATAGTGAGAGGTGAGACCTCAGAATGGCGGGAAGTCACCAGTGGAGTCCCACAGGGCTCTGTGCTTGGACCTATCCTGTTTCTGATATACGTAAATGATCTCCCAGAGGGTATAGACTCATTCCTCTCAATGTTTGCTGACGACGCCAAAATTATGAGAAGGATTAAGACAGAGGAGGACAGCTTGAGGCTTCAAGAAGACCTGGACAAGCTGCAGGAATGGTCGAACAAATGGATGTTAGAGTTTAACCCAAGCAAATGTAATGTAATGAAGATAGGAGTAGGAAGCAGGAGACCAGATACAAGGTATCACTTGGGAGATGAAATACTTCAAGAGTCAGAGAGAGAGAAAGACCTGGGGGTTGATATCACGCCAGACCTGTCCCCCTGAAGCTCATATCAAGAGGATAACATCGGCAGCATATGCCAGGTTGGCTAACATAAGAACGGCCTTTAGAAACTTGTGTAAGGAATCTTTCAGAACATTATATACCACATATGTCAGACCAATCCTGGAGTATGCGGCTCCAGCATGGAGTCCATATCTAGTCAAGCATAAGAGTAAACTGGAAAAGGTTCAAAGGTTTGCCACCAGACTAGTACCCGAGCTGAGAGGTATGAGCAACGAGGAGAGACTACGGGAATTGAACCTCACTTTGTTGGAAGACAGAAGAGTTAGGGGGGACATGATCACCACATTCAATATTCTCAAGGGAATCGACAGGGTTGATAAAGATAGGCTATTTAACACAAGGGGCACACGCACTAGGGGACACAGGTGGAAACTGAGTGCCCAAATGAGCCACAGAGATATTAGAAAGAACTTTTTTAGTGTCAGAGTGGTTGACAAATGGAATGCATTAGGAAGCAATGTGGTCGAGGCTGACTCCATACACAGTTTTAAGTGTAGATATGATAGAGCCCAATAGGCTCAGGAACCTGTACACCTGTTGATTGACGGTTGAGAGGCGGGACCAAAGAGCCAGAGCTCAACCCCCGCAAGCACAACTAGGTGAGTACAACTAGGTGAGTACACACACACACACACACACACACACACACAAGTTCAAGCTCGAGAGGCAGGCGGGGGTGGGGGGAAAGGTCCTAGCATGGACAAGGAACTACCTAACAGGAAGGAGTCAAAGAGTTATGGTAAGGGGCGAGAAGTCGGACTGGCGAACAGTAACAAGTGGAGTACCTCAAGGATCGGTGCTGGGACCAATTCTATTTCTTGTATATGTTAACGACATGTTTACAGGCGCAGAGTCCTACATGTCGATGTTTGCGGATGACGCAAAGTTGATGAGAAGGGTTGTGACAGATGAGGATTGCAGGATCCTCCAAGAGGACCTGAACAGGTTGCAGAGATTGTCAGAGAAATGGCTACTGGAATTCAACACGAGCAAATGTAAAGTTATGGAAATGGGCCTAGGAGATAGGAGACCAAAGGGACAGTCCACAATGAAGGGGAACAGCCTACCTGTGACGACGCGCGAAAGAGACCTGGGTGTGGACGTAACACCTAATCTATCTCCTGAG
Source organism: Procambarus clarkii (assembly GCF_040958095.1). Classification (NCBI taxonomy): domain Eukaryota; kingdom Metazoa; phylum Arthropoda; class Malacostraca; order Decapoda; family Cambaridae; genus Procambarus; species Procambarus clarkii. Next base: position 5,658,161 of record NC_091219.1, read on the forward strand.
GCACATATAAATAGGATAACGACAGCAGTGTACTCTACACTGGCAAAAGTTAGAACATCATTCAGAAACCTAAGTAAGGAGGCATTTAGGGCGCTTTGCACTGCCTACGTGAGGCCAGTCTTAGAGTATGCCGCTTCATCATGGAGTCCCCATCTGAAGAAGCATATAATGAAACTGGAAAAGGTTCAGAGGTTTGCAACGAGACTCGTCCCAGAGCTACGAGGGATGAGGTATGAGGAGCGCCTGAGGGAACTGTGCCTTACGACACTAGAAAGAAGAAGGGAGAGGGGGGGACATGATAGGAACGTATAAAATACTCAGAGGGATTGACAGAGTGGACATAGACGAAATGTTCACACGGAATAGTAATAGAACGAGGGGACATGGATGGAAGCTTGAAACTCAGATTAGTCACAGAGATGTTAGGAAGTTTTCTTTTAGCGTGAGAGTAGTGGGAGAATGGAATGCACTTCAGGAACAGGTTGTGGAAGTAAATACTATTCATAATTTTAAAACCAGGTATGATAGGGAAATGGGACAGGAGTCATTGCTGTAAACAACCGATGCTCGAAAGGCGGGATCCAAGAGTCAATGCTCGATCCTGCAGACACAACTAGGTGAGTACAACTAGGTGAGTACACAGTCTGTCTCCTGTCAGGAGAGAGTCACATGTGGTGTCCGGTTCGCGAGTAACATCAATTATCTCGAGACATTGAAGTGTTACGGAGACAAGAAACATAGTTTTTTGTCACAGGAGTGTATACAAACGCAGTGATCACGTGTAAAGTGAGCTCTTACAGTGATAGAGCAATTAAGAAAGCAAAAATAAGGTCGAGTGGCAAGATTAGTGTGAACCGATGGGTCAGCCTAGCCAGGACCTACGATTTGCTTGCTGAGTGATGTGTTGTGGAGCTGATTGTAGCATACATAGTGATTGATCCCCCAAAGTGTGTGCACCTACCTTGAGGTGCTTCCGGGAATTAGCGTCCCCGCGGCCCGGTCGTCGACCAGGCCTCCTGGTTGCTGGACTGATCAACCAGGCTGTTAGACGCGGCTGCTCACAGCCTGACGTATGAGTCACAGCCTGGTTCCTCAGGTATCCTTTAGAGGTGCTTATCTAGTTCTCTCTTGAACACTGTGAGGGGTCGGCCAGTTATGCCCCTTATGTGTAGTGGAAGCGTGTTGAACAGTCTCGGGCCTCTAATGTTGATAGAGTTCTCTCTCAGAGTACCTGTTGCACCTCTGCTTTTCAACGGGGGTATTCTGCACATCCTGCAATGTCTTCTTGTCTCATGTGATGTCATTTCTGTGTGCAGGTTTGGGACCAGCCCCTTAATTATTTTCCACGTGTAAATGATTATGTATCTCTCCCGCCTGCGCTCAAGGGAGTACAGATTTAGGCTCTTTAGTTGGTCCTAGTAATTTAGATGTTTTACTGAGTGGATTCTAGCAGTAAAGGGTCTTTGCACGCTCTCCAGGTCAGCAATTTCTCCAGCTTTGAAAGGGGCTGTCATTGTGCAGCAGTACTCCACTCTAGAGAGCACAAGCGTTTTGAAAAGTATCATCATCGTTATAGCATCTCTAGTGTGAAAAGTTCTTGTTATCCAACCTGTCAATTTTCTTGCAGTTGTGACGGTTACTTTATTGTGTTCTTTAAAGGTAAGGTCTTCCGACATGAGTACACCCAGATCCTTTACATTGCCTTTTCGTTCTATGTTATGATTTGCCTGAGTTTTGTACGTGGTTTCTGTTTTTATATTTTCAATTTTTCCGTAGCGCATGAGCTGGAACTTATCCTCGTTAAACACCATATTATTTTCCGTAGCCCATAGAAAGACCTGATTTACATCTGATTGGAGGTTTGCCGTGTCCTCTATGTTGCCAACTCTCATGAAAATCCTAGTGTCATCTGCAAAGGGTGATACAGTGCTATAGGTTGTGTTCTTGTCTATGTCCGATATGAGGATGAGAACAAGTACTGGAGCAAGCACAGTACCCTGGGGGACTGAGCTCTTCATGGTTGATGGGCTGGATATTATTTTGTTGACTATTACACATTGGGTTCTGTTAGTCAGGAAATTGTAGATCCATCTGCCTATTTTCCCGGTAATTCCTTTTGAACGCATTTTATGTGCAATAACACCATGGTCACATTTATCAAAAGCTTTTGCGAAATCTGTGTAAATTACATCAGCGTTTTGTTTGTCGTCCATAGCATCTAATGCCATATCATAGTGGTCCAGCAACTGCGACAGGCAAGAGCGCCCTGTTCTGAAACCATGTTGTCCGGGGTTATGGAGATGCTGTGATTCCATTTATTTTGTGATCTTACTTCTTAGCACTCACTCAAAATTTAAAAAAAAACAGGCATACTGTTTATGGCTTCTTCAGAATCTAGTGGGGATAGGGCGACGTCTGATATATGATTTGATGTTGGTATCATATCCATGAAAAACTCATTTGGGTTATCAATCTTTAGTGCGTTTAATGAGTCGCTGAAAACAGAGTCGTGAAAGTTCCATCTCCCTTTCGCAGGGGCCCGATACTAAATGTGGCTTTTGATCTTGATTTTGCATAGGAGAAAAAATATTTCGGATTTCTCTCTATTTCACTGATGGCCTTTTGCTCTCTTTGCCTCTCATGGGTTTTGTATGATTCTTATAGCTTGAGATCAATTGTTTCTATTTCTCTACCTAACCTTCTTCGCCGTTCTTGAGATAGGGTGCAACTCTCAAGTTGTTCCGCGATTCGTTTTCTTTGCCTATATAGGGAAATAATCTCTTTTTTCTTAGGGGTATGCGGTTTGAACATATTTCTAGTGCTACTGAGCTGATTTTTTCCAGGCACTAGTTCAGGTTTGCATTTTCTAGCTGTTCTTCCCAGTTTATTTCTGTGAAGTCCTGGTTTATTTGCTCCCAGTTTATCTGTTTATTATTGAAGTTGAATTTGCTGAAATCTCCTCCACCGGGAATCTGGACTGGTTTTGAAGGTCCATTCCCCATGGTTGTCAGAACTTCAATTAAGTTGTGATCTGAGTAACAGGTATTTGTAATCATTATGTTCCTGATCAATTCATCATTATTAGTGAAAATGAGGTTCAGCGTGTTCTCCTTCCTAGTTAGTTAGTTCTGTTTGCTGGTTTAAGGCAAACCTATCGCACATCCATAGCAGGTCATTTGCACGTGCCTGTCCATTTAGGCTACTTCCTGGTATTCTTTCTGATATTACTGTATTAGCCAGGTGCTTCCATTTCAGGTGCCGAAGGTTGAAGTCCCCAAGCAGGATGATGTTCGGAGCTGGATTTGTGAGGTTTTCCAAGCAGTGTTCTATTTTCATTAGTTGGTCTTTAAACTGCTGAGGGTTTGCCTCCGGTGACTTATATACAAGGACAACAACTACATTTAGGATCTTTATTTTGACTATCAGCACTTCCATTTGAGATGTTTAGCAGCTCAGTACAGATGAGTGTGTCTTTGATGTAGAGGCTGAAGCCCACCCTGAAGCCGGTGTTTCCTATCACATCTGAAAAGATTGTAATCTGAGATCCATATTTCACCATCAAGGTAGTCCTTTGTGTGAGTTTCCGTTAGGGCTGCAAACACTGCATTTGCCTCATGAAGGAGACCATCTATAAAGTGAACTTTGTTGGATTTGCGTGTTTTTATACCCTGGATGTTGGCAAATATAAATGATGTTATCGTGTTAGTGGAAGTGCTGGAAGCCTTACTTGGTGTTAATATCTGAGGCTCTGGTAAGGAGGCCACTGTGTTTGCGTCCTCTCTAGCATTTGACCGAGATGGTGGTAGAGTCTGGTCATTTTTAGCCATTCTTCTCCTCCTCCGCTTGCTAAACAATTATCCTAGTCGATGGAGTAGTGGCTGTTCTCATAGTGGTAGTCTGTCGGTTTTATTTGCCTGGTACCTCTTATATGAAAAGCTGGACATTCAGCATTGAAGCACTCTTTCCTGTCCAAAGAGTTCTTGCAAATTTCTGGGTGAAAGAATTCACAGCTTTTGGTACATTTACCTGTATTGAGGAGGTTTCTGCACTCTCTAGGGTGATCGTATTTACATGTTCCATTTGTTGTTCTCGATTCCCCATGTTTACAGGTAGCCCATTTTTAATACCAACAGATTTTGGGGCCTTGTTTTGTTTGTTTCCCTTTGCCAGGGACCGCACTCTGCTGCGGTGTCACCGACACTGTGCTCTGCTCCATGGCCTGTGACACCTCGCTCGGCTCCGGCGCCGTTGACACCGCGCTCTGCTCAGGGGTCCCCAACTTCGCGCTCCGCTCAGGGGTCCCCGACTCCGTGCCCTGTTCAGGGTCTCCGACCCCACGGCCTGCTCAGGCGTCCCCGACTCCGCGCCCTGCTCAGGCGTCCTCGACTCCGCGCCCTGCTCAGGCATCCCCGACTCCGCACCCTGCTCAGGCATCCCCGACTCCGCGCCCTGCTCAGGCGCCACTGCCACTGAGCTCTGTGCCACATCTGGTTGTACCTTGGTGTCATGTACAGTTTGTTTAAAGACATTAGAAATTGCTATGCAGGCATTAATTAGTAATTCTCTGTTTTCGGCGGGAGTTTTATCCAGGATTTCCATCATCTTCAAAAAAGTTACATCATCTTTTTTGCAGAGCCAGTACACAGAGTGGTCACTGGGACCATTTCTCCTTGAATTGTTAGTTATGTTGGCACATTTTTTGTGTATGGCTGCTAAACAGAGTTGGCATTGAAAGCTCTGTTGGTAATCTACCTTCATGTTGCATTCCCCCTCCCCATCCGGCCCGTTGGCGTCGTGAGGGGGCTTGGTGGACGGCTGCCGGAGTGTGATGCTCCGTTGGGCAGTCCTCTGTCCTTTTCTGGCCTTGCACTCCTGCTGCTGTCTTCTCCAATTGTGCCGGATCGCTTTTCCTTTTCCTTATGTTTCGTTTTTCTCCCCCCTCTTCTCCTATCTGCTTGTCGTTTCCTGCCGACCTTTTACTTGTTTTGGATTATTTCCTTGGACTTCTTCTATTTTGACGCCCGGGTGCTTGAGGAGGCATACTCTTGCACCCGTAGAACTGTAGTACCCAACGTCTCGAGCGAGGGGAACCTTTTATTGTCAATCCCCCTTTCGTCGCTGAACCCGATCTCGACGGACTGACGGTTCTTAAGGTGGCGTTTGTGGGGCGTATACTCACGACGCACCCCTAGGGGGCCCCGGCATGATCGGCGATAGCTTCCTGTTGGGTGTCCTGCCTCTAATTGTGGCTCCATGGTGGGTATGGGGGTACATTCGTGTATGAATTTGTCACTTTTCGTCTCTATGTCGTTGAATGTTTCCGTTGTACCCTCTCAGGCTCGTGGGGTGGGCGACCAAGCCCCCGAGTCGGCCTGTATTGGAAGACCAGGCTCTGTAGCTCCCGCTGCATTGGGCCCCGACCTTGCTCCTCCTTTGACCGTCCTGACTTCTTTCCCCAGCTCCCCTCCCTCCTCTGTGGTTGGGTCGAGCCTCCAGCCCCCGGTGGTGACCACTTCGTCCCCTGGTGTGGCTAAGTCTTTCGTTGTGACTACTGCGCCTTTTGACCCCTCTCTCTCTAGGGGTTCTCAACGCCGTTCGCGCCCCAACCGCACTCGCTCGATTCCATCCCGTGCTGATGCGTATCAGGCCTTGTTTGGTCCTGCTTCATGGGCCAAATACTTTGATCTCCTCCCTCTTGATTCTGCGCCTCCTGACGATTTCTCCCTCCATCAGCATCTTGTAGATTCCGTGGATGCGTCTGTTACTTTCAACCCCACTCGTCTCGGTACACGTGTCGTTGCTGCTCCTTCTCAGGATGCGGCTTCCCGCTTGGCTGCCTTATCTTGCCTTGGCGAGATCCCTGTTCGGGTCTCCAAGAACGTTCAGATGAATGCCAGTGTTGGCACTATTCTCCTCCCACCCCATGTTGCAACCGGTGTTCGGAATCTACATGATTGCCACGATGATATTCGGCATATCCTTGATGCCCAAGGCCATTCTGTCCTCCAGGTTGACTCGTTTACTCGTCCCCCTCGTGGTCGTCGCCGTCAACCCCTTCGCGTTGTGAAGATCACCTTTGATGGTAGGACCCTTCCATCCTCTGTCATTCTTGCTGGTGCTAGGTGCTCTCTCCAGGAGTATATTCCTTCTCCTCGACTTTGTAACAAGTGCTGGAGGTTTGGGCATGGTGCCCTCCGCTGCTCTGGGACTGTCTCTCTCTGTCCTTTGTGTGGGAGTGAAGGTCACTCTAAGTCGGAGTGCACTTCTCCCCAGGCTCGTTGCCTCAACTCCGGTGACGCCCATCCTACCTTCTCCCGTGCGTGTGTCCATTACAAGCTTGAGGCAGCCGTCCTCAACTTGAAGCACCGGGAGCGTTTATCTTTTCCTGAGGCGAGACGCCAGGTTCGCCGGCTCCCGCCTTTTGCTAATATCTCTTATGCTCGCGTGTTGCGCTCTTCCTCTCCTCGTCCTTCCCGCCTTCCTCAGACTCACAACCGTTTCCGGGCCTTGGACCCTGATGCGCCCACTGCCCCCTCCTTTGTTCCTTTGGGTTCTCTCCCGAAGGATCCTCCTCCTGGTCCTCTGTCTGGGGTTTCCCTTCCTTCTACCCGGTCTGTCGTGTCTCCTGTGTCTTCTTCCTCGTCCCCCTCCGATCCTCCTTCCCATCCTCTTCCTCCATCTATCGGCTCTCCCCACCGCCTGTCGGTGCAGGCGGATGTCCATCGCTCTCCTAACGGCCGTCGTGTGTGCTCTCGTTCGGCTTCTCCTGTTGAGACACTGGAATCCGTTGCCCAGTACGTAGTTGCTGGGACACCGGTCTCTTTAAGTCAGAAGCGAAAGCCTGGCTCCTCTCCTTCCTCTTCCCCGGCGGGTAAGAAGGCTTCGCTTTCTTCCTCAGCTCCTACTTCTGGCTCTGTTGCTCCTTCCCCTCCCGTTTCAGTGATTGCGCCCCCTGTTCCTGCTATGGAGGTTTCTTTGGCCCCTGCTTCCCTTTCGGTTGCTGCTCTTGCTGAGGTGCACTCCCCTCTTTCTACTCCCCCTCTTCCTGCTGCTGTCCTTGACTACTCCTACCTGTTGTCTCCTCCTCTTCCTCCTCCTCCTCCTCCTCCTCCTCCGGACCCCGCCCGCCCACCTCTGATCTGTTCTCCCGTTTCCTTCCCTCCGTCTTTGCTCAGTTTACCCATGCCCCCTAACCCTGACTTTGCTGACCCTGATCCCGACCCTGATATTCTTTAACGTGCTCTGTTGCTCTTTCGCCTTTGTTTCTTCCTTGTTCTCTGTTTTTGTCCTTTCTCTTCTCGTCGTTGTCCATTCTTCAATGGAACGTTCGAGGTTATTACGCCAATTTCGTCGAACTCCAACTTCTGATTTCGCGGTTTTCGCCCCTTTGTGTCTGTCTCCAGGAGCCAATGCTTGGTGCTCGTCCTGGTCGTTTTCCTGGCTATTCCTTTCTCTCCCCCCCCCCAGCCATTGCTGGGGCTTCTAATTCTTCTGCTCTCTTGATTCGTGCTGATGTTCCCTTTGTTCCTTTGCTTTTTCCTTCGCCTCTCCATTGTTCTGCTGCTCGTATCTTTGTGGGGAAATGGTACACAGTTTGTTCCATTTATCTCCCCCCGAGTGTCCCGCTCTCTCTTCCTGATTTGAAACACCTCCTAGACTCCTTGCCGGAGCCTGTGCTCCTGCTGGGTGACTTCAATTGTCGTCATTCTCTTTGGGGTGACGTTCTGACGAATACCCGGGGTCGCCTCCTTGAGCCGTTTCTCCTCTCTTCTTCCCTGTCTCTTCTGAATTCTGGTGAGCCCACTCATTTGGACTCTCGGACTCGCACCCTTTCTTGTCTTGATCTTTCTCTCTGCTCTTCTTCTCTTTACTTAGATTTCACGTGGCAGGTTCTTGATGACCTCCATGGAAGTGATCATTTCCCCATCCTTGTTTCCTTTTTCTCTTTTCGCCCTTCCCTCTCTTTCCCTAGGTGGCAGTTTGCTAAGGCAGACTGGACCCTATTTACCCTAAGTGCTGCTCTCTCTGACCTCTCCCTTCTGCCTCTCTCTCGCGCTCTCCTCCTTTTTCATGACACTGTCTTCAACGCTGCCCTCCGCTCTATTCCTCGCTCTTCCTCTCGGGGTCCACGGAAGTGCGTTCCCTGGTGGAATGAGAACTGTGCTCGGGCTGTCCGCTGTAAGCGTGCAGCCTGGAAGAGGCACCGCCGTAGGCAGACGACCGATTCTTTTCTTTTCTTTCGGAAAGCGAGTGCGGTGGCCCGTAGGGCCATCCGTTCGGCTAAACGTGAATGTTGGGCATCTTATGTCTCAACAATTACGTCCGAAACCCCTCTGGCCCAGATCTGGAAGCGTATCCGCAAGATAGCGGGTAAGTTCGTTCCCGATGTTTCACCGGTCCTTCACCTCCATGATACTCTTGTGGCGGACCCGTTGCAGGTCGCTTCCGAACTGGGTTCCCACTTTTCTTCTGTTAGCTCTGGTCTTCATCTTCCCCAATCTTTCCTTCTTCGTAAACCTGTCCTTGAGTCTCGTCCTTTAGATTTCTGCACTCATCTTCAGCTTCCCTATAATGATCCCTTCTCTTTCTCTGAACTTCGTTCTGCCCTGGCCCTCTGCGGTTCTACGGCGGCGGGCTCCGATGGTATTCATTATGAGATGCTTCGCCATCTCCCTCCGAGCACGTCTCAGTATTTACTGAGTCTGTATAATCGGATCTGGGAGTCGTCGTCAGTCCCTGAGGACTGGCTCGATGCCGTTGTCCTCCCTGTTCGCAAACCGGGGTCTCTGGGTACTTCCCCTAAGGACTTTCGCCCTATTGCTCTCACAAGTTGTGTCTGCAAACTCTTTGAACGCATGGTTAACGTTCGTCTGATGTGGTTCCTGGAACACCATCACCTCCTCTCCCCTTCTCAATTTGGTTTCCGCAAGTGCCGCAGCACGACAGATGTCCTGGTGAACTTGGAGGTCTATATTCGTACTGCTTTTGCTGCGAAGACCTCCGTTGTTGCCGTCCTTTTTGACCTGGAAAAGGCTTACGACACCACTTGGCGTTATCATATCCTATCTCAACTTCATTCTTTTGGCCTTCGTGGTCATCTCCCTTTCTTTCTCCGCAGCTTCCTCTCTCGTCGTTCCTTTCGGGTGCGCCTTGGTACCGCTCTCTCTCCCTCTTTTCAGCAATACGAAGGTGTGCCCCAGGGTAGTGTTCTGAGCACTATTCTTTTTCTGGTTGCCCTCAATGGTCTTCTTTCCTCTCTTCCTTCTGGTGTTTTCTCCGCTCTCTATGTCGATGATCTTACCCTTTGTTGTCAAGGTGATGATTCGCCTCTCCTTCAACGCCGGCTTCAACTTGCAATTGATGCCGTGTCGTCTTGGGCCACTGATCATGGCTTCAAGTTCTCTACTTCTAAGACTTGTGCCATGACATTTACGCGGAAACGGGTTGTTCTTCGTCCCTCTTTGTCACTTTATGGTCATCCCCTTGAATACAAAGATTCCGCGAAGCTTTTGGGGTTATTCCTTGACACTCGTTTGTCTTGGTCTCCCCATATCTCTTACCTCCGTGTTGAGTGCTCTAAGGCCCTTACCCTCCTTCGGGTCTTGTCCCATACTTCTTGGGGGGCAGATAGGCGCACTCTCCTTGCTTTACATTCCTCTCTCGTCCTGTCTAAGCTCGATTATGTTTGCCCTGCTTACTCGTCTGCTTCTCCTTCTACTCTTCGCCGTCTTGATGCTTTGCACCATACTGGGTTGCGCCTCAGTTCTGGTGCCTTTCGTTCGACTCCCGTCCTTAGCTTGTATGTTGACACTGGCTTCCTGTCTCTCCAGGACCGCCGTGATCGCTACTGTCTTCGCTATCTTGCGCGGTCCTTGCAACATCCTTCCTCTCGCCTCTGTCGTGCTTTAACTTTTACCCCTCCTGCGGTTCCTGTTCCTCTTCACCACCTCCCTCTTTCTGTCCGGTTATCTCGCCTGCAGGATTCTCTTTCCGTTCGTATTTCTGATGTTTCTCCTCGTGTTGTTCCTTCTTTGCCCCCGTGGAGGGTCCCTCTTTCGCAGTTTTGTACATCCTTGACCCGTGTCACTAAAGCTTTTACCCCTCCTACGGTTCTAAAACGCCTTTTCCTCGAGCACTTTTCTTCTCACTCCCGCTCTGTTTCTGTCTTCCCCGATGGGTCTAAGTCAGCGGACGGTGTTGGCTACTCTGTTGTTTTTCCTGATCGCACTTATATGTGTCGCTTGCCTCCGGAGACTAGCATCTTTACAGCGGAACTTTATGCTATTCTCTATGCTCATCGTCTCCTGCTTTCTCGTTGTCAGTCTTCCTTTGTAGTTGTTGTTGACTCTCGTAGTGCCCTTTTGGCTCTCGGGTCCTTTAATCCGGTTCATCCAGTGGTTGTCGAGATCCAGCATTGGCTGTTTCTCGTTCACAGTAGATTTAAGTCAGTTGAGTTTTGTTGGGTTCCCAGCCATATTGGTGTGTCTTTAAATGAGCGTGCGGATGCTGCCGCCAAGGAAGCTGTCCGCTCTTGTCCCATCTCTCGTAAGGGTATTCCGTATTCCGACTTTTACCCGGTTATCCATTCCTCAGTCCTTACCCGTTGGCAGGCTTCTTGGTTGTCTGTTACTGGTAACAAGCTACGTACTCTTAAATGTTGTGTTTCCTCGTGGCAGTCCTCCTTCCACCGTAACCGGCGGTGGAAAACAGCTCTGGCGAGGTTGCGTATTGGCCATACTCGCTTAACCCATGGTCACTTGATGGAGCGCCGCCCTGCTCCTTATTGTCCTAGTTGCATTGTCCCTCTTACGGTCGTGCATGTCCTTCTTGAATGTCCTGACTTCCAGGACGAGCGTGTGTCTTGCTTTCCGACCGCCCCTCGCGGTCACCTGTCCCTCGATAGAATTCTTGGTGACTCGGATACTTTTGATATCGTTCGCCTTATGCGTTTTTGTTCTCATGTTGGCATCCTTGGTGATATTTAGCGCCCTCTGATTATTTTGCGTATTTGATGGTGCTACATAGCCTTCGCGGTTTGGTGCCTTCTTTTGATAATTACTTACTTACTTACTTCATGTTGCATTCTATAAACGTTTTTATCAAAGTCATTTTTTGAACACTTCTGTTCAGTGGTGATGGTCTTACAAGGTGGGGTGTTGACCGGTGGGGGGGTTGACCGTGGGTGCTGGCCGTGGGTGTTTACCATACGTGTTTACCAACTTGAGACAGGCCCGAAGGGGCAGTATGGACGGCCAGTGTTGCTACTACATGTCGCACTCTTAATTTGTTTTGTTCACTTTTTAGATTACATTACTTGCATTTTCCCACTAGTTATCTTACAGCGGAGGCGTCGAGTTTCTGTGTCTGGGCACTAGTTACCTGAGTACGTTACACTATTTGAAAGAATACACACACAGAGGGTACTGGGGTGGGCCTACCTCCAAATGGCCCTTGTTTACATACACACGACGGACTTATTTTGTGTATAATATGTTCACTTGATATTAAAATATGTTATCTTAATTTTTGTTATAATAGACACAGGTTTTGCATAGAGAGCTTAGCCCTATGGGCACTGATTACTTGATGTTTCAATAGCGAGAGATGTGATTTATTGACGACTTGGCTAACTATCGCCTAAGGCCTCCTGGCACCACGAGGGCAGGCCTTGACTACACACGAATTTCACTTATTTTTCCTTGAACACAAACGGTCGGATGGTAATCACTATAATATATTGGTTAATATGTTGAGACACACTTTAAAAGTTATCTGACTGTGTTTAGTTCCTGTATCACTGAAATATCCCTAGATATATATTGTTTTCTGCGGAGCTCGCATAGCGTGGCCCTTCCCCTCTCACGCCCAGAACACCAGCCATAGAATATGGCTGGTGCACCGTATTGAACGGTGCACCGTATGCACCGTATAGAATCGTATACTAAGTTGCACATAGTGGCTGACGACCAGTGAGGAAGATAGGAACGAATGGTATACCAGGAGCACGTGGAGACAACCAGGAGCACGTTGAGACAACATTGATACCAGGGCAGAGGAGAGGAAAGGGCGACAAACACCGTCATAAGGACATCTCCTCAAACTCACCTAGGCATGCACGCTCGGGGTGAACTGACGGTAGGTACCCCTCTCTAGGTCATCAATAAGGTGTACAGTGTGACTAAAAATAATTAATTTAAAGTAGGTCTCAATATCTCAAATATACAACTCCTTGTGGCTCACTCTGGGTACAGGGTTTGACACATGCTACCCTGGTGACCGCTCACCTATCGCGCCACCTTCCCATGCCTTACACTGTCCCAGGACACGCCCCCTACCCCTCCCCCTTGTTACAAACACCCCTGCACTCAACACACACACTCACACATGCACACCCACACACGCACACACACACAAACGCAGTGTTTCCTCAGGGCTACTATGTAGTGAGGAAAGAGAGAGAAGGGAGAGGAGAAGGTGGTGTAGCTCTGCTACTAAGTGAAGGTTGGAGTTTCAAAGAGATGGTAATTCAGAACTGTGAAGGTTTCAGTGACTACATTTCAGGCACCATAGCAACTGGGGGACAGAAAATTATAATAGTAGTCATATATAACCCCCCACCGAATGACAGAAGACCCAGACAGGAATATGATAGAAACAACTTAGCCACCATCAATATAATAGGGAGAGCAGCTTCTGTGGCTAGCAGGAACGGATCCAGACTTCTAATCATGGGAGACTTCAACCATGGGAAGATAGATTGGGGGAACTGAGACCCACATGGAGGCCCAGACACATGGAGAGCTAAGCTGCTGGATGTGGCAACAAGAAACTTTCTAAGTCAACACGTCAAGGGACCGACAAGAATGAGAGGAGGGGATGAACCAGCCTTGCTTGATCTGATATTTACCCTAAATGAGTCGGATATAAGGGAAGATAAGTTGGAAGCCCCCTTGGGAATGAGTGATCATAGTGTATTGAGCTTTGAGTACCTGGTTGAGCTGGGAATTATCACCCCCAAAAAAGAACTGGGAACCAAAGGGCTGGCGTACCGAAAGGGAAACTATGAGGAAATGAATAAGTTCCTATGGGATATACATTGGGACACAGAACTCGGAACCAAGTCCGTACAAGACATGATGGAATATGTCACCCAAAAATGTCAGGAGGCTGTAAGCAGGTTTGTCCCAGCCTGACAGGAAAAAACAGAGAAGCAAAGGAAGAATCCGTGGTTTAATAAGAATGTATGAGAGCAAAGGAGCAGAACAAAAGGGCATGGAGGAACTTCCGTAATAACAGAACACCAGAAAGTAGAGAGAGATACCAGAGAACCAGGAACGAGTATGTCAGTGTGAGAAGAGCAGCTGAGAAAAGGTATGAAAATTATATAGCTAATAAAGCCAAGACCGAACCCAAGCTACTACACAGTCACATCAGGAGGAAGACAACAGTGAAGGAACAGGTGATGAAACTTAGAGTGGGCGAGGACAGGTACACAGAGAATGACAAAGAGGTGTGTGAAGAACTCAACAAAAAGTCCCAGGAGGTCTTTACAATAGAAGAGGGAGATGTCGCGGCGCTAGAAGAGGTGGCAGCAAACCAGGTGACCTTGGATAGGTTCGAAATTAAAAGAGATGAGGTCAAGAAGCACCTATTGGAGCTGGATGTGAGAAAAGCTGTTGGGCCGGATGGAATCTCGCCATGGGTATTGAAAGAGTGTGCAGGAGCACTTTGCCTACCACTCTCCATAGAGTATAGTAGGTCACTGGAAACGGGGGACCTACCAGAAATATGGAAGACTGCTAATGTAGTACCAATATACAAAAAGGGTGACAGACAAGAGGCACTGAACTACAGGCCAGTGTCCTTAACTTGTATACAATGTAAGGTGATGGAGAAGATTGTGAGAAAAAACCTAGTAACACATCTGGAGAGAAGAGACTTCGTGACAACCCATCAACATGGGGTCAGGGAGGGTAAATCTTGCCTTACAGGATTGATAGAATTCTAAGATCAGGTGACAAAGATTAAACAAGAAAGAGAAGGGTGGGCGGACTGCATTTTTTTGGACTGTCGGAAAGCCTTTGACACAGTACCCCATAAAAGGATGATGCATAAGCTAGAGAAACAGGCCGGAGTAACTGGTAGGGCGCTCCAGTGGATAAGGGAGTACCTAAACAATAGGAAGCAGAGTTACAGTGAGGGGTGAGACCTCAGACTGGCGTGAAGTCACCAGTGGAGTTCCACAGGGCTCTGTACTTGGACCTATCCTGTTTCTGATATACGTAAATGATCTCCCAGTGGGTATAGACTCATTCCTCTCAATGTTTGCTGACGACGCCAAAATTATGAGAAGGATTAAGACAGAGGAGGACAGCTTGAGGCTTCAAGAAGACCTGGACAAGCTGCAGGAATGGTCGAACAAATGGCTGTTAGAGTTTAATCCAAGCAAATGTAATGTAATGAAGATTACATTATGTAGGAAGCAGGAGACCTGATACAAGGTATCACTTGGGAGATGAAATACTTCAAGAGTCCGAGAGAGAGAAAGACCTGGGGGTTGATATCACGCCAGACCTGTCCCCTGATGCTCATATCAAGAGGATAACAGCAGCAGCATATGCCAGGTTGGCTAACATAAGAACGGCCTTTAGAGACTTGTGTAAGGAATCTTTCAGAACATTATATACCACATATGTCAGACCAATCCTGGAGTATGCGGCACCAGCATGGAGTCCATATCTAGTCAAGCATAAGACTAAAATGGAAAAGGTTCAAAGGTTTGCCACCAGACTAGTACCCGAGCTGAGAGGTATGAGCTACGAGAAGAGACTACGGGAATTAAACCTCACTTCGTTGGAAGACAGAAGAGTTAGGGGGGACATGATCACCACATTCAAGATCCTCAAGGGAATTGACAGGGTTGATAAAAACAGGCTGTTTAACACAAGGGGCACACGCACTAGGGGACACAGGTGGAAACTGAGTGCCCAAATGAGCCACAGAGATATTAGAAAGAACTTTTTTAGTGTCGGAGTGGTTGACAAATGGAATGCATTAGGAAGTGATGTGGTGGAGGCTGACTCCATACACAGTTTCAAGTGTAGATATGATAGAGCCCAATAGGCTCAGGAACCTGTACACCTGTTGATTGACAGTTGAGAGGCGGGACCAAAGAGCTAGAGCTCAACCCCCGCAAGCACAACTAGGTGAGTACAACTAGGTGAGTACACACACACGGAGGGAAATCACTGAGGAATTGAAAGACATGAGAGGACTCATAAATAAACTGCAGAATGAACTAAGTGCGGCGCAATAGGAGATAATAAACCTAAAAACAGGATCTCCTCAGACTGTGGCCCCGGGGATCAACCCCTAGGGACCAGGAGATGCAGCAATGGCAGGGACCCTTACAATGGGTGCCGCATTAGCTGAAATAATGAAGAGCCCAGGAGCAATGTCCACAGTCAAGGAAGTTGTAATGAAGGCAGTAACCTCATAGGAAGCAGCTAGATGCACGAGCCAGCTACTGGAAAGGAAAGGACCTGTAGTAGTGATAGGTGTTAAGGATCAAGAGGGTTCCACAAGGGAAGAATGGAGGTCTAAGGACAGAGCTGCAGTGGCAGGGATACTAAAGGAGATAGGTATGGAAGGGGCTGAAACAGACAGAAAAGTTTTTTCCGAATTGGCCAGTACAACAAAGACAAAAACCGGTTGATCATAATAGTACTCAGAAACGAGGGGATCAAAGAGGACATCATAGTAAAAAAGAGCAAACTGAAATATGTAACGAATTACAGACAGGTATTACTTCATAGGGACAGGACCAGGAAAGAGATAATACAGGCAGCAGATGCAAGGAAAAGGTGCAGGCTGAGGGAAGGGAACCAGGGAATCTCAACCCCCAACCCAGGAATCCCAGTGGGGAGTGTGGAACCCCAATCCATCAACTCGGGAACCCCAGAAGGGACTGCAACATCCCAACTCAACTCACCTATAGATGGTGAGTTCCACCATTCCACCCTCCCTCCGTAATTCGAGTACCCCCCTGCCCTCCCACCCCATGGTCTTCGTCCTGCCCCAAGCCGGCCCAAACACGAACTAAGTCCTCCATCCACCCCCCCCCCCATCCTACAAGCCCCTGTTACCTACACCACAGGAGGACGAGCCGCCATCCCGAGCGCTCCCTGCCCCCCAACCTCGAGCACTCCCTGCCCCTCCACCCCTAGGAACTCTCCCTGCGTCAAGCATGCCTGGGCAAGTTCTAAGCCATCCTCCCCCTGCTCCTCCTTCCCCCCCACTCAGAACCCCTGGTAACTACCTCACAGGAGGATGAGCCTACCCAAGCAGCAAAGCCCATGGAACAGCTTCCTGCACTAGTGGGGAGGGTGGGTGAAAATGGATATAGGAAAGTGAGCTTCAAGGTAATGTACTCAAACATCGATGAGATTACAACAAAGCAAGTGAACTGACAGAAAGGGCGCAGGAAGAAAACCCAGAAGCAATAGGACTCACATAAACAAAATTGTTAGGAGTCATAACAAATACTGTGTTTCCAAAGGACTTTTATATAGTAAGGAGAGAGAGGGACGGAAGAGGAGGAGGAGAAGTGGCTCTGCTGATAAGGAAGGACTGGAGCTTTGAAGATATGGAAATTCCGGGCAGTGACAGATTCAGAGATTACATAACAGGAACTATGACAATCAGTGGACCTAAGATAATAGTGGCAGTCATTTACAACCCTCCATTAAATGACAGAAGGCCCAGACAAGAGTTTGACAGAAACAACATGGCTACCATTAACATAATAGAGAGAGAGCAGCTTCAGCTGCCTGCAGGAATGGATCCAGACTCGTAATAATGGGCGATTTCAACCATGGAAAGATAGACTGGGAGAATGGGGACCCACATGGAGGTGAAGATACATGGAGAGCTAAACTTTTGCAAGTGAGTACAAGGAACTTTCGGAGCCAACATGTCAAGGGACCCACAAGAATGAGAGGAAATGATGAACCACCTAGACTCGACCTGATATTCACCAAAAATGAATCATAAATAAGGGAAGTCGAACACGAGGCCCCCATAGAAATGAGTGACCACTGTGTATTGATATTTGAGTATCTGGTAGAAGTAGGGATAACCTAACTAAGGATGGGATTGGAAGGAAAAAGACTAAATTACCGAAGAGGAAAATATGACGAGATGGGGAACTTCCTAGTGGGAATACCATGGGAAACAGAACTCAGAGAAAAGACTGTACAAGATATGATGGATTATGTCACTCAGATGTGTCAGGAGGCTGCAGACAGGTTTATCTCAGTCAAAAAAGTGAAAAATAAAAAGCAACTGAAGAATCCGTGGTTCAATCAGGAATGTGCAGCAGCGAAGCAATTAAGTAAAAGAACATGGCGAAACTACAGGAACAGAACACCAGAGAGCAGGGAGAGATACCAGAGGGGCAGAAATGAGTGCCTCAGAGTGAGGAAAGAAGCAGAGAGACAGTATGAAAATGACATCGCGAGTAAAGCTAAGACCCAACCAAAATTGCTCGACAGCCACATCAGGAGGAAAAAAGCAGTAAAGGAACAAGTGATGAAACTGAGAAAAAGGGAGAACAAATACACAGAGAACGACAAAGAGGTGTGTGAAGAACTCAACAAGAAATTCCAGGAGGTCTTCACAATAGAACAAGGAGAGGTCCCTGTACTAAATGAGGAGGCAAACTGAGCAACCTTGGAGGAATTTTACCTCACCAATGATGAGGTCAAAAGGAATCTGTTGGAGCTGAATGTGTCAAAAGCTGTTGGGCCTGACAGAATTTCACTGTGGATTCCAAAAGAAGGTGCAGAAGCACTAAGTGTGCCACTCTCTATGGTGTATAAGAGGTCACTGGAAACGGGAGACCTTCCGGAAAGCTGGAAGACAGCAAATGTAGACCCAATTTACAAAAAAGGGTGACAGGTAAGAGGCACTGAACTACAGGCCCGTTTCCCTAACTTGTATACCATGCAAGGTGATAGCGAAGATTGTTAGGAAAAGGCTCGTAGAACATCTGGAGGGAAATAGCTTTGTAACACACCACCAGCATGGGTTCAGAGATGGTAAATCGTGCCTCACAGGCCTAATAGAATTCTATGACCAAGCAACACAAATTAGGCAGCAAAGAGAAGGGTGGGCAGACTGCATTTTCTTGGACTGTCAGAAAGCCTTTGACACAGTACCTCACAAAAGGCTGTTGCAAAAGTTGGAGTGGAGGAACACTCCACACCAAACTCTTCTCCGGGTAGGATTGCATTAGGCATTGGTGGAGGCTGACTCCATACACAGTTTCAATTGTAGATATGATAGAACCCAGTAGGCACAGGAATCTGTACACCAGTTGATTGACAGTTGAGAGGCGGGACCAAAGAGCCAAAACTCCACCCCAGCAAGCACGAAGAGGTGAGTACAAGTAAGTGAGTACACACACACATACAGGACGGTTGAGAGGCGGGACCAAAGAGCCGGAGCTCAACCCGTGAAAGCACAATTAGGTGAGTACAATTAGGTGAGTACACGAAGCAGCTCTGTTAAAAGCTGTCTAACTCCCAGGTACCTATTTACTGCTAGGTAACAGAGGCATTAGGGTGAAAGAAACTTTGCCAATTTGTTTCTGCATGGTCCGGGAATCGAACCCGGGCCATAGAATTACGAGTCCTGCCCTCTATCCGCTCAGCTACCAGACCCCATATCACACCCCGTGTGTGTACTCACCTATTTGTGCTTGCGGCGGTTGATCTTTGGCACTTTGGTCCCGCCTCTCAACTGTCAATCAACTGGTGTACAGAATCCTGAGCCTACTGGGCTCTATCATATCTACAATTGAAACTGTGTATGGAGTCAGCCTCCACCACATCACTTCCTAGTGCATTCCATCCGTTAACTACTCTGACACTTAAAAAGTTCCTTCTAACGTCCCTGTGGCTCATGTGGGTACTCAGTTTCCACCTGTACCCTTGTTCGCGTACCACCAGTGTTGAGCAGTTTATCCTTGTTTACCCGGTCGATTCCCCTGAGGACTTTGTAGGTTGTGATCATGTCTCCTCTTACTCTTCTGTCTTCCATTGTCGTAAGGTGCATTTCCCGTAGCCTTTCTTCGTAACTCATGCCTCTTAGTTCTGGGACTAGTCTAGTGGCATACCTTTGAATTTTTTCCAGCTTCGTCTTGTGCTTGACAAGGTACGGGCTCCATGCTGGGGCCGCATACTCCAGGATTGGTCTTACATATGGGGTTTCAAGATTCTGAATGATTCCTTACACAGGTTCCTGAACGCTGTTCTGATGTTAGCCAGCCTCGCATATGCTGCAGACGTTATTCTTTTTATGTGGGCTTTAGGAGACAGGTTTGGTGTGATATCAACTCCTAGATCTTTCTCTCTGTCCGTTTCATGAAGTACTTCATCTCCTATTCTGTATCCTATGTCTGGACTCCTGTTTCCACTGCCTAGTTTCATTACTTTGCATTTACTCGGGTTGAACTTCAACCGTCATTTGTTGGACTATTCACTCAGTCTGTCTAGGTCATCTTGTAGCCTCTTACTATCATCCTCTGTTTCAATCCTTGTCATAATTTTTGCATCATCAGCAAACATTGAGAGAAACGAGTCTATACCCTCTGGGAGATCATTTACACATATCAGAAACAGTATAGGTCCAAGGACTGATCCCTGCGGGACTCCACCTGTATCGTCTCGCCAATCTGAGATCTCACCCCTCACACTGACTCGTTGTCTCCTGTTGCTTAGGTACTCCTTTATCCAATGGAGTACCTTCCCTTTCACTCCAGCCTGCATCTCCAGCTTTTTCACTAGCCTCTTTTGTGGTACTGTATCATAGGCTTTCTGACAATCCAAAAATATGTAGTCTGCCCACCCTTCTCTTTCTTGCCTGGTCGTAGAATTCAAGTAACCCTGTGAGGCAGGACCAGCCATCCCTTAACCCACGTTGATGCTGTGTTACAAAGTTCTATCGCATCAGATGTTCCACTAGCTTTCTTCGCACAATCTTCTCCATCAGCTTGCATTATATGCAGGTTAGGGACACTGGCCTGTAGTTCAGTGCCTCCTGTCTATCCCCTTTCTTGTATATCGGGACTATGTCAGCTGCTTTCCAAATTTTTCGCAGTTCCCCTGTTGCCAGTGATTTGTTATACACTATGGAGAGTGGCAGGCACAGTTCGCCTGCTCCTTCCTTTAGTATCCAAGGGGAGATTCCATCTGGGCCTATAGCCTTTGTCACATCCAACTCTAGTAAACATTTCCTTACTCTCCCGCTGGTAATCTCAAACTCTTCCAGTGGTTCCTGGTTAACTATTCCCTCTCTTATCTCTGGGATTTCTCCTTGCTCTGAGATGAAGACCTGGAATTTCTTATTCAGTTCCTCATACACTTCCTTCTCGTTTATAGTGAATCCTTCTGCCCCTATCCTTAATTTCGTAACCTGTTCCTGTACTGTTGTTTTTCTTCTGATGTGGCTGAGTCTTTGCCATGCTTACGATGTCATTTTCGTATCGTCTTTCTGCCTCTCTTCTCATCGTGAAATATTCATTCCTGGCATTCTGGTATCTCTCTCTGATCTCAAGTGTCCTGTTATTCCTATAGTTTCTCCATGCCCTTTTACTTTGCTGCTTAGCTAGCCTATATCTCTGATTAAACCATAGGTTTCTCATCTTCATTTCACTGTTTTCCTTTTGGACTGGGACATATTTGTTCGCTGCGTCCTTGCACTTCTGCGTGATGTAGTTTCTCCATGCCCTTTTACTTTGCTGGTTAGCTAGCTTACATCTCTGATTAAACCATGGGTTTCTCATCTTCATTTCACAGTTTTCCTCTTGGACTGGGACAAACTTGTTTGCTGGGTCCTTGCACTTCTGCGTGATATAGTTTCTCCATGCCCTTTTACTTTGCTGCGTAGCCAGTCTATATCTCTGATTAAACCATGGGTTTCTCATCTTCATTTCACTGTTTTCCTTTTGAACTGGGACAAACTCGTTTGCCGCGTCCTTGCAGCAAACAAGGTCTTGGGCCGTCTTGGGCCCAAGACCTCATGTCTTGGACGTCTTTCCCCTGAGCTCTGTTTCCCATGCTATATCTGTTAGGAATTTTCT
This sequence comes from Procambarus clarkii, assembly GCF_040958095.1. Classification (NCBI taxonomy): domain Eukaryota; kingdom Metazoa; phylum Arthropoda; class Malacostraca; order Decapoda; family Cambaridae; genus Procambarus; species Procambarus clarkii. The sequence goes on from NC_091219.1 coordinate 5,679,303, forward strand.
TATCTCCTCATAGTTTCCCTTTCGGTATGCTAACCTTTTGTTTTCGGATTCCCTCCTCGAGTTCAATAACCCTTCTTCAATCAGGAACTCAAACACCAGTACACTGAGGTCGCCCATTCCTACTAGGGCCTCATAACCGATTTCTCTTATGTCGGAGTCGTTCAGAGTAAAGACTAGGTCGAGTCTCGCTGGTTCGTCATTTCCTCTCATCCTTGTGGGTTCTCTGACATGCTGGGTTAAAAAGTTTCTAGTTACTACCTCCAATAGTTTGGCTCTCAACGTATCCTCGCCTTCATGCGGTTCCTTGTTCTCCCAGTAAATCCATCTGTGATTGAAGAAAGTCACGGAAGGATGCATGGAGGCGAGGATATATGGAGAGCCAAACTAACATTGCTCTCTGCTGTGTGTGTGTGTACTCACCTAGTTGCACTCACCTAATTGTGCTTGCGGGGGTTGAGCTCTGGCTCTTTGGTCCCGCCTCTCAACCATCAATCAACAGGTGTATAGGTTCCTGAGCCTATTGGGCTCTATCATATCTACACTTGAAACTGTGTATTGAGTCAGCCTCCACCACATTACTTCCTAATGCATTCCAATTTTCAACCACTCTGACACTAAAAAAGTTCTTTCTAATTTCTCTGTCGCTCATTTGGGCACTCAGTTTCGACCTGTGTCCCCTAGTGCGTGTGCCCCTTGTATTAAATAGCCTGTCCTTATCAACCCTGTCCATTCCCTTGAGAATATTGAATGTGGTGATCATGTCCCTCCTAACTGTGGTGATCATGTCCCCCCTAACTCTTCTGTCTTCCAACGGTGAGGTTTAATTCCCGTAGTCCCTCCTCGTAGCTCATACCTCTCAGCTCGGGTACTAGTCTGGTGGCAAACCTTTGTGTGTGTGTGTGTGTGTGTGTGTGTGTGTGTGTGTGTGTGTGTGTGTGTGTGTGTGTGTGTGTGTGTGTGTGTGTGTGTGTGTGTGTGTGTGTGTGTGTGTGTGTGTGTGTGTGTGTGTGTGTGTGTGTGTGTGTGTGTGAGTGTGTGAGTGTGTGTGTGTGTGTGTGTGTGTGTGTGTGTGTGTGTGTGTGTGTGTGTGTGTGTGTGTGTGTGTGTGTGTGTGTGTGTGTGTGTGTGTGTGTGTGTGTGTGTGTGTGTGTGTGTGTGTGTGTGTGTGTGTGTGTGTGTGTGTGTGTGCGTGCCTGTATTCACTTAGCTGTGCTTGCCGGGTCTGATCTTGCGGCCCGCTTCTCAAGTGTCAATCAAGTGTTACTAACTAGTAACTATTCCCGTCCCACACACACAAACACCCCAGGAAGCAGCCCGGCTGCTTCCTGGGGTGTGTGTGTGTGCGGAGGGGGGGGGGGGGGAAGTTAGGCAACTGCTTTAACAGCTGTCTAACTCCCAGGTACCTATTCACTGCTAGGTAACAGATGCATCAGGGTGAAAGAAACTTTTGCCCAACTGGTTCTGCCTGGTCCAGGAATAAACCCCGGGCTACAGTATTACAAGTCCTGCGTGCTGTCCACTCAGCTCTCATGTACCCCCCTTAACTCTTCTGTCTTTCTGCGACGTGAGGTTTAACTCCCGTAGTCTCTCCTCGTAGCTCATACCTCTCAGCTCGGGTACTAGTCTGGTGGCAAACCTTTGAACCTTCTCCAGTTTGGTCTTATGCTTGACTAGATATGGACTCCATGCTGGAGCTGCATACTCCATAATTGGTCTGACATATGTGGTATACAATGTTCTGAACGATTCCTTACACAAGTTTCTAATACTGTTCTTATGTTGGCCAGCCTGGCGTATCCCGCTGATGTTATCCTCTTGATATGGGCTTCAGAGGACAAGTTTGGTGTGATATCAACCCCCAAGTCTTTCTCTATTTCTGACTTGAAGAATTTTATCACCCAAATAATACCTTGTATCTGGTCTCCTGCTCCATACACCTATCTTCATTACATTACATTTGCTTGGGTTAAACTCTAACAACCACTTGTTCGACCATTCCTTCAGCTTTTCTAGGTCTTCTTCAAGCCTCAAGCAGTTCTCCTCTGCCTTAATCCTTTTCATAATACTTGCATCGTCAGCAAACATTGAGAAGAATGAGTCTATACCCTCTGGGAGATCATTTATGCATATCAGAAACAGAATAGGACCGAGTACAGAGCCCTGTGGGACTCCACTTGGGACTTCAAGCCAATCTGAGGTCTCACCCCTCACTGTAACTCTCTGCTTCCAATTGCTTAGGTACTCCCTTATCCACTGGAGCACCTTACCAGTCACTCCTGCCTGTCTGTCCAGCTTATGTATCAGCCTTTTTTGGGGTACTGTGTCAAAGGCTTTCTGACAGTCCAAGAAAATGCAGCTCAGCCTTCTCTTTCTTGCTTAATCTTTGTCACCTGGTCGTAGAACTCTATGAAGCCTGTGTTACTCGTTTTTTTCTCACGATCTTCTCCATCACCTTGCATAGTATACAAGTCAGGACACTGGCCTGGAGTTCAGTGCTCTTGTCTGTCACCCTTTTTGTATATTGGGACCACGTTAGCCATCTTCCATATTTCTGGTAGGCTCCCGTCTCCAGTGACCTACTATACACTATGGAGAGTGGCAAGCCAAGTGCTTCTGCACACTCTTTTTATACCCATGGTGAGATCCCGTCTGGACCAACAGCCTTTCTCACATCAAGATCCAACAGGTGTCTCTTGACCTCATCTCTCATAATTTTGAATCCTTCAAAGGCCGCCTGGCTTACTGCCTCCTCTCATAGCGAAATGACCTCTCCTTGTTCTATTGTGAAGACCTCCTGGAACCTCTTGTTGAGTTCTTCACACACCTCTTTGTCATCACTGTATGCCTGTCCTCGCCTTTTTTAAGTTTCATTACCTATTCTGTCACTGTTATTTTCCTCCTGATGTGACTGTGGAGTAGCTTTGGTTCGGTCTTGGCTTTGATTGCTATATCATTTTCATCCTTTTTCTCTACTTCTCTTCTCACACAAACATACCCATTCCTGGTTCTCTGGTATCTCTCTTAACTTTTTGGTGTTCTGTTATTTCGGACGTTCCTCTACGCCCTTTTGTTCGGTTCCTTTGCTTCAATACATGCTCTACTGGTAAGAAAAGGCTGGGGTTTTGAGGAGATGGTTATTCAGGGCTGTTAAAGTTTCAATGACTACATAACAGGTACCATAGCAACTGGAGGACAAAAAATTATAGTCGTAGTCATATATAACCCACCACCAAATGACAGAAGACCCAGACAGGAATATGAAAGAAACAACATGGCCACCATTAACATAATGTAGAAAGCAGCTTCTGTCGCTAGCCGGAATGGATCTGGACTACTAATTATGAGAGACTTCAACCATGGGATGATAGATTGGGTGAACAGACACCCACATGGAGGACCAGATACATGGAGAGCTAAGGTGCTGGACGTGGCAACAAGAAACTTTCTAAGCCAACACGTCAAGTGATTGACAAGAATGAGAGGGGAAGATGAACCAGCCTTGCTTGATATGATATTTACCCTAAATGAGTGGGATATAGAGAAGTTAGGTTGGAAGCACCCATGGGAATGAGTGATCACAGTGTATTGATCTGTGAGTACCTGGTAGAGCCAGAATTTATCTCCCCGCAAAAGAACTAGGAAACAAAAGGCTGTCATGCCGAAAGGGAAATTATGAGAAGATGAGAAGTTTCCTAAGGGATATACCATGGGACACGGACCTCAAAGCTAAGTTTGTACAAGACATGATGTCATGTCTTTTACAGACTTAAATTGTAGTCTAACGAGGCAGAGCAGGTTAGAGCTGTTAGCTCTTACAAGGCCAAAAAATATAAGGAAATATTTGCACGCAGTTTGACTGGTAAATAAGTAAAATGTTCTGGAACTAGATGTAGTGGAAGCAGCCACCATTCATATCTTGAAATGTATGAGAGATAAATAAAATGTTTGAAAGCATAAATACACCTGTAACAATAACTAAGACAGGGCTCAGGAGCTGCATCATACTCCATACAGAGACCTACATATGCTTTTTACATGATGGTGGTGAGAAAAAATTGGGTGACCAAAGGACGTTAATTTTGTGGGAACCGACCTGTGAGATTTATATTTATTTAATTTATATGAATTTATATAGAATTTATATTTACGTTAATTTATATATTTCGATAGCAATTTGTATGATGTTTGGTGGACTGTATTTCTGCAATTATTCTCACAAATCGATCCTTACACATAAGGGGGGGTTTATATTAAATTTATATATATATATATATATATATATATATATATATATATATATATATATATATATATATATATATATATATATATATATAAATATATATATATATATGCGAACAAGCCTGAATGGTCCCCAGGACAATATGCAACTGAAAACTCACACCCCAGAAGTGACTCGAACCCATACTCCCAGGAGCCACGCAACTGGTATGTACAAGACGCCTTAATCCACTTGACCATCACGACCGGACATAATGAGGTGATAGCCGAGGCTATTTGAACCACCCCACCGCCGGCACTCGGATAGTAATCTTGGGCATAGCATTTTTACCAAATCACCTCATTCTTTGGGGCACACGTGAGGAACACAAATGCGAACAAGCCTGAATGGTCCCCAGGACAATATGCAACTGAAAACTCACACCCCAGAAGTGACTCGAACCCATACTCCCAGGAGCCACGCAACTGGTATGTACAAGACGCCTTAATCCACTTGACCATCACGACCGGACATAATGCCCAAGATTACTATCCGAGTGCCGGCGGTGGGGTGGTTCAAATAGCCTCGGCTATCACCTCATTATGTCCGGTCGTGATGGTCAAGTGGATTAAGGCGTCTTGTACATACCAGTTGCGTGGCTCCTGGGAGTATGGGTTCGAGTCACTTCTGGGGTGTGAGTTTTCAGTTGCATATTGTCCTGGGGACCATTCAGGCTTGTTCGCATTTGTATTCCTCACGTGTGCCCCAGAGAATGAGGTGATTTGGTAAAAATGCTATGCCCAAGATTACTATCCGAGTGCCGGCGGTGGGGTGGTTCAAATAGCCTCGGCTATCACCTCATTATGTCCGGTCGTGATGGTCAAGTGGATTAAGGCGTCTTGTACATACCAGTTGCGTGGCTCCTGGGAGTATGGGTTCGAGTCACTTCTGGGGTGTGAGTTTTCAGTTGCATATTGTCCTGGGGACCATTCAAGCTTATTCGCATTTGTGTTCCTCACGTGTGCCCCAAAGAATGAGGTGATTTGGTAAAAATGCTATGCCCAAGATTACTATCCGAGTGCCGGCGGTGGGGTGGTTCAAATAGCCTCGGCTATCACCTCATTATGTCCGGTCGTGATGGTCAAGTGGATTAAGGCGTCTTGTACATACCAGTTGCGTGGCTCCTGGGAGTATGGGTTCGAGTCACTTCTGGGGTGTGAGTTTTCAGTTGCATATTGTCCTGGGGACCATTCAGGCTTGTTCGCATTTGTGTTCCTCACGTGTGCCCCAAAGAATGAGGTGATTTGGTAAAAATGCTATGCCCAAGACTACTATCCGAGTGCCGGCGGTGGGGTGGTTCAAATAGCCTCGGCTATCACCTCATTATGTCCGGTCGTGATGGTCAAGTGGATTAAGGCGTCTTGTACATACCAGTTGCGTGGCTCCTGGGAGTATGGGTTCGAGTCACTTCTGGGGTGTGAGTTTTCAGTTGCATATTGTCCTGGGGACCATTCAGGCTTGTTCGCATTTGTGTTCCTCACGTGTGCCCCAAAGAATGAGGTGATTTGGTAAAAATGCTATGCCCAAGATTACTATCCGAGTGCCGGCGGTGGGGTGGTTCAAATAGCCTCGGCTATCACCTCATTATGTCCGGTCGTAATGGTCAAGTGGATTAAGGAGTCTTGTACATACCGGTTGCGTGGCTCCTGGGAGTATGGGTTCGAGTCACTTCTGGGGTGTGAGTTTTCAGTTGCATATTGTCCTGGGGACCATTCAGGCTTGTTCGCATTTGTGTTCCTCACGTGTGCCCCAAAGAATGAGGTGATTTGGTAAAAATGCTATGCCCAAGATTACTATCCGAGTGCCGGCGGTGGGGTGGTTCAAATAGCCTCGGCTATCACCTCATTATGTCCGGTCGTGATGGTCAAGTGGATTAAGGCGTCTTGTACATACCAGTTGCGTGGCTCCTGGGAGTATGGGTTCGAGTCACTTCTGGGGTGTGAGTTTTCAGTTGCATATTGTCCTGGGGACCATTCAGGCTTGTTCGCATTTGTGTTCCTCACGTGTGCCCCAAAGAATGAGGTGATTTGGTAAAAATGCTATGCCCAAGATTACTATCCGAGTGCCGGCGGTGGGGTGGTTCAAATAGCCTCGGCTATCACCTCATTATGTCCGGTCGTGATGGTCAAGTGGATTAAGGCGTCTTGTACATACCAGTTGCGTGGCTCCTGGGAGTATGGGTTCGAGTCATTTCTGGGGTGTGTTTTCAGTTGCATATTGTCCTGGGGACCATTCAGGCTTGTTCGCATTTGTGTTCCTCACGTGTGCCCCAAAGAATGAGGTGATTTGGTAAAAATGCTATGCCCAAGATTACTATCCGAGTGCCGGCGGTGGGGTGGTTCAAATAGCCTCGGCTATCACCTCATTATGTCCGGTCGTGATGGTCAAGTGGATTAAGGCGTCTTGTACATACCAGTTGCGTGGCTCCTGGGAGTATGGGTTCGAGTCACTTCTGGGGTGTGAGTTTTCAGTTGCATATTGTCCTGGGGACCATTCAGGCTTGTTCGCATTTGTGTTCCTCACGTGTGCCCCAAAGAATGAGGTGATTTGGTAAAAATGCTATGCCCAAGATTACTATCCGAGTGCCGGCGGTGGGGTGGTTCAAATAGCCTCGGCTATCACCTCATTATGTCCGGTCGTGATGGTCAAGTGGATTAAGGCGTCTTGTACATACCAGTTGCGTGGCTCCTGGGAGTATGGGTTCGAGTCACTTCTGGGGTGTGAGTTTTCAGTTGCATATTGTCCTGGGGACCATTCAGGCTTGTTCGCATTTGTGTTCCTCACGTTTGCCCCAAAGAATGAGGTGATTTGGTAAAAATGCTATGCCCAAGATTACTATCCGAGTGCCGGCGGTGGGTTGGTTCAAATAGCCTCGGCTATCACCTCATTATGTCCGGTCGTGATGGTCAAGTGGATTAAGGCGTCTTGTACATACCAGTTGCGTGGCTCCTGGGAGTATGGGTTCGAGTCACTTCTGGGGTGTGAGTTTTCAGTTGCATATTGTCCTGGGGACCATTCAGGCTTGTTCGCATTTGTGTTCCTCACGTGTGCCCCAAACAATGAGGTGATTTGGTAAAAATGCTATGCCCAAGATTACTATCCGAGTGCCGGCGGTGGGGTGGTTCAAATAGCCTCGGCTATCACCTCATTATGTCCAGTCGTGATGGTCAAGTGGATTAAGGCGTCTTGTACATACCAGTTGCGTGGCTCCTGGGAGTATGGGTTCGAGTCACTTTTGGGGTGTGAGTTTTCAGTTGCATATTGTCCTGGGGACCATTCAGGCTTGTTTGCATTTGTGTTCCTCACGTGTGCCCCAAAGAATGAGGTGATTTGGTAAAAATGCTATGCCCAAGATTACTATCCGAGTGCCGGCGGTGGGGTGGTTCAAATAGCCTCGGCTATCACCTCATTATGTCCGGTCGTGATGGTCAAGTGGATTAAGGCGTCTTGTACATACCAGTTGCGTGGCTCCTGGGAGTATGGGTTCGAGTCACTTCTGGGGTGTGAGTTTTCAGTTGCATATTGTCCTGGGGACCATTCAGGCTTGTTCGCATCTGTGTTCCTCACGTGTGCCCCAAAGAATGAGGTGATTTGGTAAAAATGCTATGCCCAAGATTACTATCCGAGTGCCGGCGGTGGGGTGGTTCAAATAGCCTCGGCTATCACCTCATTATGTCCGGTCGTGATGGTCAAGTGGATTAAGGCGTCTTGTACATACCAATTGCGTGGCTCCTGGGAGTATGGGTTCGAGTCACTTCTGGGGTGTGAGTTTTCAGTTGCATATTATCCTGGGGACCATTCAGGCTTGTTCGCATTTGTGTTCCTCACGTTTGCCCCAAAGAATGAGGTGATTTGGTAAAAATGCTATGCCCAAGATTACTATCCGAGTGCCGGCGGTGGGGTGGTTCAAATAGCCTCGGCTATCACCTCATTATGTCCGGTCGTGATGGTCAAGTGGATTAAGGCGTCTTGTACATACCAGTTGCGTGGCTCCTGGGAGTATGGGTTCGAGTCACTTCTGGGGTGTGAGTTTTCAGTTGCATATTGTCCTGGGGACCATTCAAGCTTATTCGCATTTGTGTTCCTCACGTGTGCCCCAAAGAATGAGGTGATTTGGTAAAAATGCTATGCCCAAGATTACTATCCGAGTGCCGGCGGTGGGGTGGTTCAAATAGCCTCGGCTATCACCTCATTATGTCCGGTCGTAATGGTCAAGTGGATTAAGGAGTCTTGTACATACCGGTTGCGTGGCTCCTGGGAGTATGGGTTCGAGTCACTTCTGGGGTGTGAGTTTTCAGTTGCATATTGTCCTGGGGACCATTCAGGCTTGTTCGCATTTGTGTTCCTCACGTGTGCCCCAAAGAATGAGGTGATTTGGTAAAAATGCTATGCCCAAGATTACTATCCAAGTGCCGGCGGTGGGGTGGTTCAAATAGCCTCGGCTATCACCTCATTATGTCCGGTCGTGATGGTCAAGTGGATTAAGGCGTCTTGTACATACCAGTTGCGTGGCTCCTGGGAGTATGGGTTCGAGTCACTTCTGGGGTGTGAGTTTTCAGTTGCATATTGTCCTGGGGACCATTCAGGCTTGTTCGCATTTGTGTTCCTCACGTGTGCCCCAAAGAATGAGGTGATTTGGTAAAAATGCTATGCCCAAGATTACTATCCGAGTGCCGGCGGTGGGGTGGTTCAAATAGCCTCGGCTATCACCTCATTATGTCCGGTCGTGATGGTCAAGTGGATTAAGGCGTCTTGTACATACCAGTTGCGTGGCTCCTGGGAGTATGGGTTCGAGTCACTTCTGGGGTGTGTTTTCAGTTGCATATTGTCCTGGGGACCATTCAGGCTTGTTCGCATTTGTGTTCCTCACGTGTGCCCCAAAGAATGAGGTGATTTGGTAAAAATGCTATGCCCAAGATTACTATCCGAGTGCCGGCGGTGGGGTGGTTCAAATAGCCTCGGCTATCACCTCATTATGTCCGGTCGTGATGGTCAAGTGGATTAAGGCGTCTTGTACATACCAGTTGCGTGGCTCCTGGGAGTATGGGTTCGAGTCACTTCTGGGGTGTGAGTTTTCAGTTGCATATTGTCCTGGGGACCATTCAGGCTTGTTCGCATTTGTGTTCCTCACGTGTGCCCCAAAGAATGAGGTGATTTGGTAAAAATGCTATGCCCAAGATTACTATCCGAGTGCCGGCGGTGGGGTGGTTCAAATAGCCTCGGCTATCACCTCATTATGTCCGGTCGTGATGGTCAAGTGGATTAAGGCGTCTTGTACATACCAGTTGCGTGGCTCCTGGGAGTATGGGTTCGAGTCACTTCTGGGGTGTGAGTTTTCAGTTGCATATTGTCCTGGGGACCATTCAGGCTTGTTCGCATTTGTGTTCCTCACGTGTGCCCCAAAGAATGAGGTGATTTGGTAAAAATGCTATGCCCAAGATTACTATCCGAGTGCCGGCGGTGGGGTGGTTCAAATAGCCTCGGCTATCACCTCATTATGTCCGGTCGTGATGGTCAAGTGGATTAAGGCGTCTTGTACATACCAGTTGCGTGGCTCCTGGGAGTATGGGTTCGAGTCACTTCTGGGGTGTGAGTTTTCAGTTGCATATTGTCCTGGGGACCATTCAGGCTTGTTCGCATTTGTGTTCCTCACGTGTGCCCCAAAGAATGAGGTGATTTGGTAAAAATGCTATGCCCAAGATTACTATCCGAGTGCCGGCGGTGGGGTGGTTCAAATAGCCTCGGCTATCACCTCATTATGTCCGGTCGTGATGGTCAAGTGGATTAAGGCGTCTTGTACATACCAGTTGCGTGGCTCCTGGGAGTATGGGTTCGAGTCACTTCTGGGGTGTGTTTTCAGTTGCATATTGTCCTAGGGACCATTCAGGCTTGTTCGCATTTGTGTTCCTCACGTGTGCCCCAAAGAATGAGGTGATTTGGTAAAAATGCTATGCCCAAGATTACTATCCGAGTGCCGGCGGTGGGGTGGTTCAAATAGCCTCGGCTATCACCTCATTATGTCCGGTCGTGATGGTCAAGTGGATTAAGGCGTCTTGTACATACCAGTTGCGTGGCTCCTGGGAGTATGGGTTCGAGTCACTTCTGGGGTGTGAGTTTTCAGTTGCATATTGTCCTGGGGACCATTCAGGCTTGTTCGCATTTGTGTTCCTCACGTGTGCCCCAAAGAATGAGGTGATTTGGTAAAAATGCTATGCCCAAGATTACTATCCGAGTGCCGGCGGTGGGGTGGTTCAAATAGCCTCGGCTATCACCTCATTATGTCCGGTCGTGATGGTCAAGTGGATTAAGGCGTCTTGTACATACCAGTTGCGTGGCTCCTGGGAGTATGGGTTCGAGTCACTTTTGGGGTGTGAGTTTTCAGTTGCATATTGTCCTGGGGACCATTCAGGCTTGTTTGCATTTGTGTTCCTCACGTGTGCCCCAAAGAATGAGGTGATTTGGTAAAAATGCTATGCCCAAGATTACTATCCGAGTGCCGGCGGTGGGGTGGTTCAAATAGCCTCGGCTATCACCTCATTATGTCCGGTCGTGATGGTCAAGTGGATTAAGGCGTCTTGTACATACCAGTTGCGTGGCTCCTGGGAGTATGGGTTCGAGTCACTTCTGGGGTGTGAGTTTTCAGTTGCATATTATCCTGGGGACCATTCAGGCTTGTTCGCATTTGTGTTCCTCACGTTTGCCCCAAAGAATGAGGTGATTTGGTAAAAATGCTATGCCCAAGATTACTATCCGAGTGCCGGCGGTGGGGTGGTTCAAATAGCCTCGGCTATCACCTCATTATGTCCGGTCGTGATGGTCAAGTGGATTAAGGCGTCTTGTACATACCAGTTGCGTGGCTCCTGGGAGTATGGGTTCGAGTCACTTCTGGGGTGTGAGTTTTCAGTTGCATATTGTCCTGGGGACCATTCAGGCTTGTTCGCATTTGTGTTCCTCACGTGTGCCCCAAAGAATGAGGTGATTTGGTAAAAATGCTATGCCCAAGATTACTATCCGAGTGCCGGCGGTGGGGTGGTTCAAATAGCCTCGGCTATCACCTCATTATGTCCGGTCGTGATGGTCAAGTGGATTAAGGCGTCTTGTACATACCAGTTGCGTGGCTCCTGGGAGTATGGGTTCGAGTCACTTCTGGGGTGTGTTTTCAGTTGCATATTGTCCTGGGGACCATTCAGGCTTGTTCGCATTTGTGTTCCTCACGTGTGCCCCAAAGAATGAGGTGATTTGGTAAAAATGCTATGCCCAAGATTACTATCCGAGTGCCGGCGGTGGGGTGGTTCAAATAGCCTCGGCTATCACCTCATTATGTCCGGTCGTGATGGTCAAGTGGATTAAGGCGTCTTGTACATACCAGTTGCGTGGCTCCTGGGAGTATGGGTTCGAGTCACTTCTGGGGTGTGAGTTTTCAGTTGCATATTGTCCTGGGGACCATTCAGGCTTGTTCGCATTTGTGTTCCTCACGTGTGCCCCAAAGAATGAGGTGATTTGGTAAAAATGCTATGCCCAAGATTACTATCCGAGTGCCGGCGGTGG
>NC_091219.1:5691632-5719132 GCF_040958095.1 Procambarus clarkii
GAGTATGGGTTCGAGTCACTTTTGGGGTGTGAGTTTTCAGTTGCATATTGTCCTGGGGACCATTCAGGCTTGTTCGCATTTGTGTTCCTCATGTGTGCCCCAAAGAATGAGGTGATTTGGTAAAAATGCTATGCCCAAGATTACTATCCGAGTGCCGGCGGTGGGGTGGTTCAAATAGCCTCGGCTATCACCTCATTATGTCCGGTCGTGATGGTCAAGTGGATTAAGGCGTCTTGTACATACCAGTTGCGTGGCTCCTGGGAGTATGGATTCGAGTCACTTCTGGGGTGTGAGTTTTCAGTTGCATATTGTCCTGGGGACCATTCAGGCTTGTTCGCATTTGTGTTCCTCACGTGTGCCCCAAAGAATGAGGTGATTTGGTAAAAATGCTATGCCCAAGATTACTATCCGAGTGCCGGCGGTGGGGTGGTTCAAATTGCCTCGGCTATCACCTCATTATGTCCGGTCGTGATGGTCAAGTGGATTAAGACGTCTTGTACATACCAGTTGCGTGGCTCCTGGGAGTATGGGTTCGAGTCACTTCTGGGGTGTGAGTTTTCAGTTGCATATTATCCTGGGGACCATTCAGGCTTGTTCGCATTTGTGTTCCTCACGTTTGCCCCAAAGAATGAGGTGATTTGGTAAAAATGCTATGCCCAAGATTACTATCCGAGTGCCGGCGGTGGGGTGGTTCAAATAGCCTCGGCTATCACCTCATTATGTCCGGTCGTGATGGTCAAGTGGATTAAGGCGTCTTGTACATAAAAGTTGCGTGGCTCCTGGGAGTATGGGTTCGATTCACTTCTGGGGTGTGAGTTTTCAGTTGCATATTGTCCTGGGGACCATTCAGGCTTGTTCGCATTTGTGTTTCTCACGTGTGCCCCAAAGAATGAGGTGATTTGGTAAAAATGCTATGCCCAAGATTACTATCCGAGTGCCGGCGGTGGGGTGGTTCAAATAGCCTCGGCTATCACCTCATTATGTCCGGTCGTGATGGTCAAGTGGATTAAGGCGTCTTGTACATACCAGTTGCGTGGCTCCTGGGAGTATGGGTTCGAGTCACTTCTGGGGTGTGAGTTTTCAGTTGCATATTGTCCTGGGGACCATTCAGGCTTGTTCGCATTTGTGTTCCTCACGTTTGCCCCAAAGAATGAGGTGATTTGGTAAAAATGCTATGCCCAAGATTACTATCCGAGTGCCGGCGGTGGGGTGGTTCAAATAGCCTCGGCTATCACCTCATTATGTCCGGTCGTGATGGTCAAGTGGATTAAGGCGTCTTGTACATACCAGTTGCGTGGCTCCTGGGAGTATGGATTCGAGTCACTTCTGGGGTGTGAGTTTTCAGTTGCATATTGTCCTGGGGACCATTCAGGCTTGTTCGCATTTGTGTTCCTCACGTGTGCCCCAAAGAATGAGGTGATTTGGTAAAAATGCTATGCCCAAGATTACTATCCGAGTGCCGGCGGTGGGGTGGTTCAAATTGCCTCGGCTATCACCTCATTATGTCCGGTCGTGATGGTCAAGTGGATTAAGACGTCTTGTACATACCAGTTGCGTGGCTCCTGGGAGTATGGGTTCGAGTCACTTCTGGGGTGTGAGTTTTCAGTTGCATATTATCCTGGGGACCATTCAGGCTTGTTCGCATTTGTGTTCCTCACGTTTGCCCCAAAGAATGAGGTGATTTGGTAAAAATGCTATGCCCAAGATTACTATCCAAGTGCCGGCGGTGGGGTGGTTCAAATAGCCTCGGCTATCACCTCATTATGTCCGGTCGTGATGGTCAAGTGGATTAAGGCGTCTTATACATACCAGTTGCGTGGCTCCTGGGAGTATGGGTTCGAGTCACTTTTGGGGTGTGAGTTTTCAGTTGCATATTGTCCTGGGGACCATTCAGGCTTGTTCGCATTTGTGTTCCTCACGTGTGCCCCAAAGAATGAGGTGATTTGGTAAAAATGCTATGCCCAAGATTACTATCAAGGTGCCGGCGGTGGGGTGGTTCAAATAGCCTCGGCTATCACCTCATTATGTCCGGTCGTGATGGTCAAGTGGATTAAGGCGTCTTGTACATACCAGTTGCGTGGCTCCTGGGAGTATGGATTCGAGTCACTTCTGGGGTGTGAGTTTTCAGTTGCATATTGTCCTGGGGACCATTCAGGCTTGTTCGCATTTGTGTTCCTCACGTGTGCCCCAAAGAATGAGGTGATTTGGTAAAAATGCTATGCCCAAGATTACTATCCGAGTGCCGGCGGTGGGGTGGTTCAAATTGCCTCGGCTATCACCTCATTATGTCCGGTCGTGATGGTCAAGTGGATTAAGACGTCTTGTACATACCAGTTGCGTGGCTCCTGGGAGTATGGGTTCGAGTCACTTCTGGGGTGTGAGTTTTCAGTTGCATATTATCCTGGGGACCATTCAGGCTTGTTCGCATTTGTGTTCCTCACGTTTGCCCCAAAGAATGAGGTGATTTGGTAAAAATGCTATGCCCAAGATTACTATCCGAGTGCCGGCGGTGGGGTGGTTCAAATAGCCTCGGCTATCACCTCATTATGTCCGGTCGTGATGGTCAAGTGGATTAAGGCGTCTTGTACATACCAGTTGCGTGGCTCCTGGGAGTATGGGTTCGAGTCACTTCTGGGGTGTGAGTTTTCAGTTGCATATTGTCCTGGGGACCATTCAGGCTTGTTCGCATTTGTGTTCCTCACGTGTGCCCCAAAGAATGAGGTGATTTGGTAAAAATGCTATGCCCAAGATTACTATCCGAGTGCCGGCGGTGGGGTGGTTCAAATAGCCTCGGCTATCACCTCATTATGTCCGGTCGTGATGGTCAAGTGGATTAAGGCGTCTTGTACATACCAGTTGCGTGGCTCCTGGGAGTATGGGTTCGAGTCACTTCTGGGGTGTGAGTTTTCAGTTGCATATTGTCCTGGGGACCATTCAGGCTTGTTCGCATTTGTGTTCCTCACGTGTGCCCCAAAGAATGAGGTGATTTGGTAAAAATGCTATGCCCAAGATTACTATCCGAGTGCCGGCGGTGGGGTGGTTCAAATAGCCTCGGCTATCACCTCATTATGTCCGGTCGTGATGGTCAAGTGGATTAAGGCGTCTTGTACATACCAGTTGCGTGGCTCCTGGGAGTATGGGTTCGAGTCACTTCTGGGGTGTGAGTTTTCAGTTGCATATTGTCCTGGGGACCATTCAGGTTTGTTCGCATTTGTGTTCCTCACGTGTGCCCCAAAGAACGAGGTGATTTGGTAAAAATGCTATGCCCAAGATTACTATCCGAGTGCCGGCGGTGGGGTGGTTCAAATAGCCTCGGCTATCACCTCATTATGTCCGGTCGTGATGGTCAAGTGGATTAAGGCGTCTTGTACATACCAGTTGCGTGGCTCCTGGGAGTATGGGTTCGAGTCACTTTTGGGGTGTGAGTTTTCAGTTGCATATTGTCCTGGGGACCATTCAGGCTTGTTCGCATTTGTGTTCCTCACGTGTGCCCCAAAGAATGAGGTGATTTGGTAAAAATGCTATGCCCAAGATTACTATCCGAGTGCCGGCGGTGGGGTGGTTCAAATAGCCTCGGCTATCACCTCATTATGTCCGGTCGTGATGGTCAAGTGGATTAAGGCGTCTTGTACATACCAGTTGCGTGGCTCCTGGGAGTATGGATTCGAGTCACTTCTGGGGTGTGAGTTTTCAGTTGCATATTGTCCTGGGGACCATTCAGGCTTGTTCGCATTTGTGTTCCTCACGTGTGCCCCAAAGAATGAGGTGATTTGGTAAAAATGCTATGCCCAAGATTACTATCCGAGTGCCGGCGGTGGGGTGGTTCAAATTGCCTCGGCTATCACCTCATTATGTCCGGTCGTGATGGTCAAGTGGATTAAGACGTCTTGTACATACCAGTTGCGTGGCTCCTGGGAGTATGGGTTCGAGTCACTTCTGGGGTGTGAGTTTTCAGTTGCATATTATCCTGGGGACCATTCAGGCTTGTTCGCATTTGTGTTCCTCACGTTTGCCCCAAAGAATGAGGTGATTTGGTAAAAATGCTATGCCCAAGATTACTATCCGAGTGCCGGCGGTGGGGTGGTTCAAATAGCCTCGGCTATCACCTCATTATGTCCGGTCGTGATGGTCAAGTGGATTAAGGCGTCTTGTACATACCAGTTGCGTGGCTCCTGGGAGTATGGGTTCGAGTCACTTCTGGGGTGTGAGTTTTCAGTTGCATATTGTCCTGGGGACCATTCAGGCTTGTTCGCATTTGTGTTCCTCACGTGTGCCCCAAAGAATGAGGTGATTTAGTAAAAATGCTATGCCCAAGATTACTATCCGAGTGCCGGCGGTGGGTTGGTTCAAATAGCCTCGGCTATCACCTCATTATGTCCGGTCGTGATGGTCAAGTGGATTAAGGCGTCTTGTACATAAAAGTTGCGTGGCTCCTGGGAGTATGGGTTCGATTCACTTCTGGGGTGTGAGTTTTCAGTTGCATATTGTCCTGGGGACCATTCAGGCTTGTTCGCATTTGTGTTTCTCACGTGTGCCCCAAAGAATGAGGTGATTTGGTAAAAATGCTATGCCCAAGATTACTATCCGAGTGCCGGCGGTGGGGTGGTTCAAATAGCCTCGGCTATCACCTCATTATGTCCGGTCGTGATGGTCAAGTGGATTAAGGCGTCTTGTACATACCAGTTGCGTGGCTCCTGGGAGTATGGGTTCGAGTCACTTCTGGGGTGTGATTTTTCAGTTGCATATTGTCCTGGGGACCATTCAGGCTTGTTCGCATTTGTGTTCCTCACGTGTGCCCCAAAGAATGAGGTGATTTGGTAAAAATGCTATGCCCAAGATTACTATCCGAGTGCCGGCGGTGGGGTGGTTCAAATAGCCTCGGCTATCACCTCATTATGTCCGGTCGTGATGGTCAAGTGGATTAAGGCGTCTTGTACATACCAGTTGCGTGGCTCCTGGGAGTATGGGTTCGAGTCACTTCTGGGGTGTGAGTTTTCAGTTGCATATTGTCCTGGGGACCATTCAGGCTTGTTCGCATTTGTGTTCCTCACGTGTGCCCCAAAGAACGAGGTGATTTGGTAAAAATGCTATGCCCAAGATTACTATCCGAGTGCCGGCGGTGGGGTGGTTCAAATAGCCTCGGCTATCACCTCATTATGTCCGGTCGTGATGGTCAAGTGGATTAAGGCGTCTTGTACATACCAGTTGCGTGGCTCCTGGGAGTATGGGTTCGAGTCACTTTTGGGGTGTGAGTTTTCAGTTGCATATTGTCCTGGGGACCATTCAGGCTTGTTCGCATTTGTGTTCCTCACGTGTGCCCCAAAGAATGAGGTGATTTGGTAAAAATGCTATGCCCAAGATTACTATCCGAGTGCCGGCGGTGGGGTGGTTCAAATAGCCTCGGCTATCACCTCATTATGTCCGGTCGTGATGGTCAAGTGGATTAAGGCGTCTTGTACATACCAGTTGCGTGGCTCCTGGGAGTATGGATTCGAGTCACTTCTGGGGTGTGAGTTTTCAGTTGCATATTGTCCTGGGGACCATTCAGGCTTGTTCGCATTTGTGTTCCTCACGTGTGCCCCAAAGAATGAGGTGATTTGGTAAAAATGCTATGCCCAAGATTACTATCCGAGTGCCGGCGGTGGGGTGGTTCAAATTGCCTCGGCTATCACCTCATTATATCCGGTCGTGATGGTCAAGTGGATTAAGACGTCTTGTACATACCAGTTGCGTGGCTCCTGGGAGTATGGGTTCGAGTCACTTCTGGGGTGTGAGTTTTCAGTTGCATATTATCCTGGGGACCATTCAGGCTTGTTCGCATTTGTGTTCCTCACGTTTGCCCCAAAGAATGAGGTGATTTGGTAAAAATGCTATGCCCAAGATTACTATCCGAGTGCCGGCGGTGGGGTGGTTCAAATAGCCTCGGCTATCACCTCATTATGTCCGGTCGTGATGGTCAAGTGGATTAAGGCGTCTTGTACATACCAGTTGCGTGGCTCCTGGGAGTATGGGTTCGAGTCACTTCTGGGGTGTGAGTTTTCAGTTGCATATTGTCCTGGGGACCATTCAGGCTTGTTCGCATTTGTGTTCCTCACGTGTGCCCCAAAGAATGAGGTGATTTAGTAAAAATGCTATGCCCAAGATTACTATCCGAGTGCCGGCGGTGGGTTGGTTCAAATAGCCTCGGCTATCACCTCATTATGTCCGGTCGTGATGGTCAAGTGGATTAAGGCGTCTTGTACATAAAAGTTGCGTGGCTCCTGGGAGTATGGGTTCGAGTCACTTCTGGGGTGTGAGTTTTCAGTTGCATATTGTCCTGGGGACCATTCAGGCTTGTTCGCATTTGTGTTTCTCACGTGTGCCCCAAAGAATGAGGTGATTTGGTAAAAATGCTATGCCCAAGATTACTATCCGAGTGCCGGCGGTGGGGTGGTTCAAATAGCCTCGGCTATCACCTCATTATGTCCGGTCGTGATGGTCAAGTGGATTAAGGCGTCTTGTACATACCAGTTGCGTGGCTCCTGGGAGTATGGGTTCGAGTCACTTCTGGGGTGTGATTTTTCAGTTGCATATTGTCCTGGGGACCATTCAGGCTTGTTCGCATTTGTGTTCCTCACGTGTGCCCCAAAGAATGAGGTGATTTGGTAAAAATGCTATGCCCAAGATTACTATCCGAGTGCCGGCGGTGGGGTGGTTCAAATAGCCTCGGCTATCACCTCATTATGTCCGGTCGTGATGGTCAAGTGGATTAAGGCGTCTTGTACATACCAGTTGCGTGGCTCCTGGGAGTATGGGTTCGAGTCACTTCTGGGGTGTGAGTTTTCAGTTGCATATTGTCCTGGGGACCATTCAGGCTTGTTCGCATTTGTGTTCCTCACGTGTGCCCCAAAGAACGAGGTGATTTGGTAAAAATGCTATGCCCAAGATTACTATCCGAGTGCCGGCGGTGGGGTGGTTCAAATAGCCTCGGCTATCACCTCATTATGTCCGGTCGTGATGGTCAAGTGGATTAAGGCGTCTTGTACATACCAGTTGCGTGGCTCCTGGGAGTATGGGTTCGAGTCACTTTTGGGGTGTGAGTTTTCAGTTGCATATTGTCCTGGGGACCATTCAGGCTTGTTCGCATTTGTGTTCCTCACGTGTGCCCCAAAGAATGAGGTGATTTGGTAAAAATGCTATGCCCAAGATTACTATCCGAGTGCCGGCGGTGGGGTGGTTCAAATTGCCTCGGCTATCACCTCATTATGTCCGGTCGTGATGGTCAAGTGGATTAAGACGTCTTGTACATACCAGTTGCGTGGCTCCTGGGAGTATGGGTTCGAGTCACTTCTGGGGTGTGAGTTTTCAGTTGCATATTATCCTGGGGACCATTCAGGCTTGTTCGCATTTGTGTTCCTCACGTTTGCCCCAAAGAATGAGGTGATTTGGTAAAAATGCTATGCCCAAGATTACTATCCGAGTGCCGGCGGTGGGGTGGTTCAAATAGCCTCGGCTATCACCTCATTATGTCCGGTCGTGATGGTCAAGTGGATTAAGGCGTCTTGTACATACCAGTTGCGTGGCTCCTGGGAGTATGGGTTCGAGTCACTTCTGGGGTGTGAGTTTTCAGTTGCATATTGTCCTGGGGACCATTCAGGCTTGTTCGCATTTGTGTTCCTCACGTGTGCCCCAAAGAATGAGGTGATTTAGTAAAAATGCTATGCCCAAGATTACTATCCGAGTGCCGGCGGTGGGTTGGTTCAAATAGCCTCGGCTATCACCTCATTATGTCCGGTCGTGATGGTCAAGTGGATTAAGGCGTCTTGTACATAAAAGTTGCGTGGCTCCTGGGAGTATGGGTTCGAGTCACTTCTGGGGTGTGAGTTTTCAGTTGCATATTGTCCTGGGGACCATTCAGGCTTGTTCGCATTTGTGTTTCTCACGTGTGCCCCAAAGAATGAGGTGATTTGGTAAAAATGCTATGCCCAAGATTACTATCCGAGTGCCGGCGGTGGGGTGGTTCAAATAGCCTCGGCTATCACCTCATTATGTCCGGTCGTGATGGTCAAGTGGATTAAGGCGTCTTGTACATACCAGTTGCGTGGCTCCTGGGAGTATGGGTTCGAGTCACTTCTGGGGTGTGATTTTTCAGTTGCATATTGTCCTGGGGACCATTCAGGCTTGTTCGCATTTGTGTTCCTCACGTGAGCCCCAAAGAATGAGGTGATTTGGTAAAAATGCTATGCCCAAGATTACTATCCGAGTGCCGGCGGTGGGGTGGTTCAAATAGCCTCGGCTATCACCTCATTATGTCCGGTCGTGATGGTCAAGTGGATTAAGGCGTCTTGTACATACCAGTTGCGTGGCTCCTGGGAGTATGGGTTCGAGTCACTTCTGGGGTGTGAGTTTTCAGTTGCATATTGTCCTGGGGACCATTCAGGCTTGTTCGCATTTGTGTTCCTCACGTGTGCCCCAAAGAATGAGGTGATTTGGTAAAAATGCTATGCCCAAGATTACTATCCGAGTGCCGGCGGTGGGGTGGTTCAAATAGCCTCGGCTATCACCTCATTATGTCCGGTCGTGATGGTCAAGTGGATTAAGGCCTCTTGTACATACCAGTTGCGTGGCTCCTGGGAGTATGGGTTCGAGTCACTTGTGGGGTGTGAGTTTTCAGTTGCATATTGTCCTGGGGACCATTCAGGCTTGTTCGCATTTGTGTTCCTCACGTTTGCCCCAAAGAATGAGGTGATTTGGTAAAAATTCTATGCCCAAGATTACTATCCGAGTGCCGGCGGTGGGGTGGTTCAAATAGCCTTGGCTATCACCTCATTATGTCCGGTCGTGATGGTCAAGTGGATTAAGGCGTCTTGTACATACCAGTTGCATGGCTCCTGGGAGTATGGGTTCGAGTCACTTCTGGGGTGTGAGTTTTCAGTTGCATATTGTCCTGGGGACCATTCAGGCTTGTTCGCATTTGTGTTCCTCACATGTGCCCCAAAGAACGAGGTGATTTGGTAAAAATGCTATGCCCAAGATTACTATCCGAGTGCCGGCGGTGGGGTGGTTCAAATAGCCTCGGCTATCACCTCATTATGTCCGGTCGTGATGGTCAAGTGGATTAAGGCGTCTTGTACATACCAGTTGCGTGGCTCCTGGGAGTATGGGTTCGAGTCACTTTTGGGGTGTGAGTTTTCAGTTGCATATTGTCCTGGGGACCATTCAGGCTTGTTCGCATTTGTGTTCCTCACGTGTGCCCCAAAGAATGAGGTGATTTGGTAAAAATGCTATGCCCAAGATTACTATCCGAGTGCCGGCGGTGGGGTGGTTCAAATAGCCTCGGCTATCACCTCATTATGTCCGGTCGTGATGGTCAAGTGGATTAAGGCGTCTTGTACATACCAGTTGCGTGGCTCCTGGGAGTATGGATTCGAGTCACTTCTGGGGTGTGAGTTTTCAGTTGCATATTGTCCTGGGGACCATTCAGGCTTGTTCGCATTTGTGTTCCTCACGTGTGCCCCAAAGAATGAGGTGATTTGGTAAAAATGCTATGCCCAAGATTACTATCCGAGTGCCGGCGGTGGGGTGGTTCAAATAGCCTCGGCTATCACCTCATTATGTCCGGTCGTGATGGTCAAGTGGATTAAGGCGTCTTGTACATACCAGTTGCGTGGCTCCTGGGAGTATGGGTTCGAGTCACTTCTGGGGTGTGAGTTTTCAGTTGCATATTGTCCTGGGGACCATTCAGGCTTGTTCGCATTTGTGTTCCTCACGTGTGCCCCAAAGAATGAGGTGATTTAGTAAAAATGCTATGCCCAAGATTACTATCCGAGTGCCGGCGGTGGGTTGGTTCAAATAGCCTCGACTATCACCTCATTATGTCCGGTCGTGATGGTCAAGTGGATTAAGGCGTCTTGTACATACCAGTTGCGTGGCTCCTGGGAGTATGGGTTCGAGTCTTCTGGGGTGTGAGTTTTCAGTTGCATATTGTCCTGGGGACCATTCAGGCTTGTTCGCATTTGTGTTCCTCACGTTTGCCCCAAAGAATGAGGTGATTTGGTAAAAATGCTATGCCCAAGATTACTATCCGAGTGCCGGCGGTGGGGTGGTTCAAATAGCCTCGGCTATCACCTCATTATGTCCGGTCGTGATGGTCAAGTGGATTAAGGCGTCTTGTACATACCAGTTGCGTGGCTCCTGGGAGTATGGGTTCGAGTCACTTCTGGGGTGTGAGTTTTCAGTTGCATATTGTCCTGGGGACCATTCAGGCTTGTTCGCATTTGTGTTCCTCACGTGTGCCCCAAAGAATGAGGTGATTTGGTAAAAATGCTATGCCCAAGATTACTATCCGAGTGCCGGCGGTGGGGTGGTTCAAATAGCCTCGGCTATCACCTCATTATGTCCGGTCGTGATGGTCAAGTGGATTAAGGCGTCTTGTACATACCAGTTGCGTGGCTCCTGGGAGTATGGGTTCGAGTCACTTCTGGGGTGTGAGTTTTCAGTTGCATATTGTCCTGGGGACCATTCAGGCTTGTTCGCATTTGTGTTCCTCACGTTTGCCCCAAAGAATGAGGTGATTTGGTAAAAATGCTATGCCCAAGATTACTATCCGAGTGCCGGCAGTGGGGTGGTTCAAATAGCCTCGGCTATCACCTCATTATGTCCGGTCGTGATGGTCAAATGGATTAAGGCGTCTTGTACATACCAGTTGCGTGGCTCCTGGGAGTATGGGTTCGAGTCACTTCTGGGGTGTGAGTTTTCAGTTGCATATTGTCCTGGGGACCATTCAGGCTTGTTCGCATTTGTGTTCCTCACGTGTGCCCCAAAGAATGAGGTGATTTGGTAAAAATGCTATGCCCAAGATTACTATCCGAGTGCCGGCGGTGGGGTGGTTCAAATAGCCTCGGCTATCACCTCATTATGTCCGGTCGTGATGGTCAAGTGGATTAAGGCGTCTTGTACATACCAGTTGCGTGGCTCCTGGGAGTATGGGTTCGAGTCACTTCTGGGGTGTGAGTTTTCAGTTGCATATTGTCCTGGGGACCATTCAGGCTTGTTCGCATTTGTGTTCCTCACGTGTGCCCCAAAGAATGAGGTGATTTGGTAAAAATGCTATGCCCAAGATTACTATCCGAGTGCCGGCGGTGGGGTGGTTCAAATAGCCTCGGCTATCACCTCATTATGTCCGGTCGTGATGGTCAAGTGGATTAAGGCGTCTTGTACATACCAGTTGCGTGGCTCCTGGGAGTATGGGTTCGAGTCACTTCTGGGGTGTGAGTTTTCAGTTGCATATTGTCCTGGGGACCATTCAGGCTTGTTCGCATTTGTGTTCCTCACGTTTGCCCCAAAGAATGAGGTGATTTGGTAAAAATGCTATGCCCAAGATTACTATCCGAGTGCCGGCGGTGGGGTGGTTCAAATAGCCTCGGCTATCACCTCATTATGTCCGGTCGTGATGGTCAAGTGGATTAAGGCGTCTTGTACATACCAGTTGCGTGGCTCCTGGGAGTATGGGTTCGAGTCACTTCTGGGGTGTGAGTTTTCAGTTGCATATTGTCCTGGGGACCATTCAGGCTTGTTCGCATTTGTGTTCCTCACGTGTGCCCCAAAGAATGAGGTGATTTGGTAAAAATGCTATGCCCAAGATTACTATCCGAGTGCCGGCGGTGGGGTGGTTCAAATAGCCTCGGCTATCACCACATTATGTCCGGTCGTGATGGTCAAGTGGATTAAGGCGTCTTGTACATACAAGTTGCGTGGCTCCTGGGAGTATGGGTTCGAGTCACTTTTGGGGTGTGAGTTTTCAGTTGCATATTGTCCTGGGGACCATTCAGGCTTGTTCACATTTGTGTTCCTCACGTGTGCCCCAAAGAATGAGGTGATTTGGTAAAAATGCTATGCCCAAGATTACTATCCGAGTGCCGGCAGTGGGGTGGTTCAAATAGCCTCGGCTATCACCTCATTATGTCCGGTCGTGATGGTCAAGTGGATTAAGGCGTCTTGTACATACCAGTTGCGTGGCTCCTGGGAGTATGGGTTCGAGTCACTTCTGGGGTGTGAGTTTTCAGTTGCATATTGTCCTGGGGACCATTCAGGCTTGTTCGCATTTGTGTTCCTCACGTGTGCCCCAAAGAATGAGGTGATTTGGTAAAAATGCTATGCCCAAGATTACTATCCGAGTGCCGGCGGTGGGGTGGTTCAAATAGCCTCGGCTATCACCTCATTATGTCCGGTCGTGATGGTCAAGTGGATTAAGGCGTCTTGTACATACCAGTTGCGTGGCTCCTGGGAGTATGGGTTCGAGTCACTTCTGGGGTGTGAGTTTTCAGTTGCATATTGTCCTGGGGACCATTCAGGCTTGTTCGCATTTGTGTTCCTCACGTTTGCCCCAAAGAATGAGGTGATTTGGTAAAAATGCTATGCCCAAGATTACTATCCGAGTGCCGGCGGTGGGGTGGTTCAAATAGCCTCGGCTATCACCTCATTATGTCCGGTCGTGATGGTCAAGTGGATTAAGGCGTCTTGTACATACCAGTTGCGTGGCTCCTGGGAGTATGGGTTCGAGTCACTTCTGGGGTGTGAGTTTTCAGTTGCATATTGTCCTGGGGACCATTCAGGCTTGTTCGCATTTGTGTTCCTCACGTGTGCCCCAAAGAATGAGGTGATTTGGTAAAAATGCTATGCCCAAGATTACTATCCGAGTGCCGGCGGTGGGGTGGTTCAAATAGCCTCGGCTATCACCTCATTATGTCCGGTCGTGATGGTCAAGTGGATTAAGGCGTCTTGTACATACCAGTTGCGTGGCTCCTGGGAGTATGTGTTCGAGTCACTTTTGGGGTGTGAGTTTTCAGTTGCATATTGTCCTGGGGACCATTCAGGCTTGTTCGCATTTGTGTTCCTCACGTGTGCCCCAAAGAACGAGGTGATTTGGTAAAAATGCTATGCCCATGATTACTATCCGAGTGCCGGCGGTGGGGTGGTTCAAATAGCCTCGGCTATCACCTCATTATGTCCGGTCGTGATGGTCAAGTGGATTAAGGCGTCTTGTACATAAAAGTTGCGTGGCTCCTGGGAGTATGGGTTCGAGTCACTTCTGGGGTGTGAGTTTTCAGTTGCATATTGTCCTGGGGACCATTCAGGCTTGTTCGCATTTGTGTATCTCACGTGTGCCCCAAAGAATGAGGTGATTTGGTAAAAATGCTATGCCCAAGATTACTATCCGAGTGCCGGCGGTGGGGTGGTTCAAATAGCCTCGGCTATCACCTCATTATGTCCGGTCGTGATGGTCAAGTGGATTAAGGCGTCTTGTACATACCAGTTGCGTGGCTCCTGGGAGTATGGGTTCGAGTCACTTTTGGGGTGTGAGTTTTCAGTTGCATATTGTCCTGGGGACCATTCAGGCTTGTTCGCATTTGTGTTCCTCACGTGTGCCCCAAAGAATGAGGTGATTTGGTAAAAATGCTATGCCCAAGATTACTATCCGAGTGCCGGCGGTGGGGTGGTTCAA
The DNA here is from genome assembly GCF_040958095.1 of Procambarus clarkii. Taxonomy (NCBI): domain Eukaryota; kingdom Metazoa; phylum Arthropoda; class Malacostraca; order Decapoda; family Cambaridae; genus Procambarus; species Procambarus clarkii. The sequence goes on from NC_091219.1 coordinate 5,705,116, forward strand.
ATAGCCTCGGCTATCACCTCATTATGTCCGGTCGTGATGGTCAAGTGGATTAAGGCGTCTTGTACATACCAGTTGCGTGGCTCCTGGGAGTATGGATTCGAGTCACTTCTGGGGTGTGAGTTTTCAGTTGCATATTGTCCTGGGGACCATTCAGGCTTGTTCGCATTTGTGTTCCTCACGTGTGCCCCAAAGAATGAGGTGATTTGGTAAAAATGCTATGCCCAAGATTACTATCCGAGTGCCGGCGGTGGGGTGGTTCAAATAGCCTCGGCTATCACCTCATTATGTCCGGTCGTGATGGTCAAGTGGATTAAGGCGTCTTGTACATACCAGTTGCGTGGCTCCTGGGAGTATGGGTTCGAGTCACTTCTGGGGTGTGAGTTTTCAGTTGCATATTGTCCTGGGGACCATTCAGGCTTGTTCGCATTTGTGTTCCTCACGTGTGCCCCAAAGAATGAGGTGATTTAGTAAAAATGCTATGCCCAAGATTACTATCCGAGTGCCGGCGGTGGGTTGGTTCAAATAGCCTCGACTATCACCTCATTATGTCCGGTCGTGATGGTCAAGTGGATTAAGGCGTCTTGTACATACCAGTTGCGTGGCTCCTGGGAGTATGGGTTCGAGTCTTCTGGGGTGTGAGTTTTCAGTTGCATATTGTCCTGGGGACCATTCAGGCTTGTTCGCATTTGTGTTCCTCACGTTTGCCCCAAAGAATGAGGTGATTTGGTAAAAATGCTATGCCCAAGATTACTATCCGAGTGCCGGCGGTGGGGTGGTTCAAATAGCCTCGGCTATCACCTCATTATGTCCGGTCGTGATGGTCAAGTGGATTAAGGCGTCTTGTACATACCAGTTGCGTGGCTCCTGGGAGTATGGGTTCGAGTCACTTCTGGGGTGTGAGTTTTCAGTTGCATAATGTCCTGGGGACCATTCAGGCTTGTTCGCATTTGTGTTCCTCACGTGTGCCCCAAAGAATGAGGTGATTTGGTAAAAATGCTATGCCCAAGATTACTATCCGAGTGCCGGCGGTGGGGTGGTTCAAATAGCCTCGGCTATCACCTCATTATGTCCGGTCGTGATGGTCAAGTGGATTAAGGCGTCTTGTACATACCAGTTGCGTGGCTCCTGGGAGTATGGGTTCGAGTCACTTCTGGGGTGTGAGTTTTCAGTTGCATATTGTCCTGGGGACCATTCAGGCTTGTTCGCATTTGTGTTCCTCACGTGTGCCCCAAAGAATGAGGTGATTTGGTAAAAAGGCTATGCCCATTATTACTATCCGTGTGCCGGCGGTGGGGTGGTTCAAATAGCCTCGGCTATCACCTCATTATGTCCGGTCGTGATGGTCAAGTGGATTAAGGCGTCTTGTACATACCAGTTGCGTGGCTCCTGGGAGTATGGGTTCGAGTCACTTCTGGGGTGTGAGTTTTCAGTGGCATATTGTCCTGGGGACCATTCAGGCTTGTTCGCATTTGTGTTCCTCACGTGTGCCCCAAAGAATGAGGTGATTTGGTAAAAATGCTATGCCCAAGATTACTATCCGAGTGCCGGCGGTGGGGTGGTTCAAATAGCCTCGGCTATCACCTCATTATGTCCGGTCGTGATGGTCAAGTGGATTAAGGCGTCTTGTACATACCAGTTGCGTGGCTCCTGGGAGTATGGGTTCGAGTCACTTCTGGGGTGTGAGTTTTCAGTTGCATATTGTCCTGGGGACCATTCAGGCTTGTTCGCATTTGTGTTCCTCACGTGTGCCCCAAAGAATGAGGTGATTTGGTAAAAATGCTATGCCCAAGATTACTATCCGAGTGCCGGCGGTGGGGTGGTTCAAATAGCCTCGGCTATCACCTCATTATGTCCGGTCGTGATGGTCAAGTGGATTAAGGCGTCTTGTACATAAAAGTTGCGTGGCTCCTGGGAGTATGGGTTCGAGTCACATCTGGGGTGTGAGTTTTCAGTTGCATATTGTCCTGGGGACCATTCAGGCTTGTTCGCATTTGTGTTTCTCACGTGTGCCCCAAAGAATGAGTTGATTTGGTAAAAATGCTATGCCCAAGATTACTATCCGAGTGCCGGCGGTGGGGTGGTTCAAATAGCCTCGGCTATCACCTCATTATGTCCGGTCGTGATGGTCAAGTGGATTAAGGCGTCTTGTACATACCAGTTGCGTGGCTCCTGGGAGTATGGGTTCGAGTCACTTCTGGGGTGTGAGTTTTCAGTTGCATATTGTCCTGGGGACCATTCAGGCTTGTTCGCATTTGTGTTCCTCACGTGTGCCCCAAAGAATGAGGTGATTTGGTAAAAATGCTATGCCCAAGATTACTATCCGAGTGCCGGCGGTGGGGTGGTTCAAATAGCCTCGGCTATCACCTCATTATGTCCGGTCGTGATGGTCAAGTGGATTAAGGCGTCTTGTACATACCAGTTGCGTGGCTCCTGGGAGTATGGGTTCGAGTCACTTCTGGGGTGTGAGTTTTCAGTTGCATATTGTCCTGGGGACCATTCAGGCTTGTTCGCATTTGTGTTCCTCACGTGTGCCCCAAAGAATGAGGTGATTTGGTAAAAAGGCTATGCCCATTATTACTATCCGTGTGCCGGCGGTGGGGTGGTTCAAATAGCCTCGGCTATCACCTCATTATGTCCGGTCGTGATGGTCAAGTGGATTAAGGCGTCTTGTACATACCAGTTGCGTGGCTCCTGGGAGTATGGGTTCGAGTCACTTCTGGGGTGTGAGTTTTCAGTGGCATATTGTCCTGGGGACCATTCAGGCTTGTTCGCATTTGTGTTCCTCACGTGTGCCCCAAAGAATGAGGTGATTTGGTAAAAATGCTATGCCCAAGATTACTATCCGAGTGCCGGCGGTGGGGTGGTTCAAATAGCCTCGGCTATCACCTCATTATGTCCGGTCGTGATGGTCAAGTGGATTAAGGCGTCTTGTACATACCAGTTGCGTGGCTCCTGGGAGTATGGGTTCGAGTCACTTCTGGGGTGTGAGTTTTCAGTTGCATATTGTCCTGGGGACCATTCAGGCTTGTTCGCATTTGTGTTCCTCACGTGTGCCCCAAAGAATGAGGTGATTTGGTAAAAATGCTATGCCCAAGATTACTATCCGAGTGCCGGCGGTGGGGTGGTTCAAATAGCCTCGGCTATCACCTCATTATGTCCGGTCGTGATGGTCAAGTGGATTAAGGCGTCTTGTACATAAAAGTTGCGTGGCTCCTGGGAGTATGGGTTCGAGTCACATCTGGGGTGTGAGTTTTCAGTTGCATATTGTCCTGGGGACCATTCAGGCTTGTTCGCATTTGTGTTTCTCACGTGTGCCCCAAAGAATGAGTTGATTTGGTAAAAATGCTATGCCCAAGATTACTATCCGAGTGCCGGCGGTGGGGTGGTTCAAATAGCCTCGGCTATCACCTCATTATGTCCGGTCGTGATGGTCAAGTGGATTAAGGCGTCTTGTACATACCAGTTGCGTGGCTCCTGGGAGTATGGGTTCGAGTCACTTCTGGGGTGTGAGTTTTCAGTTGCATATTGTCCTGGGGACCATTCAGGCTTGTTCGCATTTGTGTTCCTCACGTGTGCCCCAAAGAATGAGGTGATTTGGTAAAAATGCTATGCCCAAGATTACTATCCGAGTGCCGGCGGTGGGGTGGTTCAAATAGCCTCGGCTATCACCTCATTATGTCCGGTCGTGATGGTCAAGTGGATTAAGGCGTCTTGTACATACCAGTTGCGTGGCTCCTGGGAGTATGGATTCGAGTCACTTCTGGGGTGTGAGTTTTCAGTTGCATATTGTCCTGGGGACCATTCAGGCTTGTTCGCATTTGTGTTCCTCACGTGTGCCCCAAAGAATGAGGTGATTTGGTAAAAATGCTATGCCCAAGATTACTATCCGAGTGCCGGCGGTGGGGTGGTTCAAATAGCCTCGGCTATCACCTCATTATGTCCGGTCGTGATGGTCAAGTGGATTAAGGCGTCTTGTACATACCAGTTGCGTGGCTCCTGGGAGTATGGGTTCGAGTCACTTCTGGGGTGTGAGTTTTCAGTTGCATATTGTCCTGGGGACCATTCAGGCTTGTTCGCATTTGTGTTCCTCACGTGTGCCCCAAAGAATGAGGTGATTTGGTAAAAAGGCTATGCCCAAGATTACCATCCGTGTGCCGGCGGTAATCGTGAAGGGATCCAGCTGGGTGTCCAGTCAGTGCAAGAATGTCCTTTGCTAGATGAGCTGGACCCTAGGCTAGCACACAACCGTTCTGCGGAAACAAAAAATTTTAGTTTTGGCACTCAAGAATCTAATTTTTTACACTTATAATGTTCCTCCCGGTCTGGCCAATCACTTGTTATAAATAATTGTGTGGTGGGTTTCTATGGGGAACTGGTACTATTAAGGGGTAAGGGTAGTTAGAAGACAGAGTATCAAATATGGGAGAGCTAAAAGGCCCGGCCCCCAAAATAAACTATCCACAGTAATAATACCTTGCTACTAGACCATATATGTCAGTCTAAGGGTTGATCAATACACTCCCACACAGGAAGAAGAGATACTCTGTTCTAAGGTACTTATTTATTAACCCCTTAACAACCCCCCCATACACACTCACACCAATAACAATAATAATAATAACTTTACCACACTACCTTACATTAAAAGCCTTGGTCCACATAAACAGGATACAAGGTTTTACACTGAGCACAAGCTAGGGTAAAGCTCTACTATTGAATAACTTGAAGTTAGAGTCAGCTTAGGGTAGGGGACCACGTGGTTCCAATGGGACCCCCTTTAGAATAACTAGTAATATAAACCCTAAAAACACCTACTACACATAAAATAGTCTACTCTACACATAGAACATAAGTATGTCAGACATGCATAATACTGTGCTCAATATACTTATCTTGAACAAGACACAGAAATAAGGAAACGAAGAGGAAGGATAGGAGGGAGTTCCTTTCACCACAGCCAGCAACCAGAGAAGACCGCTTCAGTCCAGATCAGCCTCCAGCCAGCTGGCTCGTTGCCGGCAGACTGCTCAACTAATCGTACCGCGGCCCTATACCAAGTTTACTCAGGTTTACTTTACAAATGATTAGAGTATTATTATTATACATAGTTGGAGCCTATGTTATTATTTAATAATCAACCCGAGCTCAGTCTTTAAATGCTCTTTGAGAAACAAGAATAGTCTTACGTCTGGCAGGGAAGATACAAACAAAGCCACATCAGGTTGTGATTTCCTACTCTAACCTACTCTAACGTAGCTTAATTAGTTAAATTTTGACCTCTGGTTTCCACTGAAGAACCCAGGGTCGTAACAGTCTGCAAGCTCAAATTATATTTAGGCAGTTCCTCGCGTAGAAATTTTAACAGATCATCAACAGGAACTTTAGTGAATAAAGAGGTCACATCAAAACTTATAAGTTTAAAATCAAAATTTCCCCAGTTTTAAGCAATTTGTATATGGAATTCTTTGAAACAAAAATCTTATCCAGGATTATCCCGGCTAATGTAGTTTGGTTTAGGTATGTTGATGATATTTTGTGCTTATGGCCGTTTAATTCTATCCAAATAGTTTCTGTGTGAGGCTCAGTTTTGATTCCCTCTTTGAGACTACATTTCAAATTGTCCCTAACATATATGGCTACACCCCCTCCTCGTCTAATATATCTATCTGTGTGAAATAGTTTAAATCCATTTATTTGATATTCAGCTAATAGTTCTCTATTTTCTACATTCATCCACGTTCCGGTAAGTGCAATAATATCTTTTTTTTCTGTGCAGACAAGAGCATTTAAATCGTTAATTTTATTTCTTAGACTTCTACTGTTAGTGTAATATACAAATTTTAACAAATTTGTTAACAAATTTGTTAACAAACATCATATTTGTTAAACATGAATGGCCATTCATAAAGCCATGTTGCGACTCAATTATTAATTTATGTTTTTCAAGATGAAGACGAATTTTATTTGCAATTATAGATTCGAGTAACTTTCCCACAATAGACGTTAGGCTAAGTGGTCGATAGTTAGACGCAAGTGATCTATCTTCTTTCTTAAAAATTAGTATCACATTAGCAACTTTCCATAACTCTGGCACTCTACCTAACTCTATTGATTTATTAAATATGGTAGACAGTGGCTCAGGAAGCTCCTCTTTGCATTCTTTAAGTACCCTTGCAAACACTTCATTCGGCCCTGGGGATTTGTTTGGTTTTAGTTTTACTATTTGTTTAATTACATCCTCCCTGGTAACTGCTAAACTAGTCAACCTGTCCTCGTCCCCACCCACATATATTTGTTCGGCTGAAGGCATATTGTTAAGCTCCTCTTTAGTAAACACAGATACAAAATATTTATTAAAAATACTAACCATCTCCTCGTCATTATCCGTTATTTGACATGTTTTAGTTTTTAATGGACCTATCCTTTCCCTAGTCTTAGTTTGTGATTGTACAACATCATAATCCTTACCACTATCAACTGCCTCAACTATGCTGGAATAAAAAGATAGCAAATTTGTTAAACATGAACGGCCATTTATAAAACCATGTTGCGACTCATTTATTAATTTGTGTTTTTCAAGATGAAGACGAATTTTATTTGCAATTATCGATTCAAGTAACTTTCCCACAATAGACGTTAGGCTAATTGGTCGATAGTTTGATGCAAGTGATCTATCTCCTTTCTTAAAAATTGGTATCACATTAGCAACTTTCCATAACTCTGGCACTCTGCCTAGCTCTATTGATTTATTAAATATGGTGGACAGTGGCTCGGAAAGCTCCTCTTTGCATTCTTTAAGCACCCTGGCAAACACTTCATCCGGCCCTGGGGATTTTTTTGGTTTGAGTTTAACTATTTGTTTAATTACATCCTCCCTGGTAACTGCTAAACTAGTCAATCTGTCCTCGTCCCCACCCACATATATTTGTTCGGCTGAAGGCATATTGTTAAGCTCCTCTTTAGTAAACACAGATACAAAATATTTATTAAAAATACTACTCATCTCGTCATTATCCGTTATTTGACCTGTTTTAGTTTTTAATGGACCTATCCTTTCCCTAGTCTTAGTTTGTGATTGTACAACAACCTCCCTTTGGAGGTGGACTACAAGTTTAATGTCTGCTCATGGCAGTTAAGCATGAGTCCAATAGAAAAAGGTAAAGCGGGAGCAAATCGCCAGGCCTCCACCACTAGAGGTGAAAACCTGTCCACAATAGGCCTCTGGCTCCTCCTAGTTAAACAGGAAGTTAAAACTAATAAAGGGTAACCGACGGGTTCTCACAATCAAATATTTATATTTGATGAGGCGCTATGAATTGGAATTCGAATTCCCAAGAACAGCCGTCATATGAAGATCACATCAACATTTAATCGTAATATGCAGAAATATGGTTGAAGGGTTGACATCAAAGACCGTTTTCTATAACATAACATTTTATTAATAACAAGAGACTAACTACTACATTACCGAGTTTACGTTACGTTAATGTCCATCCAGTGGCACGATAACAAACAGCTAAATAGCAACCCTTGCTGTGAGGCTGCATACTGAACTAACCTGAACACAGGTGTGCCCACTGATGATGCAATATTGCAAATCAAAGAAAAATATCACAGACTAAGTTACACCACAGCGAATGGTTACGTTATTGTCCAACAAGCAGCATTTGCAACACAGCTATTCAACAGCCCCTCGAGAAGTGACAGCAGGCTCCATTTTGCTGACACTTCGGGCTGACAACATGAACTAACTGAACAAATGATGGATATCCACTGAAGACACAAGCATGCAATCAATAGTGTCTCGGTTTCCATGACAGCTACTATAATCACAAACTTAGGGGTCCTCCCGCCCCCCAGGAGAGACACACGTAACTAGGCGGGTAGTCCAATAGTGACCCCCCTATCACAACCCAGTGTGAACACTCTTTGCAACTCCCTACAAGAAGTTGCCCTGTTGTAAACTGTAACAAAGACAGACAAGGAGGGATTCTGGGACACAGCTCCACAAATCCCTAGATTACTCTACTCTCGTCACCAGACGACAACCAAAAGAAATTGCCTTAAGTGATTAATTACGTTAATTGACTGATCGCAGCAGTCAGCAACAAAGTACTACGGTAATCACAAACAATTGTCTCACACTAGACAATATCATGATGATACTCTACGTTAATCTTTAACACTTGTCTCTCTTGTTAACAATAACTCAAACTTATATTACATCACACTTGACTCCTAGCAAGTATTCAGTGAGTAATTCTTAATTAAGGTCAAACGGACCACTAATTACATCCCCATTGAGTTACGTTAACTAAGCCTACCCTAACTTGGTAGCTTCTCAACAGTCTGTGTCAAAAAAATTACTAGTGAGTGTTAATTACCCTAATTAGCTCCGATCAATTAATTAACTGTCACCAGGACCGATAATTAATCATCCATAAATACGTCTCACTCCGCACTGCCTAAGCAGGTCTCATCAAACATTGTGAATTCACGGGAAAGGAGTTAATTACCCTAATTAACAAGATGTGCCACTAATCCACTGTCCTCAGACAGGATATGATTAATACAACGATTTATGCTAGCTCCATGACCTCGCTTTACCGAGTCATCGGAGCTCTCCAATGTTAATTACTCCACTAATTTACCTGAGCCACTAATTGCTATACCCCTGAAAGGTCATTAGTCTCGAGCAAATTACGTTAACACAAATACTGACAGCCTCTGACAGATCCTCTCCCACTACGTGAATTCATGATGAGAAGGCTAATTACATAATTAGCTAGAGTGGTCAATTAGTTGTCACACGGACAATTAATATCTCCCGAGACGTATCTCACTCAAGCTCAACGCTGTTCTCTCTCATAACAGCTCTCACTCCCTCCACAATAAGTGTGCACCCCTTATCCAGTTAATTCCCCAATTATTAACTCACTGAATCCTTAAGTCCTCAACACAACTTAAAGAAACAAAGTAACCCCAGTGTTACATAGGTCACACTACAATGGCATGCAACATCATAAATGCATTGCCCACATATGGTTGCAGCTACTGCCACTCGCTAATTACTGTGCCCACACAATAATGACACACGGTTGTCCAACACACAAGAGTATACCAATATTACTGCCCCCCTCTTTTTCTTGCACCCGTTGCAAAGGACTACTGTGAACACACACTTACCTCAGCAAGGCAATTAACCCATCAATTGCCTGCTCTCATTAAGCACTGTGAATTCCCCTGAACAATCCTACAGGTCCCTTAAACCCTCAACACAGTTCCTAGGGCAATAATATAGTATAAACTGATAACAATACTGCACAAACCTGCAACATAATGATGCCGTCAGCATACCCCACATGCTAATGACATCATTAGGCAATCAGTCAGCAATCACATCTACTGACTCACCACACAACACAGTACATAAACATGCAAATGAACACATAGAAATGGCATTCACATAATCAATGCAAATTATATCATCAGGTAAATGTAACTAACTACACAGACCTCAGGGGTCCCCACTGACATCCCTGCAACCTGGCCTGCCTACCTCTAATGATTATAATTTATATACGGTACTCTATGGCATTAATCCAGCCTGAACGATTATATAGAATCGACAGGCTGGATCACTTATATGGTAAATCTCTACACTGACCGGTTACATACTCTAGTCAGTCTACACACATATATATACATCATGATACTACAGTGTGGTCCCGTGTACAACATCTATCTCCAGGTACCGCCCTACCAATCACCTGGACGTGCCACTGACAGCTGTCACTCAGCTGCTACCCTCACTGTAACACTTTTTATTGTACTCACGGCTTTGGATATTCACCACAATCTTTTTCCTGGTCACTACCTCTCTGGCTGTAAACACCTAGCTCGCTCCTCATGCGTCGACAAGATGTGGCCCTAGGCTGTCCCGGGAAAGTGGCCAAGTGGCCCAAGGAGATGGCCAAGGCATGTGGCCACCGCGTGGCCCACAGTGCCCCTCCCGAGCTGAGGGGGTGGTGGGGGTGGTAGCCGGCGCGCGGGCTGGTGGGTGGGTAGCCGGTACGCGGGCCGAGCGGCTGGGTGGCCTGGGGGTGGCCACGGGTAGCGCATTACGTCATAGCACCCCACCCGGCTGAGCTGGTGCGTGGGGTGGGGTGGGGTTTGGCCACGCGGGTGGCCTGGGGTGGCCCCCGGGCATACACACTTGGTTGAGGAATCACCCACAACTCCAGCAAACCAGAGCCTGCCTTGCTCTGCACTGGGGTGACAATGGCCGACGGCGTCACCACTGGGCAGGCCAACAGGGTGGAATTCAAAGTCCCACAGGGGCCTGTGATCTTACCACAATTACCCTAGGAGGCCCTGTCTGATTTCCGCTAATTGTCCAACCACACTAGACAGGTTATTCAAACCACCTGTTACACCATGAGGCTCTGCCAGCTACCTCATGGGTGAATACTGTCAATTGTCTCTTTAGCTTTTTACTGTTCCTTCCGTAAAACCTTGGCCCCAATTCATGCCAATTGGGCCTAGACACAACCCGGGATGGCGGGAGTGCCATCCCTGCTAGACAACATGGTAACGTCCGCGATTAACGGGGATGGAGGGGGAAAACTCCCCCCCTCCTCCCAGACACGTCCTAGTCCACCTGCTACCCTGCTCAGACTGACTCTATGGCGGGCAGGGAAACTCAAATGCCCATACCTCCTCCCTTACTTTGTCTTGACCAATCAGCCCAAAGCCGGCACGGCTCCCTCGTGCCGCTCACAATCACAGCTCTTCACGCCAAAACTCAGCTTAGAGTACACTTGCCTACTCCAATCACAGCCTCACTCACCTTCGAGCGTCCCGTGACGTCACAAGGAGGGGGAGGCCTAAAGACAATGGTGTGATGTCTCACATGTTGGGGGGGGGGGGAGGCAACGTTTACCCCACTCTCCCCCCCACCTCTAACGGTTTTAGTCAAGTATCCTCCTCATCCTATTTCACAGAAACAGGAAAATTTCTGTAATTCTCTCTACAGAGCAATCACAGACCAGTCCCAACCGACAGTCCTTAACATAAGCTTTCATTCAACACCCCACAAGTATATGTTAGTTTGAAAGCTTCAGTTTCTAGAGTGACTAGCCTAATCTAGAAACTAGGAAAACTAGCTGAGGGAATCTAGATTCCCTCACACCTATATATAACTCCTATTATAATATTTGCTTTTTCGTTTAATTCTTTCCAAATAGTTTCTGTGTGTGGTTCCGTTTTGATTCCCTCTTTGAGACTACATTTCAAATTGTCCCTAACATATATGGCTACTCCCCCTCCTCGTCTAATATATCTATCTGTGTAAAATAGTTTAAATCCATTTATTTGATATTCAGCTAATAGTTCTCTATTTTCGACATTCATCCACGTTTCGGTAAGTGCAATAATATCAATATTTTTCTGTACAGACAAGAGCATTTAACTCGTTTATTTAGTTTCTTAGACTTCTACTGTTAGTGTAATATACCCTAAGTGAATTGTTATTTTGAGGCCCTTCTCTTTCTCTGATCATTTTGCCAATTTGTTTCTCCAACAAACATATACTTTTATTACCTCCTTCCTCTCTATCAATTCCCATACCACTATCTACTAACAGTTTAAAACCCAAACAAATGCCTCTAACCACTGGTTCCATCGAGTTCACAACAGCAACAATCCCAGCCCTCGATAGATGCACCCCATCACGAGCATACATTTCATTTCTTCCATAGAAGTGTTCCCAGTTGTCTCTGAAAGATATTGCATTTGATTTGCAATATCTTTCCAGCCGGCAATTGACACCAAGTGCCCTGGACAATGATTCATTCCCAACGCTCTTTCTTGGAAGAATGCCACATATGATCGGGATTCTTCCCTTGCTCCTTACTAATTCTATGGCTATGTTATCTTCTTTGATGACGATGTCAACATATTCATCTTGGTTTCATAGTGCTATGAATGAGGAGTCATTTGTGGGTATTAATCTGGAAAAACGTACTTTTAGAGCGGGCAACAGACTGGCTAGTTCATTCTGTTTACCGTAGCCTGTACCACCCCCCCCCCCCCCACGAAAGGGGCACGGATTTTTGCTCTGTGGTCTCGCATTATCCCAGCACCTGTTCCTTCTATCTTGTTTCCCTTCTTTCATCTTCTTTTCCCTTCCTAAAAATAAGCTCTCCTTAGCTGAGAGCTAATCACTCTGTCTGTCCACTGGATTGGTTGGTACTCGTGGAGGTTAGGCCTCAGTGACTTATTCTCCTAGTTTCTAAGTGAGGACAGTAGGTCCTCTAAGATTGCTTAACACTGCTACAAGGGTGAACAAATGCCCAAATCAAGTGGCCTCCAGATTTTACAGATAACTGCAATGGGCCACTGGACCGTTCCACTTGACTTGTTGAAATGACGAGGTGGGAAGAGTTAGATAAAGTAGGAAAGATAAGTTTTATATTTAAGAATGCACTGGTACTCTGTACAAGGCTGACATTTCTGTACTGGAAGGTAGCAGTGGGAAATCTAACTCTTAATGTAAATAATATTTATATTACTGAAATAGAAATATTCGAAGGACCACCCACTTTGACAAAAGAGGGAAACAAATAAATGAAATAATAAATGAATTTAAGAATCAGTGCCTATGGGCGTTATAATAATTAAGAAGTTATTTAGAGGGTAATAATGAACTGTAATTACAATAATAGGTTAAGAGTTCGACTTTCACAAGCATTGGAGATTAATACTAAAGATTAATAAATCTCTAGTACAAATAGTTGACGCTGGTTTTTCATCAATATTTAATTAGAGTTACTAAGAAAATATGTAAATCAAGTATTATGATATATTCAGTAGAATCAATGATCATGTAGCAGAAAAGGATTAATCATTGGCAGTAATTAGCATCAGACAAGATAATTATGAGTAGTAAATGTACGCCTAGAACCGCGCACGCCATCTGCCCAGATGACTCTATAGAGCCAACTGGGCAGGTGGTGCGCAGATGTCTAGTCGCAAAGGGTTTGGTGGGAATTTTCCCGGAAGTTCTGGCGTGTCGGACGCGTATGAGCGTCCAGTGTTTGGGTATGCGGTCAGGAAAGATGGGAGGTCATGTTGTTGGGGGTGTAGGAGAGTATGTGGGGTGTGTGGTAGAGTAAGAAATACAAGGATATGAGTGGAATAAGAGGATAATAGTAAATGAATATGTATGTGTGTTTGCCTTAGCCTTAATCCTGTGTGTAGATAATAGTTTTGATTAAAGATGATAGTAAGTAAGCTATGTAGAGGCTGTGTGAGGGGTCCAACATAGGCGGATATGATGTTTGGGGTGGGGGAAGGGTGAGGGAAGGTTGAGGGGAGCTACCCCTCGGTGTGAGAGTGCTCAGGGCCATTTGTGTTTTTTTTTTTTTTTTTTTTGAAGGGCATTATTCTTTTCTTCGAGAGAGCAGAGTCCAGGAGGAGATGAGAGCTGTAGCAGGAGGGATGTGGTCCATTTACCCTTAATCATTTTTTTCATGTCTATTTTCTTCGAGTTATGCAGCTGTGTTTGGTTCCCCCCGGCGTGAGAGTGCTTAGGGCCATTTGTGATTTTTTTGACATCCATTATTTTCTTGGAGCTATGCACACAGCCGGAAGTGAGAGAGGAGGAGGGTAGGAGAGAGCAGGGTCCAGCAGGAGGGATGTGGACCATTTACCCTTAATCGTTTTTTTCAAGTCTATTTTCTTCGAGTTATGCAGCTGTGTTTGGTGATGATCCATGAGGGTAATAGTTTGGCCATACATGGTAGGAAGTGTGGAGGAGGAGGAGGAGGAAGAGGATGAGAAAGAGAGAGCAGTCACTCTTAAGTTGTGAATGAGATGAGGCAACAGTTGGTGGAGAAGGTCTGTTTTATGTAACAATGTATGGGAGTGTATAGGTGACAGACCTGGACGGACGTGAACCATTATCCATTTACCCTTAAGCGTTTTTCAAAGTCCGCAGAGGGGTGTGTGTGTGTAC
>NC_091219.1:5724132-5756632 GCF_040958095.1 Procambarus clarkii
CACGAACTAAGAGGGGGAGAGGTGTTCACCACACCTACAAATTCTAATATATTGTTTTGTTAACTGCGTGATCACAACATATACCTCCTGATCTCTTGTTCTACCTCACACTATTCAATAAACACAATTTTGTGTCATTTCTTGACTAAAATAGCACTCCGAAAACATCTTTGCCCGTTTTTTATTTTAAAATTGTTAGCTGTAGTTATGACTGTTTTAGCAGTCTATCTGATAGAAAAAAAAACAGAGACTAGTGTTAGCATAATAGGTGAAAAATAGCTGATCATTCTCTTATTACGTTTTATTCAATAACTGGTAGACATAACATAAGTCACATATTTATCTTGGTAAAACATAATAACTGGCAGGCATAACACACACACAGCATAATGCAGTCACATGGTGTTAGTATAATAGGTGAAAAATAGTTGATCTTTCTCTTATTACGTTTTATTCAATAACTGGTAGACATAACACAACATAATGTAACCACAGGGAGATAACATAACATAACATATCACATTGTTTTTTTTAGCTTTAGGCTTAGATTTTAGATTTTTTTTAGGTTTTTCTATAGTCAGACGATTATCACTTCGTTTAATCTGTCGTTTGGGTGGGGGAGGTGCTATTATTTCACGCTCAACCTCGGTATCACTATCACTGTCACTGGTGGTATCAATATAGCTGGCTCTATTAAGATCATCCCCAACTCGTATCCTTCGCAGTGGGGTAAAGTTTTCGTCATCACTGCTTATTATCACCGTCTGAGTCATGGTGTTACACTCTTCACGACCTCTAGCCCGAGATGTGGCTTTGTGTGAACTTAGTTTAGAGTTGTGGGTTGTGGAGGAGGAGGGGTGTGAGCTGGGTTTAGGGTCAAGGCTTGTAGACGTGCCTTGGAGTGAACTAAGTTGGGGGTTGAAGAAAAGATTCATATCAATATCTGTAAGCAATCCCCATTGCTGGCTATCTGTAAGCATTATACGCTCATCCAGTAAGGCTTCTACATTCAAATCATTTTCGGTCTGAGTAGCGGGGTTATCCTCTGAGAGAGAAATAGCGGCAAACACCGCATCATCAAGACCTTCACTCATAGTCAAGAGATCTGGATACTCATCCCCCTGTGAAATATCCACACTCATTCTTACAACTTCTTCTTCAGTCCTATTATTGCTAGTAGTACTACTAGTAGTAGTGTCACTACCTACTCTACTCCCCCCAGTTAAAAGGCTGGGGGACAGCACCTCTTCAACAGTATTCATAAAATATAATGAGTTATTCCCCCTCTGATCAGCAGTCGGGCCAGCGAGTACACAATGAGGGATGGTGTTACTACTACTTCTATCACCAGGATCTCCATCAGCAGGAGCAGTAGCGAGTGTGGTAGTGGTGTGTGTAGGGAGACAAGCACTTGCGGTGCGTGTGGCACCAGCAGGGGTGACACCAGCCGCGCCCTGGTCGTTGCGGTCACCAGCACCAACGTGGGAGGGTGGGCTATCACCGTAGTCGATTGGAGTAGGGGGTTTCGGGGTTCACCACAAGAGGGTGAGCAACAGTATACCCAAGGTCACTCACCGTAGCCCTGCGGGTCTTCACTCTATCCTCGCGGCGCCACTGTATGCCAGTAGAGTATCCCAGTCAATCCCAACTGGCCTCTGATCGAGAATGAGTGAGAACACAGCATGTTCTCTTTACAGCTGTGTGCCCGCCCCGGCAAGGGCTCTACTATTAACCACAAGGTCGCCAACTGTGTCCAGTAACATGTCAGTGGTATTGTGGAATTGTGGTAACAGCGGCAAGAACACATTCAATAGATCTGATATCAGGCAGGTATTTATTTCTATCACTCTATTTCCTTTCATGTATTGTATAGCCACAAGAAATATGGAGGGGATGATGCAAACGCCAAGGTATTTTGTGTTTTACTTAAAACTCAAGACATCACATACGTATATCAACAAGTAAACAGCTATTTCATGCGTAAGTCGCTCATTCCCACATATAATCATGAACTCGCCAAGCTGGCAATGCTCCCTCTCACGTCAATGTCAAAATCAGCTGGGCGACTCCCCCCCCCCACTGTGTGATCTCTTACTGCACTTGTTTGTTGGCGAAATATGCCTGTTTCTTTAAATTCTCAAGGATCACTAAATGTTCAAACAACACAATATCTGCGACAATAGCAATAGAACGTAAATACTTCGCTGCACTGATCTTGAGCTCAATCAAACATTTCTATATTAAAGAACACAATAATTCACTATCATGGTATAACACACTGCACCTCATTTAATGATAACGCATGCAAGTATATATTACTGGAGTTCTCAGTAATTCCTTTCGTGGGCGAATATTCAATTGATCACTGCACACATGAATGGTTATTCAATACACAAGCATAGACATATATATATATAGATAAATCATAGATATCAATAATAGTAATAATATAGTTACTGGGCACATAGCCTAACACCAAATACTGGTACATTTATATATATATATTCTCTCACTAAATGATCATATTAAAGTCTCATGAAAGACATTATCAACACAGTAAATTCATCAATTACTCCGGGTGCCTGCACACACCAATAATAATAATAGTTACCGTGAGTGCTCTATGTAGCCCCACTCTGCACACTTGTGCCTTACTGTGACATGGGTGAGCCTTGCTCACGACATACAAAATACTCTGGCTAAATAATATAGCTGACTAAAGGGGAATTGGGAGGGAAACTAGAATCACCTATTTCCACCTATCCTCCGGTGAGAGTTGAGTTGTAGCTCCTGGTCCAGGCTCCCGCCTCGTGTAGGGAACGCCCTCACACACGCCTTGTTGTGTCCTCCAGGAACCCAATCAATGTCCCAAAATAAACGCTTCGTCTCCGTATTCTGTCCTCCGCGGGTCCGTGCCCCTCCTCCACGTCTTGTAGTGTTGGAGTCGGTCTCCCGGCCGTCAAATTCTCCTCCCAACTACGGCTGCCTACCTACCTCTCGGCTGCAGTCGTTCGGATTCCCAATTAGTGTCTTCTTTCACTGCTTCCCAGTGGATTGGCCCAGCCGCTACGTCGTCACTGTGAAGCTATCAGACGTCCCAGACGATACTGCCTAGACTTCACCTGCACAGCACCCGACCCTGGAGCACTTGACGCTCAATATTCCATCAATTCCCTCTTCGATCCACACATGGAATGAAGGAAGACCTCCCGGCGTACTTGCAGACTATGGGTGACGCGTAAGATCCACGGGAGTGGCGTATTACTGTCAGATTGACAGGATCAACCTTCACACATCCATCCACCTTGACGTGTCATGTCAGACTGATGGCGCTGCCGTGGCGCTATGACCGGACCCCCCTAACTTCGTGACGTCATACTTGCCAAGGAAGGTTTTCATTGGCTCCCTGTGCCACATCGCTGTCGGTGACCAATCTGGTGCCACTGACGTCACACAGTTTTGGTGGCAAAACGGAGGAGCTCGAGCCATATTGGCTTCCTAAAGGGCCTATACCACAGGCCAAAATACTTTTCTTTCACGAATTTCTCGCCATCTCGAGAACACTACACTCTCACAAATATATCAAACTGATGCCCACGACGTAGAGAACGCTCGGGTAAAGCGGACATGACTCTTACAGCAGGCGTGGGAGAAATATAAGGGGGGGGGGGGGGGAACACCGTCACAGGGGGGAAGACACAACCACCTCCCCGGTGTTTGTGTGTATGTGTGTGTTTCCGAAGAATATGAAAATATTCCCTCCAGAGGTGGTTCTGGTGGTGCTGGTGGTGCTGCTGCTGCTGCTGCTCACACCACGGCTGCTAGCTTTCTCCAGGTAATATAAAAAAAAGTTTACATTACTAGCATAACACACACACACACTCACTCTTCCCATTATTGTTATTATTTGTTACTACTACATCAACATTAGCAAACAACAACAAGAAGCATCTTAGCACAATATAACTCGACTTAAGGGAAACATACTGCGTATTATTGCTAGGGCTTGACCTAAGCGCTCATCACCATCTGAGTTGGGAGGAGAGGCTACACCGGCAGCAGAGGCTCGTGCGGACATCTTGGATTGGTGGGTGGGTGGATGGAGTGTTTACCCTACCAGGTCAGGGGCGAGCTATATACCCCCTTTTAAGAGGGTGCCTCCTCACCACACACCTCCACCTCCCACAGCGTTAATAATAATAATAAAAATAATTAATAAGGATAATATAAAAGAATCAACTTTAGATTTGTTTATTAAGAGATAATAGGAAGAAGTAGATGTACTACATCTCCTCAACATACAGGACATTTGTCACATCTTGTTACACAATCAAAACATATTACCATATGCCTATATGGAATGAGAACAGTGTTTATTTCTTGAGTGAAACACACCTTTCAATAAAACCTAGCTACACCAGGCATTGCATTCTCTTCCGCAACAACAACATCCACACGTTCATCTACCTCCACTACTGGGGGAACTGGGCGGGGGAAAATAACACCTTGGGACGATAATACTTCTAAGGGAGATTCAGCTACCTCATCTGTGTCCTCACTTTCATCCACTCGATCTAAAAACCATAACAACACCTCTTCACAGTTAGATTCGCCAAGGAGAGGTAATATATCATTTTTAATCTTGAGGTATTCTATTAGGGCAGCTCGCAGGGCGATGTATGGAAATCTCACTGTAGCAGCGAGTCCATTAAAATAATCAAGTCCATCCAGGAGCGTGTTAATCAGTGTTTCGTCAATGGGTTTTGTCAGTCGACGAGGGGAGAAAGGGACCGCATTTTTAATGAAAGCTCGATCCTTCTTCAAGTTTAAGTAGATGCAGTCGGGGTAATAACGAGCGTGGAGCATCCAGGGGTCGTCCGAAGGTATGACGTTAACAAGTCCACCACCACAATAAAAACATTGTATATGGTCTCCAACTCCTAAGAAAAAATAAAAATATATAAACATTTTTTTATAAATAAATAAATAAATGAGAAAGTAAATACTAGAACTTCTCAAACAGATTTAGCTCGTGTGATTACATTAAGACAATAATAATAATAATAATAATAATAATAATAATAATAATAATAATAATAATAATAATAATAATATCTTCCACTACTCACCACAAGAGAAAAAGCCAGCACGGGACAATTCTGCTGGAGACTGACCACACATATCAGGCCAGATGATTCCAAATGATGCCAAACGAGACTTATACTCCGCCATCTCCGGGTATATGGGCATAGAGAATGGTAGAATTCCCGAGTTTTCCCCGCTCCATTCCACAGCCCCTGCAATTATTAAAAAAAATAATAATAATAAAAATAATATATATATATATATATATATATATATATATATATATATATATATATATATATATATATATATATATATATATATATATATATATATATACGCTCACCATTCCTATAAACGCAAAATGAAAGATAACTATGTGTTCAAACACACACACACACAATCTTATTATCAAGCTATTCACACTGACTATACAACCAACGTTATTCACAGAGACTAAGAGATAACACATAATTGTGATGGGTACTTACAACTGCTAGCTGAATTTCCCACTCTTTCCAGTTGCAGGACGGAATAGGTGAAATTCAATCCATAGGCGTAGACCATGTTGCTTAGCGCAATGCTGACATTTTCAGTGCGTTTACCACTGATGAAAGGACAGTGTGGTGCTGCAGCTACATGTCGACTGCAAGGGGTGTCCTCCCCCACCACCCACCCTCCAATTAACGCATAACAGAAACTGCATATGCAGTAATCCACGGATTTGGTGAAGTAGAATCCGCCACTGGCTAAATCCTGGGGCAAAAGCCAGTCAAGACGCCATCCCACAAAAGTGTCTAGCCTCATCTGCTCACAACGCAATCGTTCCATGCTGCAGAAAGTTTTGGTGCGAAAGACGTCCATGCTTGGTCGAACACTCAAAATTGTGGTAAAGGTTTGACCGTTCCCGGCCTATTTATCCTCGAGAATGGGGTGACGCATTTCGCTACATATTCATTGAGAAATCTATGTATTAGCTTAAAGGTAAACCCAACTAGTTTAAGCAGTGCTGGTAGGAAAGATGAAATAGTCAGCTTCGCGTGGATTTGAAAAAAAAAAATCTAATCTGTTCTATCCAGTAGTGGATTAAAGTTTACACACACACTCTAAACACTCGCCCAGGGAGAGTAGTTTTTGTTGGAGATAAATATGTTATATATATATATATATATATATATATATATATATATATATATATATATATATATATATATATATATATATATATATATATATATATATATATATATATATAACTGAAAACTCACACCCCAGAAGTGACTCGAACCCATACTCCCACAACTGGTATGTACAGGGACGCCTTAATCCGCTTGACCATCACGACCGGACATAAGGAAGTGATAGCCGAGGCTATATGAACCACTTCCCCGCCGGCACTCGGATGTGCCGGCGGGGAAACTTGGCTTATTAGGCAAATCGGGCCTTGATAAAATGCTATGCCCAAGATTACCATCCGAGTGCCGGCGGGGAAGTGGTTCATATAGCCTCGGCTATCACTTCCTTATGTCCGGTCGTGATGGTCAAGCGGATTAAGGCGTCCCTGTACATACCAGTTGTGGGAGTATGGGTTCGAGTCACTTCTGGGGTGTGAGTTTTCAGTTGTATATAGTCCTGGGGACCATTCAGGCTTGTTTGCATTTGTGTTCCTCACGTGTGCCCCAAAGAATGAGGTGATTTGATAAAATGCTATGCCCAAGATTACCATCCGAGTGCCGGCGGGGAAGTGGTTCATATAGCCTCGGCTATCACTTCCTTATGTCCGGTCGTGATGGTCAAGCGGATTAAGGCGTCCCTGTACATACCAGTTGTGGGAGTATGGGTTCGAGTCACTTCTGGGGTGTGAGTTTTCAGTTGTATATAGTCCTGGGGACCATTCAGGCTTGTTTGCATATATATATATATATATATATATATATGTCGTACCTAGTAGCCAGAACTCACTTTTTGGCCTACTATTCAAGGCCCGATTTGCCTAATAAGCCAAGTTTTCCTGAATTAATATATTTTCTCTAATTTTTTTCTTATGAAATGATAAAGCTACCCATTTCATTATGTATGAGGTCAATTTTTTTTATTGGAGTTAAAATTAACGTAGATATATGACCGAACCTAACCAACCCTACCTAACCTAACCTAACCTATCTTTATAGGTTAGGTTTGGTTAGGTAGCCGAAAAAGTTAGGTTAGGTTAGGTTAGGTAGGTTAGGTAGTCGAAAAACAATTAATTCATGAAAACTTGGCTTATTAGGGGCAAATCGGGCCTTGAATATTAGGCTGAGAAGTGAGTTCTGGCTACTAGGTACGACATATATATATATATATATATATATATATATATATATATATATATATATATATATATATATATATATATATATATATATATATATATATATATGTCGTACCTAGTAGCCAGAACTCACTTCTCAGCCTAATATTCAAGGCCCGATTTGCCTAATAAGCCAAGTTTTCCTGAATTAATATATTTCCTATAATTTTTTTCTTATGAAATGATAAAGCAACCCTTTTCTCTATGTATGAGGTCAATTTTTTTTTATTGGAGTTAAAATTAACGTATATATATGACCGAACCTAACCAACCCTACCTAACCTAACCTAACCTATATTTATAGGTAAGGTTAGGTTAGGTAGCCAAAAAAAGCTAGGTTAGGTTAGGTTAGGTAGGTTAGGTAGACGAAAAAACATTAATTCATGAAAACTTGGCTTATTAGGCAAATCGGGCCTTGAATAGTAGGCTGAGAAGTGCGTTCTGGCTATTAGGTACGACATATATATATATATATAAGCCTATACTTGCATAAACCACAAGTGAAGATTAACAATCTTTGGACAACACCCACCAGTGGGACTCGAACCCAGAAAGCACAACTACCTTCCAGTAGCTGGCATAACTAGTATGCTTTAACCCACTACGCCATCAGACCTTACAAAAGAAGTAGATAGTTCGAGATATATATATTTCAAACATCTCCACCTCCCGAAGGCACCAGATGAGTGAGGGGTCAGTCTGCATTTTTCGTCAAGCCACTGTCAATGTGAGAGAACTCGTGTCCAGCTTATAAGCCTATACTTGCATAAACCACAAGTGAAGATTAACAATCTTTGGACAACACCCACCAGTGGGACTCGAACCCAGAAAGCACAACTACCTTCCAGTAGCTGGCATAACTAGTATGCTTTAACCCACTACGCCATCAGACCTTACAAAAGAAGTAGATAGTTCGAGATATATATATTTCAAACATCTCCACCTCCCGAAGGCACCAGATGAGTGAGGGGTCAGTCTGCATTTTTCGTCAAGCCACTGTCAATGTGAGAGAACTCGTGTCCAGCTTATAAGCCTATACTTGCATAAACCACAAGTGAAGATTAACAATCTTTGGACAACACCCACCAGTGGGACTCGAACCCAGAAAGCACAACTACCTTCCAGTAGCTGGCATAACTAGTATGCTTTAACCCACTACGCCATCAGACCTTACAAAAGAAGTAGATAGTTCGAGATATATATATTTCAAACATCTCCACCTCCCGAAGGCACCAGATGAGTGAGGGGTCAGTCTGCATTTTTCGTCAAGCCACTGTCAATGTGAGAGAACTCGTGTCCAGCTTATAAGCCTATACTTGCATAAACCACAAGTGAAGATTAACAATCTTTGGACAACACCCACCAGTGGGACTCGAACCCAGAAAGCACAACTACCTTCCAGTAGCTGGCATAACTAGTATGCTTTAACCCACTACGCCATCAGACCTTACAAAAGAAGTAGATAGTTCGAGATATATATATTTCAAACATCTCCACCTCCCGAAGGCACCAGATGAGTGAGGGGTCAGTCTGCATTTTTCGTCAAGCCACTGTCAATGTGAGAGAACTCGTGTCCAGCTTATAAGCCTATACTTGCATAAACCACAAGTGAAGATTAACAATCTTTGGACAACACCCACCAGTGGGACTCGAACCCAGAAAGCACAACTACCTTCCAGTAGCTGGCATAACTAGTATGCTTTAACCCACTACGCCATCAGACCTTACAAAAGAAGTAGATAGTTCGAGATATATATATTTCAAACATCTCCACCTCCCGAAGGCACCAGATGAGTGAGGGGTCAGTCTGCATTTTTCGTCAAGCCACTGTCAATGTGAGAGAACTCGTGTCCAGCTTATAAGCCTATACTTGCATAAACCACAAGTGAAGATTAACAATCTTTGGACAACACCCACCAGTGGGACTCGAACCCAGAAAGCACAACTACGAACCCAACTAAAGCACAACGAAAAATGCAGACTGACCCCTCACTCATCTGGTGCCTTCGGGAGGTGGAGATGTTTGAAATATATATATCTCGAACTATCTACTTCTTTTGTAAGGTCTGATGGCGTAGTGGGTTAAAGCATACTAGTTATGCCAGCTACTGGAAGGTAGTTGTGCTTTCTGGGTTCGAGTCCCACTGGTGGGTGTTGTCCAAAGATTATATATATATATATATATATATATATATATATATAAATATATATATATATATATATGTCGTACCTAGTAGCCAGAATGCACTTTTCAGCCTACTATGCAAGGCCCGATTTGCCTAATAAGTCAAG
Source organism: Procambarus clarkii (assembly GCF_040958095.1). Lineage (NCBI taxonomy): Eukaryota > Metazoa > Arthropoda > Malacostraca > Decapoda > Cambaridae > Procambarus > Procambarus clarkii. Next base: position 5,733,860 of record NC_091219.1, read on the forward strand.
TTTTCATGAATTAATATATTTTCTCTATTTTTTTTCTTATGAAATGATAAAGCTACCCATTTCATTATGTATAAGGTCAATTTTTTTTTATTGGAGTTAAAATTAACGTAGATATATGACCAAACCTAACCAACCCTACCTAATCTAACCTAACCTATCTTTAAAGGTTAGGTTAGGTTAGGTAGCAGAAAAAGTTAGGTTAGGTTAGGTTAGGTAGTCGAAAAACAATTAATTCATGAAAACTTGGCTTATTAGGCAAATCGGGCCTTGCATAGTAGGCTGAGAAGTGCGTTCTGGCTACTAGGTACGACATATATATATATATATATATATATATATATATATATATATATATATATATATATATATATATATATATATATATATATAAATATATATATATATATATATATATATATATATATATATATATATATATATATAATATATATATATATATATATATATATATTGGTGTATACTGGCAGCAGGTTTTCTTTCAAACATGTTTCATTGAATATGACCGCATATTCTGTATTTATTATTTTCTGGTTTAGGGCTTCTATCCCTCTAACTATTTTCTTAGCATCAGGGCTTAATTGAAATAGGAGTTCTCCAAAACTCATTTTCGTACTTTTAAGGTGAAGAAAAGAAGTGATTTACTATAGAGTATATTACACTTATTTGTATAATTTGCACGACGTTTCGAACCTCCATGGTTCATTCTCAAGTGAACAGATCTTACAATACAATTATTGTAAGATCTGTTCACTTGAGAATGAACCATGGAGGTTCGAAACGTCGTGCAAATTATACAAATAAGTGTAATATACTCTATAGTAAATCACTTCTTTTCTTCACCTTAAAAGTACGAAAATGAGTTTTGGAGAACTCCTATCTCAATTAAGCCCTGATGCTAAGAAAATAGTTAGAGGGATAGAAGCCCTAAACCAGAAAATAATAAATACAGAATATGCGGTCATATTCAATGAAACATATATATATATATATATATATATATATATATATATATATATATATATATATATATATATGCGAACAAGCCTGAATGGTCCCCAGGACTATATGCGAATGAAAACTCACACCCCAGAAGTGACTCGAACCCATACTCCCAGAAGCAACGCAACTGGTAACTACAGGGCGCCTTAATCCGCTTGACCATCACGGCCGTCAAAAGGAAGTGATAGCCGAGGCTATTTGAGCCACTTCCCCGACGGCAACTCGGATGGTAATCTTGGGCATAGCATTTCACCAAATCACCTCATTCTTTGGGGCACACGTGAGGAACACAAATGCGAACAAGCCTGAATGGTCCCCAGGACTATATGCGAATGAAAACTCACACCCCAGAAGTGACTCGAACCCATACTCCCAGAAGCAACGCAACTGGTAACTACAGGGCGCCTTAATCCGCTTGACCATCACGGCCGTCAAAAGGAAGTGATAGCCGAGGCTATTTGAGCCACTTCCCCGACGGCAACTCGGATGGTAATCTTGGGCATAGCATTTCACCAAATCACCTCATTCTTTGGGGCACACGTGAGGAACACAAATGCGAACAAGCCTGAATGGTCCCCAGGACTATATGCGAATGAAAACTCACACCCCAGAAGTGACTCGAACCCATACTCCCAGAAGCAACGCAACTGGTAACTACAGGGCGCCTTAATCCGCTTGACCATCACGGCCGTCAAAAGGAAGTGATAGCCGAGGCTATTTGAGCCACTTCCCCGACGGCAACTCGGATGGTAATCTTGGGCATAGCATTTCACCAAATCACCTCATTCTTTGGGGCACACGTGAGGAACACAAATGCGAACAAGCCTGAATGGTCCCCAGGACTATATGCGAATGAAAACTCACACCCCAGAAGTGACTCGAACCCATACTCCCAGAAGCAACGCAACTGGTAACTACAGGGCGCCTTAATCCGCTTGACCATCACGGCCGTCAAAAGGAAGTGATAGCCGAGGCTATTTGAGCCACTTCCCCGACGGCAACTCGGATGGTAATCTTGGGCATAGCATTTCACCAAATCACCTCATTCTTTGGGGCACACGTGAGGAACACAAATGCGAACAAGCCTGAATGGTCCCCAGGACTATATGCGAATGAAAACTCACACCCCAGAAGTGACTCGAACCCATACTCCCAGAAGCAACGCAACTGGTAACTACAGGGCGCCTTAATCCGCTTGACCATCACGGCCGTCAAAAGGAAGTGATAGCCGAGGCTATTTGAGCCACTTCCCCGACGGCAACTCGGATGGTAATCTTGGGCATAGCATTTCACCAAATCACCTCATTCTTTGGGGCACACGTGAGGAACACAAATGCGAACAAGCCTGAATGGTCCCCAGGACTATATGCGAATGAAAACTCACACCCCAGAAGTGACTCGAACCCATACTCCCAGAAGCAACGCAACTGGTAACTACAGGGCGCCTTAATCCGCTTGACCATCACGGCCGTCAAAAGGAAGTGATAGCCGAGGCTATTTGAGCCACTTCCCCGACGGCAACTCGGATGGTAATCTTGGGCATAGCATTTCACCAAATCACCTCATTCTTTGGGGCACACGTGAGGAACACAAATGCGAACAAGCCTGAATGGTCCCCAGGACTATATGCGAATGAAAACTCACACCCCAGAAGTGACTCGAACCCATACTCCCAGAAGCAACGCAACTGGTAACTACAGGGCGCCTTAATCCGCTTGACCATCACGGCCGTCAAAAGGAAGTGATAGCCGAGGCTATTTGAGCCACTTCCCCGACGGCAACTCGGATGGTAATCTTGGGCATAGCATTTCACCAAATCACCTCATTCTTTGGGGCACACGTGAGGAACACAAATGCGAACAAGCCTGAATGGTCCCCAGGACTATATGCGAATGAAAACTCACACCCCAGAAGTGACTCGAACCCATACTCCCAGAAGCAACGCAACTGGTAACTACAGGGCGCCTTAATCCGCTTGACCATCACGGCCGTCAAAAGGAAGTGATAGCCGAGGCTATTTGAGCCACTTCCCCGACGGCAACTCGGATGGTAATCTTGGGCATAGCATTTCACCAAATCACCTCATTCTTTGGGGCACACGTGAGGAACACAAATGCGAACAAGCCTGAATGGTCCCCAGGACTATATGCGAATGAAAACTCACACCCCAGAAGTGACTCGAACCCATACTCCCAGAAGCAACGCAACTGGTAACTACAGGGCGCCTTAATCCGCTTGACCATCACGGCCGTCAAAAGGAAGTGATAGCCGAGGCTATTTGAGCCACTTCCCCGACGGCAACTCGGATGGTAATCTTGGGCATAGCATTTCACCAAATCACCTCATTCTTTGGGGCACACGTGAGGAACACAAATGCGAACAAGCCAGAATGGTCCCCAGGACTATATGCGAATGAAAACTCACACCCCAGAAGTGACTCGAACCCATACTCCCAGAAGCAACGCAACTGGTAACTACAGGGCGCCTTAATCCGCTTGACCATCACGGCCGTCAAAAGGAAGTGATAGCCGAGGCTATTTGAGCCACTTCCCCGACGGCAACTCGGATGGTAATCTTGGGCATAGCATTTCACCAAATCACCTCATTCTTTGGGGCACACGTGAGGAACACAAATGCGAACAAGCCTGAATGGTCCCCAGGACTATATGCGAATGAAAACTCACACCCCAGAAGTGACTCGAACCCATACTCCCAGAAGCAACGCAACTGGTAACTACAGGGCGCCTTAATCCGCTTGACCATCACGGCCGTCAAAAGGAAGTGATAGCCGAGGCTATTTGAGCCACTTCCCCGACGGCAACTCGGATGGTAATCTTGGGCATAGCATTTCACCAAATCACCTCATTCTTTGGGGCACACGTGAGGAACACAAATGCGAACAAGCCTGAATGGTCCCCAGGACTATATGCGAATGAAAACTCACACCCCAGAAGTGACTCGAACCCATACTCCCAGAAGCAACGCAACTGGTAACTACAGGGCGCCTTAATCCGCTTGACCATCACGGCCGTCAAAAGGAAGTGATAGCCGAGGCTATTTGAGCCACTTCCCCGACGGCAACTCGGATGGTAATCTTGGGCATAGCATTTCACCAAATCACCTCATTCTTTGGGGCACACGTGAGGAACACAAATGCGAACAAGCCTGAATGGTCCCCAGGACTATATGCGAATGAAAACTCACACCCCAGAAGTGACTCGAACCCATACTCCCAGAAGCAACGCAACTGGTAACTACAGGGCGCCTTAATCCGCTTGACCATCACGGCCGTCAAAAGGAAGTGATAGCCGAGGCTATTTGAGCCACTTCCCCGACGGCAACTCGGATGGTAATCTTGGGCATAGCATTTCACCAAATCACCTCATTCTTTGGGGCACACGTGAGGAACACAAATGCGAACAAGCCAGAATGGTCCCCAGGACTATATGCGAATGAAAACTCACACCCCAGAAGTGACTCGAACCCATACTCCCAGAAGCAACGCAACTGGTAACTACAGGGCGCCTTAATCCGCTTGACCATCACGGCCGTCAAAAGGAAGTGATAGCCGAGGCTATTTGAGCCACTTCCCCGACGGCAACTCGGATGGTAATCTTGGGCATAGCATTTCACCAAATCACCTCATTCTTTGGGGCACACGTGAGGAACACAAATGCGAACAAGCCTGAATGGTCCCCAGGACTATATGCGAATGAAAACTCACACCCCAGAAGTGACTCGAACCCATACTCCCAGAAGCAACGCAACTGGTAACTACAGGGCGCCTTAATCCGCTTGACCATCACGGCCGTCAAAAGGAAGTGATAGCCGAGGCTATTTGAGCCACTTCCCCGACGGCAACTCGGATGGTAATCTTGGGCATAGCATTTCACCAAATCACCTCATTCTTTGGGGCACACGTGAGGAACACAAATGCGAACAAGCCTGAATGGTCCCCAGGACTATATGCGAATGAAAACTCACACCCCAGAAGTGACTCGAACCCATACTCCCAGAAGCAACGCAACTGGTAACTACAGGGCGCCTTAATCCGCTTGACCATCACGGCCGTCAAAAGGAAGTGATAGCCGAGGCTATTTGAGCCACTTCCCCGACGGCAACTCGGATGGTAATCTTGGGCATAGCATTTCACCAAATCACCTCATTCTTTGGGGCACACGTGAGGAACACAAATGCGAACAAGCCTGAATGGTCCCCAGGACTATATGCGAATGAAAACTCACACCCCAGAAGTGACTCGAACCCATACTCCCAGAAGCAACGCAACTGGTAACTACAGGGCGCCTTAATCCGCTTGACCATCACGGCCGTCAAAAGGAAGTGATAGCCGAGGCTATTTGAGCCACTTCCCCGACGGCAACTCGGATGGTAATCTTGGGCATAGCATTTCACCAAATCACCTCATTCTTTGGGGCACACGTGAGGAACACAAATGCGAACAAGCCTGAATGGTCCCCAGGACTATATGCGAATGAAAACTCACACCCCAGAAGTGACTCGAACCCATACTCCCAGAAGCAACGCAACTGGTAACTACAGGGCGCCTTAATCCGCTTGACCATCACGGCCGTCAAAAGGAAGTGATAGCCGAGGCTATTTGAGCCACTTCCCCGACGGCAACTCGGATGGTAATCTTGGGCATAGCATTTCACCAAATCACCTCATTCTTTGGGGCACACGTGAGGAACACAAATGCGAACAAGCCTGAATGGTCCCCAGGACTATATGCGAATGAAAACTCACACCCCAGAAGTGACTCGAACCCATACTCCCAGAAGCAACGCAACTGGTAACTACAGGGCGCCTTAATCCGCTTGACCATCACGGCCGTCAAAAGGAAGTGATAGCCGAGGCTATTTGAGCCACTTCCCCGACGGCAACTCGGATGGTAATCTTGGGCATAGCATTTCACCAAATCACCTCATTCTTTGGGGCACACGTGAGGAACACAAATGCGAACAAGCCTGAATGGTCCCCAGGACTATATGCGAATGAAAACTCACACCCCAGAAGTGACTCGAACCCATACTCCCAGAAGAAAAGGCAGCTTCCCATCCTTTTCCGTCTCGTAAGTGAAACGCAGCACGGAACTCTGCTCAAATGCCTCCTTCAGCTCCTGCAGATGTCTGACATCAGGTACCTGTGTAAAAATGTCGTCAACATACCTGCAGTATATGGCCGGTTTCAAGTTCATGTCGACTAAGACTTTTTGAAGAGATGGGCAAATCGAGCAAAAAGTCTTAGTCGACATGAACTTGAAACCGGCCATATACTGCAGGTATGTTGACGACATTTTTACACAGGTACCTGATGTCAGACATCTGCAGGAGCTGAAGGAGGCATTTGAGCAGAGTTCCGTGCTGCGTTTCACTTACGAGACGGAAAAGGATGGGAAGCTGCCTTTTCTAGATGTAACAGTCATGGAAAAGGGCGGAGGTTTCCACACTGCAGTCTACACTAAGGAAACAAACATAGGAATGTGCCTAAATGCCAACAGCGACTGCCCTGACAGGTACAAGAGGAGTGTTGTTAACGCATACGTCGACCGTGCTCTCAGCCACAGCTCAGAATGGAAGCAAGTCGACGAAGAACTCTGTAGGGTAAGGCAGGTCCTAGTCAATAACGGCTTCTCCAATGGTTTCATCGAAGACATCATAAGAAGGAAAGTGAAAAGCCATGCAACCTCCGAAGAGACAACTAACACAACACCTATACCCCCTATTAGACTATTTTACAGGAACTTCTTTTCCACAGCTCATAAAACGGAGGAAAGGGTCCTGAAAGATATTGTTAATAGAAACGTTATCCCTACAGACAAAAATCAGAGGATACAACTGACGATTTACTATAAAACCAGAAAAACGGCCAGCCTACTCATGAGAAACTCTCCAGACACAAAACAGAACGCTTTAAGAGAGACTAACGTCGTCTATGCCTTCAAATGCCCACTTGGGGACTGTAAGCTCCAAAAAACCCAGTATATAGGCAAGACAACAACATCTCTTTCTAGGCGTTTAACGATGCATAAGCAACAGGGCTCCATTAAGGAACATATAATCTCTTCCCATAACCAAACCATCGCCAGAGAAATCCTAGTAAACAACACAGAAATCATCGATAGATACAGCGATAGCAGGCGGCTTGACGTTTGCGAGGCACTACACATCAAGAAGTCAACACCAGCAATCAACAGCCAATTATTGCACAACTATATTCTACCCACCTCAAGACTCCGCTCCAATATAGAAGCATCAAGAAATATGGACCAATAGGCTTTCTACAAACACTTCTATTCAATACCCATTGTTTCTGTTCTGTCTTGTGTTGATACTTTTAATACCCTATTAATATCCCCTATTGTTCTGTCTTGTGTTAATGCCACATCACCCTTCCCACCTCACTCAAATGTAGATATAAAATCAGAGAAACGCAAGTTCTAATCAGTTGTGTATTTGTGAAGTCTTTGAAAATGTAATAAGTTTTACGAAACGCGCCCGTGTCACGTCAGACTAGAAATAAAAATGAATTTTGGAGAAGTGATTTTTGATTTACCTCCAACAGTGAAGCGTAATGTACGAAAGATTGAGAAAATTCGTGTTAGAATTATTAATCTTACTTTTTCGGTCATATTTAATAATATATATATAATATTATACTCTGTGTTTATCTTTCCACTTTAACAACAGTTGAGTGCGTTTATAGATGTAATAGAGGAATGAAAAGAGTAAATGGTAACTCTATACTGTATATAATTCTTACTTTCGCAAACTTGCGTTTAATAACTGACGAGATGTGTTCAAGGTACATGCTTCATAAGCTATCCAGTCTTAAAGACTGCAAAGTAGAAGGTGATTATCTGGCAACGGATGAGTTCCATCCTGGTGACTGTATAGTGTATGATATTCCTTCAAGAGAGTAAATGGTAACTCTATACTGAATATAATTCTTACATCCGCAAACTTGCGTTTAATAACTGGCGAGATTTGTTCAAGGTATATGCTTCATAAGCTATCCAGTCTTAAAGACTGCAAAGTAGAAGGTGATTATCTGGCAACGAATGAGTTCCATCCTGGTGACTGTATAGTGTATGATATTCCTTCAATTCACACCCATTCAGGAGGAATGTCTTGCGAGATCTGGGAAAGGTATCCTTATACACGACTACAGCGAGCGATCCAACCATTAAGTAACTATGTGGTGATGGCTGATCGCGTCAAAGTAGGAGGAGCTGTCTTTTCTCCTTCTCCCTCACCAGAAGGACTACCACATGTTATAGCTATTGTGACCCGGTATAGTGCAGGACCGCCAATAGAAAGTAACGCTGTTAGCAAAAAAATTCTATTAGAGCAGTGTGAGGAGGATACAGATTGTATAATGGAGGGTCTCCGCAACAATACTAAGATCAAGAGACGATGGAGCTTTAAACTATGCATTAATCAAATTTAAAGCATGACTAAACGACATAATTCAATCAAGCGCGTCAAAATTCCTTATGGGTTGGGAATGATTGACAGTGATGACTTGAATCCAGATGAAAAGCTTGAATGGAAGGTCAACTTCTACTCAGCTCTGGGTCACTTAGCCATGGTGTTAAAGAAACATGGAAAACAACTCATAATAGTTGAAAAAAAATGACAAGATAAATATGTAAGTGTCTACCAGTTATTGAATAAAACGTAATAAGAGAAAGATCAACTATTTTTCACCTATTATACTAACACCATGTGACTGCATTATGCTGTGTGTGTGTGTGTGTGTGTTATGTCTGCCAGTTATTATGTTTTACCAAGATAAATATGTGACTTATGTTATGCCTACCAGTTATTGAATAAAACGTAATAAGGGAATGATCAACTATTTTTCACCTATTATGCTAACACTAGTCTCTGTTTTTTTTTCTATCAGATAGACTGCTAAAACAGTCATAACTAGAGATAACAATTTTAAAATAAAAAAAGGGCAAAGATGTTTTCGGAGTGCTATTTTAGTCAAGAAATGACACAAAATTCTGTTTATTGACTAGTGTGAGGTAGAACAAGAGATCAGGAGGTATATGTTGTGATCACACAGTTAACAAAACAATATATTAGAATTTGTAGGTGTGGTGAACACCTCTCCCCTCTTAGTTCGTGGACTGGTGACTCACCTTTGTTTAAAATTAAATTTACAAAAAATGTTATTTGGACATCAGACAGAAAGATGATGATGATGATGATGATGATTTCCACGTTACATTACGTTACGTTACAGAGGGCTGAAACTGACACACAGTCAGCATTCTCTGTTTTTTTTCTGCTGGATCGAACGATCACTAATAGCTGATGGTGAGTGAAAACTCGCGCTATGGAAAGACACAAGGTCATACCTTGACGAGACGGGATGAGTAACCACGCATACATTTTCAAATGTTATAAGAACTGAAAACAGACATAACCCAGAGCTATTTCACTATCGTCTCATCCGGTCTGTTTACATTGGATAATGTAGGTCTTAGAGAGAAAGAGAGTGTGTGTTGAACTCGAGGATAATGAACAAGTCAATTTAATAATAGTACCATAACTATGTTTTTCCGCATTGTCTTATATATGTTTACTTTGTATGTGGGGAACATTGCTCACCTAAGGGAGAGAGAGAAAAAGAGAGAGAGAGAGAGAAAGAGAGAGAGAGAGAGAGAGAGAGAGAAAGAGAGAGAGAGAGAGAGAGAGAGAGAGAGATGGTGTGTTGAACTCGAGGATAATGAACAAGTCAATTTAATAATAGTCTCAAAACTATGGTTTTCCGCATTGTCTTATATATGTTTACTTTGTCTGTGGAGAACATTGCTCACCTAAGGGAGAGAGAGAGAGAGAGAGAGAGATGGTGTGTTGAACTCGAGGATAATGAACAAGTCAATTTAATAATAGTATCAAAACTAAGTTTTTCCGCATTGTCTTATATATGTTTACTTTGTACGTGGGGAACATTGCTCACCTAAGGGAGAGAGAGAGAGAGAGAGAGAGAGAGAGATGGTACACCCCATTGCCGTCACTCCCCCAGTGAGAGGGGGGTGGTAAGTGGAACAGACGGAGTAGCAACATCTCCCTTTCCTTAAAGAAACGCAGTGGGTAATGGATACCCGGCCACTTCCGCCCGTGTCTGAGGAAGTAATGGCAGTCATTGCGTACCCTCTGGGAGGGGAAGATATAACCAGCTACTTGGAAATGCTCTTCAGTTACCCTCTGACCAGTGGGCAGTACACACACACACCCCTCTGCGGACTTTGAAAAACGCTTAAGGGTAAGTGGATAATGGTTCACATCCGTCCAGGTCTGTCACCTATACACTCCCATACATTGTTACATAAAACAGACCTTCTCCACCAACTGTTGCCTCATCTCATTCACAACTTAAGAGTGACTGCTCTCTCTTTCTCATCCTCATCCTCCTCCTCCACACTTCCTACCATGTATGGCCGAACTATTACCCTCATGGATTATCACCAAACACAGCTGCATACCTCGAAGAAAATAGACTTGAAAAAACGATTAAGGGTAAATGGTCTGCTCGCTCCTACCCTCCTCCTCTCTCACTTCCGGCTGTGTGCATAGCTCCAAGAAAATAATGGATGTCAAAAAAAACACAAATGACCCGAAGCACTCTCACGCCGGGGGGGGGAACCGAACACAGCTGCATAACTCGAAGAAAATAGACATGAAAAAATGATTAAGGGTAAATGGACCACATCCCTCCTGCTGCAGCTCTCATCTCCTTCTGGACTCTGCTCTCTCGAAGAAAAGAATAATGCCCGTCAAAAAAAACCACAAACCACAAAGGGCCCTAAGCACTCTCACGCCAAGGGGAAGCTCCCCTCACCCCTCCCCCACCCCAAACAACATATCCGCCTATGTTGGGACCCCTCACACCTACACACAGCCACTACATAGCTTACTTACAATCATCTTTAATCAAAACTATTATCTACACACAGGATTAAGTCTACGGCAAGCACACATACACATTCATTTACTATTATCCTCTTATTCCACTCATATCCTTGTATTTCTTACTCTACCACACACCCCACATACTCTCCTACACCCCCAACAACATGACCTCCCATCTTTCCTGACCGCATACCCAAACACCGGACGCTCACACGCGTCCGACACGCCACAACTTCCGGGAAAATTCCCCCCAACCCTTTGCGACTAGACACCTGCCCAGCTGGCTCTATAGAGCCACCTGGGCAGATGGCGCGCGCGGTTCTAGGCGTACATTTCACTACTATTATGCTTATCAAATTTGTTAGTAAAGTGTTTAAAAATATATGCACTATTATATATGGCATACATAGTAATTCATAAGAATTAAATATTGTCATGAATCTCAATCATAAGCAAGTGGGGCTAGTAAATGTACTAAAATAAATTCAGCTTCTTAGCTGCGATTGAGAAATGTTGCGCGCATGTGAGGTAGCCTCGTCCGGAACATGCATTTCCGCAGCACGCGTGTGACGGGGAGTTGATCTCTTCTCGGGGGGACTCGTCACAAGCTGCAAATCCAAAATTAAGAAGAGAACGCTCACACTCTAATGATTATGCAACTATTGGGCAATGAAAGGGGTTGGAATGTGATCACTGGAAACTTACTTGGTGTTTAGAGAAGGGCCTATGACATAACGTCGATTTTACGTACATTAATTTTACCATTGTAAAATGGTAAAATTAATGTAAAGAGCTCAGTACAGATAATTAAAACCACCTAACCGCATAGGTGTTCGCCGAAACGATCGTATGATCGTTGATGGAGTCACGGCAGTCACAATAATCGTTGTGGTCCGCTCATTAACGTACTTCAGGCCTATTGAATGCAATGGCCACTTCTCGCGCTTGATATAATCACGAGATATTAGCCCATGCAGATCTTGACTGAACGAACGCCGGTATTAAACTGCAATGGCGTACAATGGCCTGTGTTGGCGTCACTCTGACCACACTTACATTTTCAAGGCGTAAAGGGAGCGTAACGGCACCACCAGGCTGCACCACAACGGTGCTCTAATCTCCCTCTACCCCGTCTCGTCCACACAGGCGTGACATGTTTTGCAGAAATGGAAAATTCTTATCCTTATAATTACTCTACTAAATTAGACGATAACACTGGGGTTTACATTATAGGGAATTTGATGTTATATAAATTCTCCTCAGGTAATAATTAATACGAACAGAGTTCTTATTAGACGGGAAATGAAGGGAAATTTCTGATTCCTCCATGACGATTTATTATAACAGATAAACTGTTAGATAGTGATCTCTAGCTGATAACAAGCTAATATCAGATCATTGGTTGCTATACTGTCAGTTAATAATTCTCAGAAAGAATACTGACAGAAAGTGAGAATATTACTTAATTCTCTGATATGTTGATAGTATTTATATCTCTGCGGAGTTGTCTGATGCAATATTGCCATGCCAATTACGAAGAATTTGGCTAATAATACGCAGTAGGGAAAATATTAATTTCAATTAGTACTACAAGTTAGTAGTGTTAGTAAATGCTGTGCTAAGCATACAAATGATAATTAAATGTTGTTTTATTTCCAACAGTAGCTGTATTACCCGCTGGTTACGGAGCGGATGGTAGAGACATTGGGTCAGTACCCCAAACCCAGAGAGGGGTCAGGTCCTGTGGGAGTCAGGTTAAGGCCCCACCCAACTCTCGTCAGTGGTTCTCCTGCTTGATGCTGGTTATTCCTTAAAGGTATCTCTTCTTGCTAGAAATTTGTACAGTGAGTCCCAAGGCACTCAATGCAAAGTGCTGTTGAGTTATTAACACAAGCGATGCATCAAACACTGGCGTTTGATTGGCTGATCCCCGTTGGGAGAGGTGGACCTGGCTAGTCGGCCTCCAGGCCTCAAGCGACTACAGCTTAACTGGATTCACCCTGGATATTTGTTCACTTTAGGGTGTCCACTTTATATTAGTGACTTGTGCTGTAGTGTCAAAACACTCAGCAACACAGTATTATTGTGACAAAACAACCGCAGGCGATCAAACACAAGGATTAGGTATGAGGATCGTAACCCCTAGAGGCGAGAGGCGTACATCCTCTCAGCCAAAGACCTGGGCAGATAACACTTACATTATGTCCACGGATGGGTGTGGAACTATTCCTGCTCTCTGGCAAAGACGCAATAAAACGTCGAGCAATCTTATATAAGTTTCTTCTCATTATATGTACTGGTTATGGAAGTCACTGTATATTCATCTTCAAAGTATAAAGCTAATCACAGTAAAACGGAATCTCTAGCTTTCAGTGAGGGCATATCGTCTGCTAAACCAAAATGGTGACAGGTGTCTTCTCTTTCCGCTGGTCTGTGCTCAAGCCCCCTAGGCCTCCTCTGTCTTTGACTTGTGTGGGGTTAAACACAGGTGCCCAACTTCCTGGCACACCTAACACCTCGTTCTCCCACTGAACAGGAAACCCTCGCAAACTTTACAGATTTTCTTACCGTCTTTGGGCTTGACCGCCAAAAGACTGTTCATATGCTGCTCCAGCATACACGACAAAGACACATCAGCTGCCCCTCTTCTACTGTTCTTCTCCTCGTCACTACCCACTGGCCTCTTCTTGATTCGTGTAAGTAGAACTTCCACATTAAAACCGAAGGACTGCAAAATGTCTCCCTCTCTGACCTCCTATACACAAGTGAGGCTGCAGCCAATCAACGATTCTCACATCCTATCACGTCACGGTCCTGCCTCTCTCTTATTGGGTAGTGGTGACGTCATCGACATCAATACAACTTCAGATATCCTTCAGCATTCATCATTTTTCTTTCAAAATTTAGCATTCTGTCCAGCACTACAAATGATTTAAACCTAATATCTCCTTCTCATTGTATCCTTTGGTTTACTTTGTAAACCATGTTGTACCTCCAATGTCAGTCCAGAGTGTACCCAAACATGGAATAACTCTCACCTCGGGAGTGGGATATGTATTATTTCTTGACTAAGAATCATAACCCAAGGTAGGATGATAATATTAAGGACATACTGTTAAACTTTAAGTATATATTCTCTTCCATCTAAAACTTCTGACTATGAATACAGTCATGATTATGATAATATAGAACGTACCACCTTCCACTCAAAATCCCTGACTCCAGAACTCAGAAAGTTTTATGCAGTGAGGCTTGCCCATTCGCACGTATTCTGTAGTCAGTTCTGTAGTCATATACCCTATTAACCAACCATTCGATTCCAATGATTTTTTTCTCTTTATAAAGATACATCGTGGATAAAGTTGTTCATAGCCTAACTATCTATTAACCTTTCGAGAACATCTTCAGTGTGGAAGATATTCCCCAAAATACAACTACTGCACTTACGCCCAACACGGTGAATGTTTTGTCAATGTTAAGGGTGAGTTTGTTGGCAGTTAGCCAAAGATGGACTTTATTTAGATGGACTCAGTATTTACTGTGGCATTTAGAGCAAGGAGGTCAGGACTGGAGTAAATGAAGGTTGTGTCGTGTTACGAAATATCGTATCGTGTTATTTCGTCGCATAAAGGCACGATTATTTAATAGTCATACGTTCGTTATTACAGGAAGAACGAGGTTAACAACCATGGAGGTCGTTAACGGTCAGCATGGTATGGCTCGTCCGGTGGCGGGAATTTCTGTTAGCCAATCAGAACCACCGGGCGAGGTAACGAGTGCTGGCCGGAGCATGTGGAGAAACAGACATCTACTCCACTCCATTCAGTCAACATGTTGTCGTCACTTTCGGATGTTTGACCAACTGACCCAACTGTTCCAGTATGCTCCACCCTCACCAAAGGAAACGGACGTGAGGACCTAGCGGCATGGTAAACGTCTCTGAGGTCGTGGAAGGCCCCGTCATTGATAGTTAGAGGCGTTGAGGTAACACAGTGTCCGAATAGTGGTCCTAATTACGGACAAGTGGATGATCTATAAGTGGGAAGAACAATCGGACAAGAGACGACCATTTCATGGTCGCAGTGCCCCTCTCTCTCTCTCTCTCTCTCTCTCTCTCTCTCTCTCTCTCTCTCTATATATATATATATATATATATATATATATATATATATATATATATATATATATATAAACTGTACTTATGTACAATGCCTTAATATATATATACATGTAATATATTGTATATAATTTGGATCAAGATATATATCCATGATGAAGTATTTATACAGACTTATTTTCTTGTCCTTTATCAGGCCTCAGCACAAAGTGTGTCGCACCTGACAATAGGTCCGGCTGAGGCTGACTCCTGATCAAATTAATGTACCCCGTTATATTACAACGAAAGATAAGATAAACACTCAGAATAAACCTAAATTAAATGTGTTGGGTTGTCGACAGTTCGATCCCAACAGTCGTCAGCAAATAGTATTGGTTTGAGGTGTTGGGAGGCATTTGGAAGGTCATTAATGTAGATGAGAAAGAGGAGAGGGCCAAGTATTATAATGATTCCAAAACACTGCCAGAAGAATTGGATTAGCTTATAACAGGACCCGCACTGCTGAAATGCTTAGGCTCTTTCAAACGGCTCTGGCTGAGGCCAGGGAACGTATGGTGGAGCTGAGACAGACAGACTGGGAAACGTTTGTCAGTGGTCTCAATTCTCACACGCCACTAAGCCGGGCATGGAAGGATATCAGCAAGATCAAAGGGAAAAATGCTGCAGAGATCTCGCACCCTAATCTTCTGCACGGAGCAAATGAGCTTGTTGATGCTTGGGCCACGACTTCCA
Organism: Procambarus clarkii; assembly: GCF_040958095.1. Lineage (NCBI taxonomy): Eukaryota > Metazoa > Arthropoda > Malacostraca > Decapoda > Cambaridae > Procambarus > Procambarus clarkii. The sequence continues at coordinate 5,749,673 of NC_091219.1, forward strand.
GCTTTGACAGTCTTTCTCTACCCCACACACACAATGAATTAAATAATAGATATGCTGATAAAGCAAGGCTCCTTGACTTCGTTTCGTCAAGAGGATGACTGTGACATGCTTTTTACTGAATACGAAAGAGACTCTGCTCTACATAAAGGCAAAGCTACATCACCCGGGGAGGATGGAGTTACTCACGGCATCTGCGTACGCTTCTGCTATTTTCTGGGAATCCCTTGCTTGAATTGTATAATATGAGCTATGTAACTGGGAAGCTTCCAAAGTTATAGACCAATAACCTTATTATTCCCATTCCTAAGCCTAATCAGCAGAGTGCTTTTCGCCCAGTCTCCCTCACTAGTTGTATCTGTAAGTGTCTTGAGAGGATGGTTCTAAACTGTCTCCTGTACAGAATTAGTAACATGTTGTCTCCCCAGATATATGGCTTCACGCCATATATCTGGGGAGACAACACTTTCTGGGGATCTTCACTTTCTGGGGATCTTCACTTTCATAGATCTTAAGTCAGCATTTGACATTGCTAACCGACACGTCATTCTGTGCGAACTTCCTAAAATTAATGTTGGAGGCTGGCGTCTATGGTGGATAAGAGGCTATCTATTCAACAGGAAGTCATCTGTACTGTCCAAGGGCATAGGAGTGTAACAAGAGATTTTGAACTTGGCACTTCACAGGGAGGTGTCCTCCGTCCTACTCTGTTCAATGTGTTCAAATCAAATCAAATCAAATGTTTATTTAGGTAAAGTACATACATACAAGGGGTGATACAAATTTTGATGAAATTATAGATAGAGCTAGTACATACAATGCCTAAAACCATTATTACGCAAAGCGCAATAATTAATGATGCACTTCTAAACTCAGGGGCCCAGCGAACACATCATTAGCTATGCGGATGAAATACTGATCTACATCAATGGGTATACCAACAGCCAAAATGTTCTGAATTCTGTAATGCACACATGTCAAAAACTAGGCTTAGTCATCTCAGTAGAGATGACTACCCAGCAAACAATTTTAGGTTGCCACAACATATCTGGAAAGTATTTGAAAGGATTGGAAACGTTTGTTTTATCGTATCAGATACGATATTGTGTGTGGACTTAAATAGGTTTCCACAACTTATAACCAAAACCTTCGTATCTAACACTAACTTGAGATGTTGTGGCAACTTTACAATCCTAACATGAGTCATTCATAATCCATTCATATACCAATATGAATCTCTTGTGAAAGGTTTGAGCCTATAATCTGAACCCTTTTCACATCTTTGTGTTTAAAGTTAAATTTCTTGAAATTAAATTATATTATTTTATATTATATTATTATTTTTATTATAGTTTATTTTATATTATATTATTATTTTCAGTTTAAATATTAAAACCAATTTAAGGGTAAAAAAATCTAATAATTTATATTTCTTTTATTATTTACTAACAATTATAATTATTTACTAACGGAGAGAGGGAAGGCTGTACGGCGGAGAGTGGCGGCGGTGGTGGATAGTGGCGGCTGTAGCGGACAGTGGCGGCGGTGTGGACAGTGGCGGCGGGCGGACAGTGGCGGCTGTGGCGGACAGTGGCGGCGGGCGAAGAGTGGCGGCGGTGGTGGACAGTGGTGGCGGTGGCGGACAGTGGTGGAGGTGGCGGACAGTGGTGGCGGTGGCGGACAGTGGTGGCGGTGGCGGACAGTGGTAGTGGTGGCGGACACTGGCGGCGGGTGGACAGTGGCGGCGGGTGGACAGTGGCAGCGGGCAGACGGTAGTGGCGGTGGCGGACAGTGGCAGCGGGCGGACAGTGGTGGCGGTGGCGGACAATGGCGGACACTGGCGGCGGGCGGACAGTGGTGGCGGTGGCGGACAGTGGCGGCGGTGGCGGGTGGACAGTGGTAGTGGTGGCGGACAGTGGCGGCGGGTGGACAGTGTCGGCGGGTGGATAGTGGCAGCGGGCGGACAGTAGTGGCGGTGGCGGCGGGCAGACAGTGGTGGCGGTGGCGGACAGTGGCGGCGGTGGCGGACACTGGCGGCTGTGTCTGGCGGTGGCGGACAGTGGCGGCGGTGGTGGCGGGCGGTAGTGGTGGGTGGTCGTGGGCGGTGGCGGGCGGCGGCGGCTGTGATGGGTGGTGGCGGCTGGTGGCGGTGGTGGTGGCGGTGATGGCGGCTGGTGGTGGTGGTGGTGGCGGCTGGTGGCGGTGATGGTGGCTGGTGGTGGGCGGTGGCGGCTGGTGGTGGCGGCTGTGATGGGTGGTGGCGGTGGTGGTGGGTGGTGGTGGCGGTGGTGATGGGTGGCGGCGGCTGTGGTGGGTGGTGGCGGTGGCGGCAGTGATGGCGGGTGGTGGTGGTGGGTGGTGGTGGCGGCTGTGGTGGTAGCGGGTGGTGGGTGGCGGCTGGTGGTGGTGGGTAATGGCGGTGGTGGCTGGTGGTGGCGGGTGGTGGCTGGTGGTGGTGGGTGGTGGCGGTGGTGCCTGGTGGTGGCGGCTGGTGGTGGGTGCTGGCGGTGGCGGCTGGTGGTGGCGGGTGGTGGTGGCGCGTGGCGGCTGGTGGTGGTTGGTGGTGGCGGCTGGTGGTGGGTGCTGGCGGTGGCGGCTGGTGGTGGTGGGTGGTGGTGGGTGGCGGCTGGTGGTGGGTGGTGGCGGGTGGCGGCTGGTGGTGGGTGGTTGTGGTGGCGGCTGGTGGTGGGTGGTGGCGGGTGGCAGCTGGTGGTGGGTTGTGGCGGGTGGCGGCTTGTGGTGGGTGGCGGCTGGTGGTGGGTGGTGGCGGGTGGCGGCTGGTGGTGGGTGGTTGTGGTGGTGGGTGGTGGTGGTGGCAGGTGGCGGCTGGTGGTGGGTGGCGGCTGGGGGCGGGTGGCGGCTGGTGGTGGGTGGTGGCGGGTGGCGGCTTGTGGTGGGTGGCGGCTGGTGGTGGGTGGTGGCGGGTGGCGGCTGGTGGTGGGTGGCGGCTGGTGGTGGGTGGCGGCTGGTGGTGGGTGGTGGCGGGTGGCGGCTGGTGGTGGGTGGTGGTGGCGGGTGGTGGCCGGTGGTTGGTGGTGGGTGGTGGCGGGTGGTGGGTGGTGGGTGGTGGCGGCTGCTGGTGGGTGGTTGCGGGTGGCGGCTGGTGGTGGGTGGTGGCGGGTTGCAGTGGGTGGTGGGTGCTGGCGGGTGGCGGCTGGTGGTGGGTGGTGGCAGGTGGCGGCTGGTGGTGGGTGGTGGCGGCTGGTGGTGGGTGGTGGCAGGTGGCGGCTGGTGGTGGGTGGTGGCGGCTGGTGGTGGGTGGTGGCGGCTGGTGGTGGGTGGTGGTGGCGGCAGGTGGTGGTGGCGGGTGGCGGGTGGCGGCTGGTGGTGGTGGGTGGTGGTGGGTGATGGCGGTGGTGGGTGGTGGTGGGTGATGGTGGGTGGTAGTGGGTGGTAGTGGGTGGTGGGTGGCGGTGGGTGGCGGCTGGTGGCGGCCAGCTGGGACACACCCTTCACCACTGAAGGTCTGAGCACAACTAACCATGTCTCTTTCACCACCAGAACAGTGTTGCCAGCTCGCGCTCTCAAAATGTTTCCTTCAAAGATTGTATATTATCTTTGAACAACAAGTTTGATTATCAAGGAAATAATGCATATATTATTGTCACATTAATACTGTGCAATATCTAATTACATTCCTGCTAAATAATTATAATTTGAAACAGGACAAAACATCCAACATATATATAAAAACCAACATTAGAGATCACGAGGCCTAGGCCTCGCCTGTGACCACACATCCTGCCTCCCTGGCCTGCTACCCTCTCACACCTCACACTCTTAACTCACTCTCACTCTCAATCACTCTTACGCACTATTACTCACTCTTACTCTCAATCACTCTTACACACTATTACTCTTACTCTCAATCACTCTTACGCACTATTACTCACTCTTACTCTCAGTCATCCTTACTCACTCTCATACTCACTCTTACTCTCATACTCACTCTTACTCTCTGTCACTCTTACTCTCATACTCACTCTTACTCTCTGTCACTCTTACTCTCATACTCACTCTTACTCTCTGTCACTCTTACTCTCTGTCACTCTTACTCTGTCACTCTTACTCTCTGTCACTCTTACTCTCTGTCACTCTTACTCTGTCACTCTTACTCTCTGTCACTTACTCTCTGTCACTCTTACTCTCTGTCACTCTTACTCTGTCACTCTTACTCTCTGTCACTCTTACTCTCTGTCACTCTTACTCTCTGTCACTCTTACTCACTCTCAGTCACCCTTACCCATTTATACTCACTCTCTCACTCTTACTCTCATACTCTTACTCTCAGTCACTCTTACTCTCACTCTTATTCTCAATCACTCTTACTCCCAATCACTCCTACTCCCAATCACTCTTACTCTCATTCTTACTCTTACTCACTCTTACTCTTACTCCCAATCACTCTTACTCTCAATCACTCTTATTCTCATTCTTACTCTTACTCCCAATCACTCTTACTCCCAATCACTCTTACTCTCAATCACTCTTACTCTCATTCATACTCTTACTCACTCTTACTCTCAATCACTCTTATTCTCATTCTTACTCCTACTCTCACTCTTACTCCTACTCCCAATCACTCTTACTCCCAATCACTCTTACTCTCAATCATTCTTACTCTCAATCACTCTTACTCTCAATCAAACTTACTCTCACTAACTCTCAATCACTCTTACTCTCATTATCACCCTTACTCTCAATCACTCTGTCACTCTTACTCTCACTCACTCTCAGTCACTCTTACTTTTACTCACTCTCACTCACTCTTACTCACACTTACACACTCTCACTCACTCTTACTCACACTTACACACGCTCTGGCACTCTCACTCACCTTCAGTCACTCTTACTCTTACTCTCAGTCACTCTTATTCACTCTTACCCACTCTCACTCACTCTTACTCACTCTAGTTAATAAGAACACGCCAATATAAGACAACAAAACGTTTTCAGAATCTTTCACACCACTTTCCAGCAACTTTTATAATTTATATAAATTATCTTAGGGAATAATACATAAATTATATATTTAAACATGATATTAGTGTTTAGTGGAATGCATAAGGAGTCAAATTGTGTTAAAAAGAGCGATTTTTAGAAAATTTGGAAAACTACTTTTTTCTGATCATATTATAACAAAATGGATTTTGAACGTTTCACTGAGCCAATAAATATCATTCACAATTTATTAATGAATTTGACAAAAAAAACACCATAAATTTTATATATAAACATGTAAAAACTGTTTGTAATACATTAGGAAGAAAATAGTTGCAGAAAAACATTTTATTATAAAACCTTTGTGTTTGGATTTTTTGATTAGAAGTTTCTCAAAGGCTCTCCTGCACCATTCTCAATGCCAATCATTCCCACGCCTATGGGAAGAGATAGACAAACGTTTTCTAGATGATTTGTGTTTGCTGGGTAAGGAGAGCCTTAAGGTTCTTTTAGTCAGAGAGCCTTAGGCCAAATTGATGCTTTAGTCAGATAACCAGGCTCCTTGCACCAGTCCCATGGTGCAGCTGGAAGCGCAGTTGTTGTGACAGCGAGATATGGTTCCTTCTTCTATGAGTGTGGAGTGTGACGGTAACGCGTTGGTGTTCGGCTGTTCAAAGCTAGGGGTATGGCCTCGTCACATAGTATTAAAAAAAAATAGAAAATCTGGAACTTCGTCTGTGGTAAGGTAAGGAGAAGACACACAAAACACAAGTAAACTTTAACAATGAAATTTTAATTACGTTCAATAAATCAAAACATGAATAAAATGGACAAACAAATTCGTATAATAAAAATCAATCAATCAAAATAATAAGAATAATTAAATGACACAATGAAAAGTTACGTTAAGACAAAATAACAAGATGTGCAATATACAAGTAAATGAAAGGTGCTGGAATATTGGCTTTAAGCTATCACCTCTCTCAGTACACGTACGCCAAAGCTTACGTCTAGCAGGGAGAAGTGTTAACTTTGTGAAAGCACGGAATATTCTGAGGACTGAGGTCGTGGCGGCCCCAGACATCAAGTAGTATGGGGGGGGGCGAGTGCAGTTGCAGCCAGACCGGCGACCAATCAGCGGGGAGCCAGCAGTAAGACGGGTAGTTTGGCGGTTTGAGTCTGAGCAGGTGTTCTTGGCTGCATACGGTTTGCGCTCTGGCAAACCTTGCTGGTGTTGTTGTCGTTGTTGGACATTTCTTCCATAGTAGTTTTATATAGTTGTAACGACGTATTTGTGGAGGGAAGAGCAGGCTCAATCTCTTGAAGGAAATTATCGTCACAACTCTCCCCCGAAGCCTGCGGTTCTGGAAGAAGTACGTCGTTATGTGGTGGAGTATTAGATGGAGTCGCTTCTACTTCATAAACTCTGGAGAGATCATGGGCTAAGATGTTGTCGGACTCTTGGTATAGCATGTCTCCAGGTTGAATTTCTGCAGTTAGCAAGCCCATAGTAGAAGACGTTGAGATGAGAAGTGGGCGTGCTGCAGGAGGTGTAGGGTGGTGTGGTCCGTGTTGATGGTGGACCGAGCACTTTTCAGGTGTGGAGTGAACCCAGCAAACAATTTTAGGTTGCCACAACATATCTGGAAAGTATTTGAAAGTATTGGAAACGTTTGTTTTATCGTATCAGATACGATATTGTGTGTGGACTTAAATAGGTTTCCAAAACTTATAACCAAGACATATGTATCTAACACTAATTTGAGATGTTGTGGCAACTTACACTCCTAACATGAGTCATTCATAATCCATTCATACACCAATATGAATCTCTTGTGAAAGGTTTGAGCCTTATCTGAACCCTTTTCACATCTTTGTGTTTAAAGTTAAATTTCTTGAAAATAAAAAATATTTATTTTTAAATATATTTAAATATTTTAAATATTTTAAATAATAAATTTTTTATATTATATTAGTGTTTTCAATTTAAATATTAAAACCAATTTAAGGGTAAAAAAATCA
>NC_091219.1:5759132-5830839 GCF_040958095.1 Procambarus clarkii
GGCTACCTAACCTAACCTTACCTATAAATATAGGTTAGGTTAGGTTAGGTAGGGTTGGTTAGGTTCGGTCATATATCTACGTTAATTTTAACTCCAATAACAAAAAATTGACCTCATACATAGTGAAAAGGGTTGCTTTATCACTTCATAAGAAAAAAATTATAGTAAATATATTAATTCAGGAAAACTTGGCTTATTAGGCAAATCGGGCCTTGAATAGTAGGCTGAGAAGTGAGTTCTGGCTACTAGGTACGACATATATATATATATATATATATATATATATATATATATATATATATATATATATATATATATATATATATATATATTTTATTATTGATATATATACATATATACACACAGAAACAAAGATTCTTCTATATAGACATTAGAGAAGATTCAGCGGTATGCCATGCACCAGGCTCTCCGCTGTTTTCATTATTCGTCATATCCGACTCTGCTATGTGATGCACATGTATTCTTGCTTCACCACCCTGTAATGAAATATTGTTTGTTACTAATTGTTTTCAATAATACATTATTTTATTATATAATATTTAATTTATTAATTAAAAACCCTTTCCATATTATAGAAAAAACTAAAACAAGAATCTATATAAAACTATAGAATAGAATAGACTAATAGAATAGAATATATATATCATATATATATTTATATAAATAAATATATATATATATAAATATATGTATATATATTTATATATATATATATATATATTATTATATCCTGTATTATTCCAGCCCATTATTAGAGATAGTAGCCACCTCTTATTTTGGTTTTCTTTCATTATTAGTGCTCAGAAAATTAAATATATCTACATATTTAGTCAAAATCAATTACATTATTTTATCTTATTCATAGCATAAATGTTCACAAAGATTACTAAAAAGAGATTGAATTAGACTACAGCAAATTGGCAAACTTTACCTTGTATCTGTTTCCACCGTGTTTGTTTGGGGCGTTCTTCAACATATCAGCAATACTTGTCTCAACATCTCTTTCAGTTGCATTAGTGTGGGTGTTGATACAGGCTTCTGGAAAGTTATAAGAATTAATTAATATATATAATTATAATTCTTTTTGTCAGGAGACAAGAAGCCACAGAGTAATAACATTGTTGGCTTTTATTTAGGTGTTCCCCTGTTCTCCAGTCTTCCTCCGTCCCCTCGTCCCCTTTGTCCTCCCCAGCATTCTCCATTCCCCTGTCCCCTCGTCCTCCCCACCATTACCCTCTCCTCTGTTCCCTCGTCTTCCCCACCATCCCCCCTGTCGTCCTCCCCACCATTCTAAACTACCTCATCCCATGCATTCCATGATGGTCTGATGCTTCCATCTGAAAATTGGGAACATCAAAAGATCTGACTTTCCCAATTTTCTGATGGGAACATCAAATGATCTGATATTCCCATCACTGAAAAATAAAAACAGATAAAAAAAATGATATGAAAAAATAGAAAATAAAATATACTCATGAAATGAACAGAATGGTTAACAACGCAGCTCAATTGCAATGCAATGTCACAATAACATTTAAATATACTTTAAGATATAATCTAGAAGAAAATAAGGATATTGAAACGGTTCATGAACTCTATTTCAATAAAGGACACTATGGGGAACTTTGAAAAATAGTTATTGAGTATAATTAGACAGACTTGTTGCTAGGCAGAGGAGTAATGAGATATATGGCAAATTTTGCAAAATATACAATGAAGGTACACAAACATTCATACCCAAACAAAGCAAAATGCTAGGTAAGAACAAAGCATTTGGCCCGTAGGAGAAAGGAGATACCCACAAGACTAGAATACAAGTCATTAACAAGCATGCAAGTATAATACATAATACATGCAGACATATATATAATCCAAAAAAATGTCAAATTTACGTACTTATTATTACATTACAAATATCCAAGGTTTTGAAGACACGTTTCCTCTTGCGCCCAACGAGTGAATACTGAGACCAGACCCCATAGGTCCCTATCCTCCTCATCATTCGTCTCACTGTGTCTCCACAGCTTGCACCGCCCATTTGAGACAGCGTCTGGACCTGTTAAAATAATGCATAAGCTGTAAGGTAATAGAGAATAATATATATCTTTCAATCTCAACATTAGATTTTCTAATTTCCAACTGTATTAAATAAATAGCATTAAAATATTTTCCTTCTTAACTATTACAAAAATCAACGAATTTGAGTAACTTTTGCTTTTGTTTTATTTGTACCTTAAACATAACACTGAACAATCAATTATGTGCCACCCCACCTTCCTTCATCGGCAAAAAAACTAATCAAAAGACATATGTACAAGGCTAAAAAAATTCAGCAACACTTACCATACTCAGGCTAAAAGAATTAAGCAACACTTACCATACTCTTTTTATATTCACTGTTAACTTTTAGCTCATGTGACAGACTTTCCACCTGCTCAACAGTTTCAAGTGGGGATGGAAGAATGTCTTCCAGGATTGGTATATCTCCATGTGTTTTTGACATATGGGTTTCCGTCATTTTGACAATATTCAGGAATTTTGCAAAAATAATGGCATTTACTATTTTTAAAAGATTATTAGCAAATTTACAGAAATGGTGCATTCGGAAGACAAAACCGTGGTAGACATGGTTGGAACAAGTTAGGTGAGAGGGTGGTGGAGGCCAAAACCATAATCATAATCATCTGTATCAAACCTTATTACAGGTAAAACCAGTAGGCAGTCTACTGTATTTTATCAAACCGTTATTAGTATAATAGATCTCGTAATAATTTTGCAAAAATAATGGCATTTACTATTTTTAAAAGATTATTAGCAAATTTACAGAAATGGTGCATTCGGAAGACAAAACCGTGGTAGACATGGTTGGAACAAGTTAGGTGAGAGGGTGGTGGAGGCCAAAACCATAATCATAATCATCTGTATCAAACCTTATTACAGGTAAAACCAGTAGGCAGTCTACTGTATTTTATCAAACCGTTATTAGTATAATAGATCTCGTAATAATTTTGCAAAAATAATGGCATTTACTATTTTTAAAAGATTATTAGCAAATTTACAGAAATGGTGCATTCGGAAGACAAAACCGTGGTAGACATGGTTGGAACAAGTTAGGTGAGAGGGTGGTGGAGGCCAAAACCATAATCATAATCATCTGTATCAAACCTTATTACAGGTAAAACCAGTAGGCAGTCTACTGTATTTTATCAAACCGTTATTAGTATAATAGATCTCGTAATAATTTTGCAAAAATAATGGCATTTACTATTTTTAAAAGATTATTAGCAAATTTACAGAAATGGTGCATTCGGAAGACAAAACCGTGGTAGACATGGTTGGAACAAGTTAGGTGAGAGGGTGGTGGAGGCCAAAACCATAATCATAATCATCTGTATCAAACCTTATTACAGGTAAAACCAGTAGGCAGTCTACTGTATTTTATCAAACCGTTATTAGTATAATAGATCTCGTAATAATTTTGCAAAAATAATGGCATTTACTATTTTTAAAAGATTATTAGCAAATTTACAGAAATGGTGCATTCGGAAGACAAAACCGTGGTAGACATGGTTGGAACAAGTTAGGTGAGAGGGTGGTGGAGGCCAAAACCATAATCATAATCATCTGTATCAAACCTTATTACAGGTAAAACCAGTAGGCAGTCTACTGTATTTTATCAAACCGTTATTAGTATAATAGATCTCGTAATAATTTTGCAAAAATAATGGCATTTAGTATTTTTAAAAGATTATTAGCAAATTTACAGAAATGGTGCATTCGGAAGACAAAACCAATTTTTCACTTTTGACAATTGAGCACCTGCTACATCCAGATTCTAGGGAGGAAAGGAAGGACGATCTTACTGGATCCCATAGCCTCTCCGAGGCACAAACCAGGCTTTTACATAACCCCCCCCCCTGCACCCGAGCTTTTTAAAATAGTAAATGCCAGTATTTTTGCAAAATTATTACGAGATCTATTATACTAATAACGGTAAATAAATAATAAATAGTAAATAAATCAAAATCAGTTACATTATTTTATCTTATTCATAGCATAAATGTTCTCGAAGATTACTAAAAAGAAATTGAATTAGACTACAGCAAATTGGCAAACTTTACCTTGTATCTGTTTCCACCGAGTTTGTTTGGGGCGTTCTTCAACATATCAGCAATACTTGTCTCAACATCTCTTTCAGTTGCATTAGTGTGGGTGTTGATACAGGCTTCTGGAAATTTATAAGAATTAATTAATATATATAATTATAATTCACTTTGCTATTCCCCATTCCACAGTCCTCTCGTCCTTCCCACTTCCCTGTCCCCACATCATCCCCACTATTCCCACTTCCCTGTCCCATCGTCCTCCTTACCATTTTCCCCTCCCCTGTCCTTCTTCCTCCCCCACCATCTCCCATTCACCTGTCCCTTTGTCCTCCCCAGCATTCCCCTGTCCCCACCATCCCCAACTCCCCAGTCCCCTCGTCCTCCCCACCATTACCCTCTCCTCTGTCCCCTCGTCTTCCCCACCATACCCCCCTCTCGTCCTCCTCACCATTCCAAACTACCTCATCCGATGCATTCTATAATGGTCTGATGCTTCCATCAGAAAATTGGGAACATCAAATGATCTGATATTCCCATCACTGAAAAATAAGAACAGCTAAAAAAATGAAATGAAAAAAATAAAAAAATAAACTATACTCATGAAATGAACAGTATGGTAAACAACACAGCTCAATTTCAATGCAATGTCACACAAAATTATTAAATCGAAATGAAAATAAATTGAAATCTATGAAAATTCAAATTATCAATACAATCGGAAATATTGAAATAATATCGCAACATAATATAGTGTGGGTTGCTCTTACGTGCAACAGACGGTGCTGTTTTTCAAAAAAGGCATGGTTTTACCTGTCACAAGTGTGGCATCTATACTTATACTCACGAAATGAACGGTATGGTAAACAACATAGCTCAATTGCAATGCAATGTCACAATAACATTTAATAACAATAATAACAATAACATTTAAATATACTTTAAGATATAATCTAGAAGAAAATAAGAACATTGAAACGGTTCATGAACTCGATTTCAATAAAGGACACTATGGGGAACTTTGAAAAACAGTTAATGAGTATAATTAGACAGACTTGTTGCTAGGCAGAGGAGTAAATAATGAGATATATGGCAAATTTTGCAAAATATACGGAACACAAACATTCATACCCAAACAAAGCAAAATGCTAGGTAAGAACAAAGCAGTTGGCCCGTAGGGGAAAGGAGATACCCACAAGACTGGAATACAAGTCATTAACAAGCACACAAGTACTACACTACACAACAACCGCACTACTACCAGAACTGGACGAATCACTACCAAAACAACACATTGCACATCACTACCAAAACAACACAACACAACACAAGCATTGGCAAAGAATTATAGACCAGTTGCACTAACATCCCACATAATAAAATTATTTGAGAGTGATCAGGAGTCAGATTACTAGTTTTATAGAGGCCAATGACCTCCACAATCCAGGCCAACAAGGATTTAGAGCAGTTTCTATGATCGAGCCACTGAGATCTATAAAGAATTCTGATCAAGAAAGAGATCTAGGGGTGGTTTTAGATAGAAAACTATAACCTGAGGATCATATTAAGAACATTCTGCGAGGGGCCTATGCTACACTTTTTAACTTTAGAATTGCTTTTAAATACATAGGTCAAAAAGTTTTAAAAGTTTTAAAAGTTTTTTAAACCTCTCGTGTATCATGAGTGTGTTAAAGCATCAGATGGTGCATTCAGATGATGAATATTACCTAGTTCCTTCATCTGGGAAGAATGAACACATATTGGTGCATTCGGATGATAAAAACTAACTACTGTAGTTTAATTGATCAACAGACTGTATATCATATGCAGACTGTATGTGGATCTGCGGGCCACTCCAAACAACAGCCTGGTGGACCAAGCTCCACCAGGGCTAAAGCACAAAGTGATATAGATGTGATAGAGAAACTAGGTCAAATGGAGGAGTAGGTCTGTATATTAAACAGCACCTGACGTGCACAGAGCTACTAAACTCAATGTGGTGGTAGAGTGGTGGGGGGGGGGGGGAAACATTGCAGAAAAAAACAAAAATACAATTTGGTCAACAAAACAGCATTGTTTAAAATAGAAGACATGGGTTGTCATTTTGGGGGTAAGGTAGGTTACATTGAGTTAATTAGTTAGTACTTAGTTTTTATCTTAAACTGGTTGGGAGAGGTACAGTGTTGCTGTGCTGGTGAAAGAACACCTAAAGGTAAATTAAATAATGATTGCGAATCCACAAGAAGTTGACATAATATCGCTAGAGATCTGCAATCAGGATGATAAACTTTCCTTAAAGAATTTGACAAACACTTGCTGATAGGACATGAAGTAAATGAAATGTATGTCAAGTTTTGTGAAATATATGATAAAAGCACAACAAAATTTGTACCAAAGGAGAGATGCAGAACTAGGAAAAGGGGTTTGTTCAACAGAAATTGCGAGAGGGCCTGAGACCCAAACACACACAAATGGAATCAATATATAGCAAGAGGCCAAACCCCCAAACATACAAGCGATGCAAAGATGCGAGAAACAGCAGCAGCATTAAGGAGAGGGACTTAAGGACCATAAATAAAGTGTGAAAATAAACTCGAGTAAATTTTTTTAACTACTCTCGACAGTGAAGAAAAACAAATATTCAGACGATTTGTGTTAGAATCATTAATCTTACACTTTCGGTCATATTCAACAACACAAATACATACACACACATTCCTGTTGCTGTAGCAAGTGAAGAATTACACACACAGATCACAATAACGTGATGCATCAAATGAACAAATCCACAAGGGCCGTGACGAGGATTCGAACCTGCGTCCGGGAGCATCCCAGACACTGCCTTAATCGACTGAGCTACAACAGGGTAAAAGGGTTGAAACCGAAGTTCTACTGAACTTACTGGATCCCATAGCCTCTCCGAGGCACAAACCAGGCTTTTACACAACCCCCCCCCCCTGCACCCGAGCTATGTCAACAGGCCGTTCTCCCTCTTCGCCCTTCCGAATGCACCATATCAGTAAATTTTTTAATAATCTTTTAAAAATAGTAAATGCCACTATTTTTGCAAAATTATTACGAGATCTATTATTCTATAGAATAATGCATATAAATGCATATATGCATATAAATACAAAACATAAATACGAAACAAGTAAATGTAAATAATTTTACCTTGCACCTAGATCCACCAAGCCTGTATGGCGCGCGTTTCAGTACTTCGGAAATCTAGAACTATCTTGAATCTCTAATCTGCAATGAAACAATACATATTATTGCACTTACCAAAACATGGATGAATGTAGAAAATACAGAACTATTAGCTGAATATCAAATAAATGGATTTAATCTATTTCACACAGATAGATATATTACACCGTGTATATTAGGTAATACCTAACATACACGCCTCCACACACACTACATTTGAAATGTAGTCTCAAAAAGACTACATTTCAACAGCAAAGATTACTCCATAAAAAAATAATTAAATTATTGACCAACATGAGAGAGGGTTAGCCAACATGAGGGTTGTGTTGATTGCCTGAAAATATTTAAATTGTGTAATGTATTGAATGGCATTTTTCAAGTTACAACATTTTTTAAATTACTGAACTAGGTTCTAGGCTTTGCTAGGCTTAATTCAATTATTACAGATAAGCCTAACCTAGCCTAGAACCCAGTGGGTTTTCTTCCTATTGGGGAGTGTTGTACATGCCTCGCCTCCACATACACACTAGCACAGCCAGGCCTCGCCTCCACATACACACTAGCACAGCCAGGCCTCGCCTCCACATACACCAGCACTGCCAGGCCTCGCCTCCACATACACACTAGCACAGCCAGGCCTCGCCTCCACATACACACTAGCACAGCCAGGCCTCGCCTCCACATACACCAGCACTGCCAGGCCTCGCCTCCACATACACCAGCACTGCCAGGCCTCGCCTCCACATACTCACCAGCACAGCCAGGCCTCGCCTCCACATACACCAGCACTGCCAGGCCTCGCCTCCACATTTAAACCAACCAAGCCCACAAATACGTTAACATGGACCAGCATTACACCGTCTAACATACTCTGTCAGATGTAACAACTAAATTTGTGAATTCAAGACCAAATCTATTGTATAACACAGTGTTAGTACGAGAAAAACATTACTTACATTCGAAGCCGTGTTTTAAAATGGCGGCGGTCTTGTACTGACGCTCCAAACTGTGTGTTCGTTTGCGTATGATGAACGTGTGACAATTTACTACAACAATTATTTAATTATTCTTATTCTTTATTTTAATATTTTTAGGGTACATGAAATTTCAAACTTATTTGCACACAATAATATAATTGCATTGTCATAACCTTTATATATTACGGAAAATACGATGACATGAACGAAGTCAAAGTGAAGTTGAAGTCAAAGTCATTCGCCGAACGTATTAGTCATTTTTTTTCTCCCAAACGATAGGGGTAACAAATCCACAGAGAATATAAGAAATTGAAATTGAAATTGAAATTGAAATAAGTTTAGAGAGAATATAAGTGTACAGTAAAGTCAATTTTATTCAGGAAAGTACATACATAGTTGATTTACAAACATAATGTTGGATTTATAGATAGAGCTAGTGCATACAATACCTAAAGCCACTATAGTAGGCCTATAGCATTTCAGGCAACCGGGCAGTATATATGGACCCCTTACTCAAATCTCTGAATATGTTAGATATTAAGTCCCTGCACATACTCTCATGTGTATTTTATATATATAAAACGCTGCACTGTAATGTCAATCCTGACCTTAAAAGCTTCCTAGAAGGTTGTAACAGATCCCATGAGCACCACACCAGAAACAAATACCTATTTGATATTCCAAGAGTACGACTTAGTCAAACTAGAAATGCTTTACAAATCAAGAGACCTCGAATGTGGAATGACCTTCCCAATTATGTTAAAAACTGTACCTCTCCCAACCAGTTTAAGATAAATAAAGATAAATTTATAAGTTAAGAAAAATTCCACAAATCAACAACCCTGTTACTGACCCTGTATTTACCCAAGTCTTTCCTAAATCTAAACTTATCCAATTTATACCCATTGTTTCGTGTTCTATCTTGTGTTGACAATTTTAATACCCTATTAATATCCCCTTTGTTATATCTATTCAGGAAATTGTGGTTGATCTCGAACCCATTGATAATGTGACGACTTATACAGAATTTTGTAACTATATCATCAAGATTGTAACCAGCTTAGCTAAATGTAGTGTGAGGTTCAGTCCCTAAGCCCATATATGTGCCTCTCTAACCATTTAGGTTACAGGGCAAAAACATAAAAACAAAGGTAACTGCAGAAGGCCTATTGGCCCATACCAGGCAGCTCCTATCTATAACAGATAAACACTAAGTACTACCTAATTAACTCAATGTAACCTACCAACCTAACCCCCAAAATGTCAATCCATATCTTTTATTTTAAACAATGCTGTTTTGTTGACCAAATTGTATTTTTACTCTTTTTCTGTCATGTTTCTCCCACCCCTGTTTTTTCCCTTTTTTCTTATTTTTTCTCAACATAATTCATACTTTAATTATGCGGATCAGGACATCACCTGATCAAACACATCAAACATCGTTTGACCACCATCAAACACACACATTTCGTGTGTGTTTGACGCTCACTGATATGTACCAGCGTTGTTTTATATATGGTGCTATTCTATCTTACGCTTTGTTGCTCTTTTTTACCTACGGGCTCATAGAACATTCTATTGCGAAAACATTGGCACAAAAATGAATGACGTACATACAATAATAATGTCAGGACAGTGATATAATTATAAACTTTCAAAGCACTGTATCGCCCATGTGTCGTCTTGTCACCAATACTGGGTAACAGTTCCGCCACTTCCCACACTCTTGCAGGTGGGCAGCGACCATTATTCTACGTTTATATTCATATCACCGTGTTGGGAATTTCATTGCGAGTACATTGATACCAAAAAAAACGCTGTAGGACAAGTGTGGAAGTGATAACAATCCCAAGAGTAAAAACATTTTGTTGCTCTTGGGCACTCACGGCGAGTCATCTACGTAGGTATTTATTGGGTGCTGGTATTCATATAACTTTTGGTGACCGTTTTTGCTGATTTTCTTCTAGAGAATGTTATTGCGAACACGTTGGTACCAAAATGAAATACATAGCTCGAGAACTAAGGTCAGGAGAGTAAAAAGAGTATACACATTTTTGTTTTGACGCTTAATTAAGGTTATTGTGAGTACTCATCGCCTGCCTAGAAACTGGAACTAGTAATTCCATCTATCATACATATCATACAAGAGGAGCCACACATCTATGGATCATCCAATAAAATCAGCAGACTTCTAGATGTTACTACTGCTCGGCTTAGACTCGGTTACAAGTATCTCTGGGAATTCTCATTATCTGCTGATGTAGACCTGACCAAATGTAAACTGTGTCAACAAAATTATTCGCACACCCTCCGTCACTATGTGATGGAGTGCGAAAAGATACATGAATTTAGAGACAATTCTATAACCAATGTTCCAGCGATGTGTCAATATTTCATTCAAAATGATCTGCTACCAGAAATTTTAGCCAAATATCCCCAGTTTGCTAACTGTAGATAACAACTAAGTGATTGTAACCTATCCACCGCTGCCCACTGGATGGGGGACGGTGTGCAGGACAAACATATAAATTTTGATACTAGCTCTCCACATATGTCAGTTGCTTAATTTAGAACCTGTACTTGAGGTCGATCTCGAACCCATTGTTGATGTGATGACTTATATTGAATTTTGTAACTAGCTCATCAAGATTGTAACTTGCTTAGCTAAATGAATTGTGGGGTTCAGTCCCTGAGCCCATTATGTGCCTCTGTAACCCTTTCCACAACCGCCCACAAGATGGGTATGGGGTGCATAATGGGGTGGGGTGTCTTGGCCAAACGTGCCACATCAAAACCACAAGTTGACATTGAATGTGAATTAACAATGAGACAAGTAAGATTTATACTAATACATTTATACTAACTCTGTTGAGCGTTGACCATTTATACATCAAATCTGTTGATGTGAGCACTTTAGTTTAGTCTGCCGTTTAAAGAAAAAAAGAGCATATCAATGGTATATCACAGAAAACGAATTTATCATAAACTCATGTATTTGTCTTATCATATTGAACTGCATTCATATTTTTAATATATAACAATATGAATATACAAATTTCTGTAAATCCCCTACCTTGTTGGAATCTGTGGAAATGAATGAGCAAATGTGCTGGCTGAAGGCGCTGAAGGAAACCACATTGGTTTCATTTTGGATACAAATGTCCATGGAAATTCAAAATGGAAACTAATTATATAGTTGAACCTGCAGAGACGAGTTTAAGAATCTGTGTTGAGAGTGATGGACACAGCCTTCACAATTATACTTCAGAGAATGTAAACATCTAAGAGTCATTAGAAATATGTGTAGAATAATAAACCCTACATTGTTTGAGTTAGGGAAAACACCATTTGTGATATATAGATACTATAGCTGTTCCTAAAGATTCACCCTTTTTTGCACCAGCAAGATAACATATAAGATTTTAAGAGTTGACGAATGTTAATATTCTTGTTTGATAAACTGTGAACTTGAGACATAGTTAATAAGAACATATTAACACAACAAAATGTTTTCAGAATCCTTAACACCACTTTCCAACAACTTATATAATTTATATAAATTATTTTAGAGAATAATACATAAATTATATATTTAAACATGATATAGTGTTTAGTGGAATGTATAAGGAGTCAAATTGTGTTAAAAAGAGCAATTTTTAGAAAATTTGGAAAAATACTTTTTTCTGTTCAAATTATAACTAAATGGATTATAAAGGTTTCACTCAGCCAATATATATCATTCACAATTTATTAATGAATTTTACAAAAAAACACCATAAATTTTATATTTAAACATGTAAAAACTATTTGTTTTACATTTGGAAGAAAATAATTGTAGAAAAACAATTTATGATTAAACCTTTGTGTTTGGATTTTTTGAGTAAAAGTTTCTCAAAGGCTCTCCTGCACCATTCTCAATGCAAATCATTCCCACACCTATGGCAAGAGATAGGCGAACGTTGTGTAGATGATTTGTGTTTGCTGGGAAGTGCTGGAGCTTCAGGATGATGAAGAGTAGCTCCTTGCCAATTGTTCCGTAGTTCCTTGTAGCAGTAGTCGCTGACAGGTGTATTCTTCTCGCCTCGTTGCTGCATCACGACACCACTAACGTCGGTACCATTGGCGTCGACATGGAGGATGAAGGGCTTATCTGACGAGGTGAGAGTGGAATTAGAATAGGGCAAAGGAGCACGATTATTATCCTGAAAGCATTTGGGAAGATCATTAAGGATTTCGGAATTAGAAAGCGCTGACTCCTTGTCAGTGCTTTCGGGAGGAGAAGCTGGGAAGGTCTCACTGTGGATGTAGGGTTCTGTGAAGGTAGAACAGTTAATCAGGACAGTGGGAGGAGTACCATTATATTGCTTCAGGAGGTTGACGTGGCACAGCTGGGTCTTCTGCCGCCTATCTGGAGTCTCTATTACGTAGTTGTTGTTATTCCTGCACTCTTTGACGCAGTAGGGTCCTGAAAACCTGTTTTGTAAAGGTGAACCTGGGATAGGGAAGTATGCAAGGACGAAGTCTCCCGGCTTGAATTTTCTTACTTTGCTGATCTGGTCGTAATGAGTCTTCATTCTCTCCTGGGCTTTCAATAGATTATCATGGGCAAAGCGGTGGACTCTCTCTAGAATGTGTTGAAGGTTTTGAAGAAACTGGGGCACATTCTGATGCTCACTGAAGGTGGCATCTCGGAGAGAGTCTTTGAAAGCCTTAAGGGGAGTACGGCACTTACGGCCGTAGAGCATCTCATAAGGAGATACTCCTAGGGACTCATTGGGGAGACTTCTGTAAATACACATTATAAGGTCAATCTGCTTATCCCAATCCTTAGAGGTTTCACTACAAAACTTTTTCAAGAGTGCTTTGATTGTCTGATGACTACGTTCAAGAGAACCCTGTGAAGCAGGATGATAGGGGCTGGACAATACCTGTTTGATGTTGAACTCCTCCAGTGTCCTTTTGAAGAGATCACTGGTGAAGTTGGTACCACAGTCGCTCTGAATCTCCCTGGGAAATATTGAGTGAAGATCTTCAATAGATGTTTTATAACCGTAGCAGCCGTGATGTTCTTCACTGGAACTGCTATGGGAAATCTGGTGGTAGGACACAGGATGGTTAGGATGTAGGCGTTACCTGAACTGGTCCGAGGTAAAGGACCAACACAGTCTATTATGAGTCTGTGGAAAGGTTCCGCAGGCACCTGTATGGGAATCAGTGGCGCTCTGGGAATGGAGATGTTCGGTTTGCCTGCCATCTGACATGTATGACACTGTTTTACGTACTGTTTGACGTTATTTACCATACCTGGCCAGTAGTAGTCTTGACGAATTCCATGGTAAGTCTTGTTGAAGCCGTAGTGGGAGAGTGCTCCGTGGGCCAGGTGTAGAATAGTGGGCCGCAGGCTGGTGGGAATCACAAGTTGTTCGATGTTGGCCCAATCGTCCTCCTCTTTCAGTTTACTGGGTCTATATCTGCGGTAGAGCAAGTCGTTCTCTAGGAAGAACCCAGGAATACTGTCGGGTTGAGTCTCAGCCTGGAAAAACAATGGTGTTAAAGTAAGATCTTCCCTCTGCAACTTACGGAACTCCAACTTGGTCAGATGCGGGGGGAGTTTCCGAGGGTCTTGAGGGACAGCGGTAGCAGTAGAGTCAGCTGGCTGTGGACGTGCGGCTTGTGCACGGGTGGTCACGAGAACCGGAGGAGAAACTTCATCACTCTCTTGAACCTCTGCTGGAACATACTCTAGAATAGGGTTACTTGGCACAGAGTTACACACCTGGGGTTTGTCCATGACGATCAGGTTGGTCGGTTGCAGGTCTTCTGCCAAGTCGTTGCCTAGGAGAAGTTGCACTCCAGGCATGGGAAAAGGCTTTTCCCTGACGGCGACTTGGACTTCCCCGTTCACGTAGGGACAATCCAGGTGGACTCTGGCGAGAGGGTATGGAGAGGTAGCAGTGAGGTCAGTGATGAAGACAGTTTCTCCGGTGTAGACGATGTTGGGCACAGCCAACTTTAAGATGATCGATTGAAGAGCCGCTGTGTCCCTCAAGATCTTCAATTTGAAACTTCCCTCCGGATTTGAACCGTTGGCAGAGACAGTTCCAGTATACAGGTGGTTACTGAAAAGAGAAAGATCATTAACATCAACATCAACATTCATCACAGGCTTACCGGACTTAGGAGGAGTTGGTTTGGGTTTTTGTTGGTCAGTGGTTCCCTTGTATTGAGACTTACCACACTTGTCTATGGTATGTCCATAGAGTCTACAATACTTGCAGTACAGTTGCGAACCAGCTTGATCGGGGCTCACTTTCTCGTAACTGTACCACGACTTCTTACTGGAGGATGGTTCGGGTGTCAGCCGGTGGATGAGGCTGTAAGTGTCAGCCGACTTAGCACACTTCAGGTAGTCGGTTTCTTCTTTATCTGCTAAGTAGAGGCGGACAGGAGGCGGCACACGTCTCAAGAATTCTTCAACAAGCATCAGGTTGACGAGTTCTGTAAAAGTAGAGACATGTGCTGCTTCCAGCCATTTCATGAAATACCTCCGTTTCGTGTTAGCAAACTCGAGGAAGGTAGTGGTACTTGCCTTCAGGTGGTCACGGAATTTCCTTCTATAACTTTCAGTAGAGAGGAGGTAGGCGTCCAACACTGCTTGTTTCAGAGTGTGGTAGTCATTCTCAGACGCCAAAGTACTGAGTGTGACTGCAGCTCTACCTGTAAGATGGACTCTGAGAAGTGTGGCCCATTGGTCGACAGGCCAACTGAGTTGATTAGCAAGGGTTTCAAAGGTGGTAAAGAACACATCAACTTCTGCTTCTACAAAGGATGGCATTAACTTACTTGCATGTGATATATTAAAACTGACGGGAAGATTGGCAGTAGCTTGCTGGCGTTGAGTGAAGTGTGAAGTTTCCAAGGCGATTTCGCGTTGACGACACTCTAGAGCCAGAGTCGCTTGTTGCTTGTCATGCTCGCGTTGCATCTCCAACTCGCGTTGTTTTGTTTCAAGCTGTACTCGCTCACGTTCATGGAGCAAGGCGACCTCACGTTCGTGGAGGGCGAGTCCACGTTCGTGTTCTTCTCTCCTCAAGGCGGCCTCGCGTTCTTGTTCTTCTCTCCTCAAAGTAGTTTCACGTTCTCTGAGGGTGATTTCTCGTTCTTGTTCTTCCCTTCGTATGGCAGCTGCTTCTCTTTGCTGCTCACGTTCAATCTTGGCCAGCTCTAGTTTAAGTTTCATCGTTGCCAAGTCAGTTTTATCTGCAATATAGTAAGTTTCATGAGTTTCAGAGTCTATCTTACCTTGCTCTAAATAGTAATCCAGCAACAGGTTGTGTAGGTCATTTTTGTTGGCTTGGTAGGGAACTTCTAGTTGATACTCATGTGCAAGAGTTTGTAATTCAGTCCTCTTGGCACGACTTAAAGTCCCTATTTCACCTGCTGGATTTGCACGGAAAGCTTGGAGACGAAACATGGTGAAATTAGCAAATAAAGGTACACGAATATTCAATAGTGAATGTCAGAAACAGGATAACGTGGCAACTGGTACCTATCCTGTGAGATCTTTAACAATTAAAGTTAAGTAAAAGATGTTAAATGATTAAATTAAATCAAGGGCGCAGGAAATCTTGTACCCGGTACTCATGTAAGAGGATAAGGGCAAGAAAATCCTACTAACAAATGAAACAGAGTTTCGAAAACAAATGAAACAGTAAATTGCCTCAAAAGTAAAATTGATAGTCCAAGGATGTAGGCATACCTTGCCAAGTCTCTATAGGACATAAAGCAAGTTTTTCCTACTGAATTTAATATGATATTTACAGAATTAGCGAACTTTTGTGCTCTGAAAAAATAAGCTAATTCCCTACCGTTGTATGTATCATCATCTCTGACTGACGTGTAGGGGTGCGAGGTGTCAACTGGTGACGAGAACTGCTGCTGAGGTCCCAATTCAGCAACTAAAGTTCGAGCTAGAGGAACTATGGCCCTCTTTGTCCTCCTACAGTCAGATTGCAGAAGATTGGGTACTCTTGACCCGGGGCAGACCACAGTACCAGGGTACCAATATGATGATCTGTCAAAAATGAGAAATATCCAAGGGACAAAGATGGTAAACACGAGTAATAACACGGAGGGAGAGATGACCAATTAAGAGTATGACTGTGGCCTACAGTCACCAAGTAATCCAAAGTTGTCTCACCTTCACCATATGTTACTCTCGTAATGCACAATACACCGCACCTTATAAAAAATGAAATTGAATATGAAAAATAGTAAAGCTACGTTAACAAAGTTAAATACGCTTACCATAAATTACCACTTGGCACCAGTACCTGAGTGAAGCTCCTAGGACAGGCCCCCATATAATATGTGACGGTAACGCGTTGGTGTTCGGCTGTTCAAAGCTAGGGGTATGGCCTCGTCACATAGTATAAAAAAAAATAGAAAATCTGGAACTTCGTCTGTGGTAAGGTAAGGAGAAGACACACAAAACACAAGTAAACTTTAACAATGGAATTTTAATTACGTTAAATAAATCAAAACATGAATAAAATGGACAAACAAATTCGTATAATAAAATCAATCAATCAAAATAATAAGAATAATTAAATGACACAATGAAAAGTTACGTTAAGACAAAATAACAAGAAGTGCAATATACAAGTAAATGAAAGGTGCGGGAATATTGGCTTTAAGCTATCACCTCTCTTAGTACACGTACGCCAAAGCTTACGTCTAGCAGGGAGAAGTGTTAACTGTGAAAGCACTGAATATTCTGAGGACTGAGGTCGTGGCGGCCCCAGACATCAGGTAGTATGGGGGGGGCGAGTGCAGTTGCAGCCAGACCGGCGACCAATCAGCGGGGAGCCGGCAGTAAGACGGGTAGTTTGGCGGTTTGAGTCTGAGCAGGTGTTCTTGGCTGCATACGGTTTGCGCTCTGGCAAACCTTGCTGGTGTTGTTGTCGTTGTTGGACATTTCTTCCGTAGTAGTTTTATATAGTTGTAACGACGTATTTGTGGAGGGAAGAGCAGGCTCAATCTCTTGAAGGAGATTATCGTCACAGGAGCGTGTATAAATAACTGGGCCTCCACTCTTCAAACAGAATTGCTTGCCATAATCCTTGCACTCGAGCGGGTATATGAATCCAAAGTTGACTCGCTAATTGTAAGTGACTCCTTGTCATCATTGATTGCCCTCACCTCCCTAAGGCATAACTGTGACATGCTTATCACTGAAGCTAGACACATATACGGTGAAATAATCAATGATGGAGTCTCCTGTTTGAGTTTCTCTTGTGGATTCCTTCCCATATTGGTTTCCGAATGCATGATAGAACTGATGAGTTAGCCAAAACATTTGATCATAAAGAGGGAATTCATTATCCATCTTGGACTGCCTTTAAGCAGTCTGAGGGCAGTAATATTCCGGAAACACCAACAAAATCTTGAAGACGTGAGGAAAAGTGAAAGTCACACCAGTTCCTCCATCTATCATGATTCTGTTATGCAGGAAAAACCCCATGTCTATGGATCATTGTTACGACCCTGGGTTACTATTTGGAAGCCAGAGGTCAATTTGAGTTCTAAATAATTATTTATACATTAATTCATAGAATTGGATTAGGTAAGAGGGATAGTTAATTAACAGTCACTTATATTCAGGGCACTTTGATATCCCTGATGCGTCTTTGTTTCCGTCTTCCCTGCCAGACGTAAGAAGAATCTTGGTGCTCACAGAGCAGGCAGACTCTGTGCTTGTTGATTATTAAATATAATATAAAGCTAATTGTTAGCTATTATTTGAACTGGTAAAGTAACAATGAAATGAGGGTCTGGGAATACTTGTGATGATTGCTACCATACGATCAGTTGAGTACCCGTCCGGCAGCAGTCATGGAAGGCTGAGGGAGTTCCTGCATCAGCCTTCTCTGGCTGGTCTTAGTGGTGATAATACACTACCCTGTGGGCTCTGTTCTCCTCCTCCTCTCTTCTCCCACCTTATTCTGTATCACACGCACTACTAAGTTAAGTATCTGTTATAGTATTACCATGCCATTAGCTAGGTGTTTTGAATCTATTTATTTGTGTTCTCTAAGTCAGTGTTATAGAACCCTAAGTGTTACTCACGGGTGGCTACAGAAACCATGTGTGCTAAAGTTTACAAGTGCTAATTTTAAGTGTTTACAAGTGTCCCTTCAGGAAAAGTAGTCTTTACCCAAGTTGAAGATTGTAAGTCTTGCACCCTGCCTACGTGGGTGCAAGGATTTAACGTAAAGTAGAGTGGTAAAGTATTTATTATATTTTTGTATATGGGAGGTTATTAGAGGGTTTAATAAATAAGGATAAAGTTTAGGAGTATCCTTTCATCCTGTTGAAGTGGAATAGGTGATTGACCTTAGACGACAGTTTTTAAACAAACGACAGTACTTTAAAACAAGTATTCATTGCTGGAATATTCTTCCTTGGGGGCCAGGCCTACCTATTTCCATATTTTAGGAACTCCTTGACTTTAGCTATTGGCCCTTCTCAGTATGACCACCTGCCCTCATAACAGTCATCCAATAAGGTTAGTAGACTTTTTCGGCTACAAGTTTCGGCTACTCCTCTGGGAGTTTGTAACATCTGCTGATGTAGATCTGACTATATGTAAACTCTGTCAGCAGAACTATTCCCTTACTTTGCGTCATTATATAATGGAATATGAAAAAATCGCGGAAATCAGAGATAACACCATCAATGGTGTCCAAGAAATGTGTAAGTACTTTATTCATAATGATGTACTGCCGGGAATCTTAGCAAAGTATCCAACATTTGGTTACTGTAGGTAATGCATACACGTGAGTGTAAAGCTGCCGCCCAGTTGGGTGGGTGTGCAGCAAGACTAGTAACTGTGTGACTCACTGAAGATGTAAAGTGCTTTGTATAGTGACTGTTGTGAGCCTTTTATTGAATCACGTGTGACATAAAATGTATATTGATATGTATTTCTCTCTGTATATCTCTCCCTGGACAGATGTAATAGGACCCAGTATCACAACAATAGAAATTAATATCTCTTTGATATCCCCAGGGTCAAACTTAATCTGTGTAAACACTCTATGCAAATTAAGGGACCTAGTCTATGGAACTCAATTCCTAGTGAATTGAAAAGCTGTCAAACTTTTGCCTCATTTAAAAACAAAAACAAAAAGTACCTAATTTCATCTTCGTAGTGTCCTACACTGAGCTTTAAATTTGCTCTGTATCTAGTGTTACCCAATCTCCCAATCTTTATGTACTTAACCCAAACAACTTTATCATTGTGTTCATTGCTGTCTTCTTGTATGTGCTAGCCATATGCTGTATTGTGCCTACTAATTTTTGTTAAACTACCATTCAAGCTGTCATTGCAATCAATCTGAGCTACCGATGTACTTTATTATACCTACAGTTTTCTCTCATCTTTTATTTTTTTTCTTGCTATGTAACTGTTATCATTTTTATAAATTTTGCAAGTATTTACCTACTTAATAAACACTTTCGCGCTCTCGGCGAAGGTCACTCAGCCAACCATATGTGCGCGCGGCGTTTCTATCACTTAAGCGTAAAAACAAAAATGTGTATACTCTTTTTACTTCTCTGACCTTAGTTTAATGCTACGTATTTCATTTTGGTACCAACGTGTTCGCAATAAAATTCTCTAGAAGAACATCAGTAAAAAAAGTCACAAAAGCTATAGAGATACCAGCATGAAATAAATAACTACGAAGATGAGTCGCCGTGAGCGCTCAACAGCAACAAAATGTTTTTACTCTTGGGATTATTATCACCTCTACAATTGTCCTACAGCCTTAATTTTGGTATCAATGGACTCCCAATAAAATTCCCAACACGATGATATGAATATAATCGTAGAATAATGGTCCCGGCCCACCCGCAAGAGTGTGGGAAGTGGGCGCACTGTTACCCCGTAACGGTGACCGGACGACACACACGCGAAACGTTGCTTTGAAAGTTTATACTTATTTCACTGTTCTGATATTATTATTGTATGTATGTCATTCATTTTTGTGGCAATGTTTTCGCAATAGAATGTTCTATGAGCTAAATTATACTACACAAACTTGGACCAAATAGGTGTACTTACCAAGGGAAGGCTGGTTGTGGAACAGTAAGTTGAGCATTTGTTCTTCACTCTACCTTCTTCAGGTTCTTCATTCCTGAAGTTGCTCAACAGATGGTTTGTAGGTGGAGTGAAGCTGTTGCGGGTGGTTACTTCTTCACCACCCAATACACCTGTTTCCGGTGGTAATTGGTGTAGCAGGGAACAACACAGAGTGCAACACCACAGGTCTTGCATCCATAGTTCGTGTCCTTCCTTTTACCGGACCGTGTGCATGCATGACACTTGAGACGTTTGGGCAGTCTGTAAATTTCATGTTTCAGTTTGTAGTTCATGCGATTTTCTGAATCAACAATAGGGCGGCCAGGTCCTCTCGCTGGAGGTGTAACAGGAGTTGCAGGAGAGTCAGATTCATCTGACAAAACAGTTTCGTCAACTGGCAGTATGGCAGACATGTCGGGTTCAGATTCGTTGTCTGCTTCATCTTGAGGTGGTGTAGTGAATAAAGGCCGCCTCACACCAGATGGTCCAGGAGTTGGCATGGCGTCAGCATTGGCAGGAGCTGTGTCATCATTTATGTCTGGAGCGTGCCGTAAGTGTTGAGATGATGTTGTTTTAGGCCACTCCTCTGTGTCCCAGTGCAATAGGGCCCAGATTGCCACTTCGTGGAACTGTAGCAATGTTAGCTTTTTTCGATCAGTTGTGTTGTATTTGTACAAAACATAGGCATTATGCAATGCCATTTGCAGGAAATAAAAGGTAATCTTTTTGGTCCACTTGTGAGTTTTCCTGGTAAAATGGTAATATTTAACCATTTGATCGAAGTGGTCCACACCTTTCATGAACTTATTGTACTCGCAAATTGCAGTCGGTTTGTTCACTGTTACCTGTTGTATTCCACTTGTTCCGTCTCGGTTGCGAATTCGCTTCCTTCGCTGAACTCGCTGAGTGTCTGCATTGTGGATGTTGGTAATGATTGAAACCACTCGCTTGTCTTTCCACAGGAGAATGAAGGTATTATCTTTGCGGCGGTATACTGTGGTATCCAGTGGAAGTTTACCCTTGGCTAGAGCTTGCAATACCTTTGGGGCGCCACGTAGCATTCTAATTGTGCCACATGTGTACACCCCAAGTTCTCTCAATGTTTCTTGAGTGCTTGTAGAAGTGCTTGGGCCTTGACCTTGATCCATTTTTGATGAAGTAATTGGGTATAATCCACACGGAAACGGGTAAAAATGCTCGAGTTTGGCGTGCGAGGGGAGCGTGATCAACTCACGACACGTGACACGAAACCAATGGGCCCGTCACGTGACCGGGTAGGCCGACGCGCCAGGCGGCCTAGTGGTGAGAAAGAGAACTTCATGGCGCGTCGTTTGAAACAAACCCCAATGAAATCGGATTAAAATTGAATTTTATACAAATATTTTAAAAGTAAACATAACTTTATGTCCACTATGCGTTTACGTTAGACGAAACCGAACGCACCGGCGCGTCCAGATAGCGCGAAAGTGTTAAAATTTTCTTAGATTAAGGACCTGCCCGAAACGCTGCGCGTACTAGTGGTTTTACAAGATTGTAATTACTATGCTATGTATCCTCACAATCCCAATGTACCTTCTTGTATATGTATAAATAAATAAATAAACAAATAAATAAATAAATATTTGTGTAAATGATTGTATATATATGTACATGTTAATGTAAAATTACTAATTGTGTAACTAGCTTGAAAAGATTGTCACTTGCTTATCTAAACGAACTATGTAGTTCAGTTCCTGAACCCATTATGAGCCTTTGTAACCCTTTTCACCACCACCCACGGGATGGGTATAGGGTGCATAATAAATAAAAAAACTGAATTGAATTGAATTGGTCTCCTCAACACATTATGAAGAGTTAACAGCTTTGAATAAACTTGGTGAAAGGATGATGATCAAGAGCCTGACGCCTGTTGTTGATAGATGTTATTTATTTATTTATTTATTTATTTATATACAAGAAGGTACATTGGGTTAGAGAGAATACATAGCATAGTATTTACAATCTTGTAAAGCCACTAGTACGCACAGCGTTTCGGGTAGGTCCTTATTCTAACAGATAATTTTAAGTAGGTAACTGTTAGAATTAATAATATGATAACAGATACATTGCAAGAAAAAAAATGAGATGAGAGAGAATAGTAAATATATTAAAGCACATTGGTATATTAAAGCTCTGGTTGATTACAATGACAACTTGATTGGTAATTTAAACAAGATTAATAGATACCGTACAGCAGATTGATAGCACATATAAGAAGACAGCAATGATCCAATGGTAAAGATGTTCGGATTAGGTACATAAGGATAGGGAGATTGGGTAGCAATAGATACAGTGCAATTTTAAAGCAACGAAGTAAAAAAAACTATGCAGATGAGATTAGGTACTTTTTAGTTTTGTTTTTGAATGACGCAAAAGTTGGACAGCTTTTCAATTCATTAGGGAGTGAGTTCCATAGACTGGGTCCCTTTATTTGCATAGAGTGTTTACAGAGATTAAGTTTGACTCTGGGGATATCAAAGAGATATTTATTTCTGGTGTGGTGATAATAGGTCCTATTACATCTGTCCAGGGAGAGTTTCAGAGCAGGATTTGCGTTTAAGAACATGGTTTTGTAAATGTAATTGACACAAGAAAATTTGTGGAGTGAGATTATGTTTTGCATGTTAAGGGAGTTAAATAAGGAATAAAGGGGCTGAGTGTTGTCTGAAAGCAGAATTTGTTATTATTCTGATAGCAGATTTTTGCTGGGTGATGATGGACTTGAGGTGGTTTGCAGTGGTTGAACCCCATGCACAGATACCATAATTAAGATAGGGATAGATTAGTGCATAATATAGAGAGATGAAAGCAGAGTTAGGTACATAATATCTGATTTTGGAGAGCATCCCAACTGTTTTAGAGACTTCCTTAGTTATGTGTTGTATGTGGGTGCTGAAGTTGAGTCTCTTGTCTAGGAATAGGCCAAGAAACTTTTCATCATTTTTATTGCTAATGTTTACATTATCTATCTGAAGCTGAATTGCATTTGTAGATTTGCTTCCAAATAAGATGTAGTAGGTTTTTTCTATGTTAAGTGTTAGTTTATTGGTTAACATCCATAAGTGGAATTTTTTTAGTTCATTATTAACAACATCATTTAGTGTATGTGGGTTGGGGTTAGAGTAGATGAGGGTAGTATCATCAGCAAACAAAATAGGTTTCAGAATGTTAGAGACATTAGGCAGATCATTGATGTATATAAGAAATAGGAGAGGTCCCAAGATGCTGCCCTGTGGCACTCCAACGGTTATTGGTAGAGTGGGAGAGGTTATATTATTGATGGTTACACATTGGTGTCTATCACTAAGATAGGATTGGATATAGTCCAGTGCATGGCCTCGGATTCCATAATGATGGAGTTTACGTAAGAGGTAATTGTGATTATCAGTGTCAAAGGCCTTTCTCAGGTCAATAAAGAGTCCAATCGGAAACTCATTTTTCTCAAGGGCTGAGTAAATTATATCAAGAAGACTAATAATTGCATCGTTGGCACTCTTTTGGGAGCGGAAGCCAAACTGACAGGGGCTAAGAATGTCGAATTTTACGAGATAGGAGTAGAGCTGTTTGTAGATAATTTTTTCAAATATTTTTGATAGGATGGGTAGGTTTGATATTGGTCTATAATTGTTTATGTCTGCCGGATTACCTCCTTTAAGAACTGGCGTTACTCTTACTTTTTTAAAGAATATCAGGGAAGGTATGACACTCAAGGGATTTGTTGAACAGCAGAGCTATAGGTGGCGCAAGGGCTTGGGAGGCTCTCTTGTATACAATGGATGGGATTTCACTGATGTTCCCAGCTTTGGTTTTTAGTGAGTGTGTGATGGACACAACATCTGTCGGGCTGACTGGTGAAAGGAGAAGAGAGTTTGGATAGCTGTCTGAGAGATATGTGTTAATATGTGTCTGAGTCTGTGGGAATTTACTGGCAAGGTTAGCACCAACCGATGAAAAGAAGCTATTAAATTCATTTGCCATTTCTAAATCAGTTGATGGTGTAAAGCCATCCTTAGAGAGTGTTATCTGGTTGTGGGAGTGTTGTTTTGTTCCTAGGATATTAGAGATGGTATTCCATGTGCTTTTCATATTGCCTTTTGCTTCTTTGAATCTAGTCTCATAATATGAAAGTTTGGCTTTTCTTATGATACTGGTAAGCACTGATGAGTACATTTTAACTACTTCCTTTGTAACTAGGCCAATCCTAAATTTCTTTTCATATTCATGTTTTTTGTTGATTGATTTGATTATGCCACTTGTGAGCCACGGATTGTTTTTTCTTTTGTCAGTTTCTTGTTTGGTAAGGAGGGGACAGTGAGTGTTGTAGAGGCTTAGAGTTTTGGAGAGAAAGAGGTTAGTTAATGAGTTTATATCCTGTGTATTATTGAATTCAGATTCCAAGTTAATATTGTGAAGTGTATTAGAGAGATTGCCTAAAGCTGATTCACTGTGTAGCCTGAATGAAAGTTTCTTGCTTTCTGGAGGTATTGTGTTCATGTTTGCTATGAGGAAGGTAGGATAGTGGTCAGTTGTTCTAACATAGATTACCCCAGATGAAAGGGGAGCTGTTATATTAGTCCATTAGTGATCCAAGGTAGTGGCAGATGTTTGAGTGACTCGGGTGGGCTTGGTGATTGTGGGGATTAACATACAGGAGTGCATGCTGTTACGGAAATAGTCAACTTGAGGGCTATTTTGAAGACCCAGGTCAATATTGAAATCACCTCCCAGAATGATGTGATTTTTTTTGAGATTGTTATTTATGATAAGATTCCTTACGTTGTCTGAGAATGAAGCTACGTTGGTATTAGGAAATCTATAGATGGCACCGATAGTCAGGGAGGATTTAAGGGATTTACTGGAGAACTTGGCAAAGGTATATTCACAATAGTCGTCTCTATCACTAATGATACTATTGCAGATGAAGGTATCTTTGTAATATATTGCTGTGCCACCTCCTTTTTTATTAGGCCTGCTGTTATGAATGGCTTTATAACCAGCTAAGTTGTAGAGTTAGGTATAGTCAAGCCAAGTTTCTGTTAAAATGATGAGTGTTAGTATCAGATAAAATATATCGGTAGTTTGGTAATGCAAAGTTGAAGAACACTTTGTGACTGTTGGTTTGTCTTAATGTTTGCGTTGCTTGGGAACACTGACAATGGAACACCTCCTTCAGCTGTTCTGGCTATAATTTGTTTTAAATTACACAATTATCCTCAATCACATGTGAAGAAGACCTTATATTACAGAGATGATTATTTGCAATATTTCAGTGAAATATATTACAAAATTCCTGTAAAATGGTGAATGGTAGATCGCCAGGTGCAGATACCACAGGAGAGATGTGGATACATGAGTGTCATCTGGGCCCTTCAGGATACATAGCTGCCGACTTTGTCGCGAGTTGAGCATATTATGACATTGTTGGTCCTTGTTCGAGGTGTTCAGCCATACTGCCTGCACACCCCTAACAGTACTAAGTGTACATCATGTTATATATGATATACAAGTTGTACTCTATATCACATATAATGAGTAAAGCTTCTAATATTATGTTGTCTTGCGCCTGTTGTTTATGATTGTTGTGGAGGAAATGTTACAGATTTGTAAAAATAATATTCAGATAACATTTTGCCGGAGAATTAATCCTAAGAACTTCTATACACAAGACTTTATTTTAAATTGACAAACATGTCTACATATATGACAGTACAACTCGATGAGTCAGATCTATATATCCATGTATTATGATTTATGTATTTACACTTTCCAAATAGAGCACATATGTGTTATACAAAATAATTAATGTGCTAAATATATCTTACATTTACATTCTGACCACTGATCCAAACACAGACATTTTATTGACCACTATTTTCAGCCACTGAATGATATCAACGTAGAAAATACTGCAGAGGGAGAAGGTCAGTGACACAAATACAGTAGAGTATACATCTATATCCGTGAGAGACTGTCAGTTTGTGTGAGGTTAAGGGCTGGCTCTTGGTGCTAACCTCATCCACGCTTACAAGATGACACATGGGCGGAGGAGCCGTGGGGGGTTATCTTGAAATTATTTCAGGGCTTAGTGTCCCCGCGGCCCGGTCCTCGACTATGCCTCCTTTTTGTAACATATCCAAAGAAAGCAGCTGTCTAACTCTCAGGTACCTGTTTACTACTAGGTGAACAGAATCATCAGGGGGAAAGAGACTCTGCCCATTTGTTTCCGCCTTCGCCGAGAATCGAACCCTGAACCTTAGGATTACGAATCCCGAGTGCTGTCCACTCAGCCGTCAGAAGCTGTTGGAGTGCCATAGGCATGTAGAGGTCGGGCCCAAGGACAACATTATCAGGGACAGGAAGTTTGACTGGGGAGGTACAGCTGGAAAATTATAATGAAGGTGTCCCAAGGTTAACTCAGACTTAGAAATGTAAGAAATACCGGCATCACTAGCGACCTCCCCCCCCCCCCCCCCCCCCAAGATTTTCGTGAATCATGAAGTCTGAAGTTGGTGATACTTTTTCATATAAGCTTCGATCCTCCCTCCCCCTTCACCTTACCCCACAATATTTCTTGCAGGAGGAGGGGTAATGTGGATGACCTCGACCAGCCTATGACAATCACATACTGCCCATGTGTCATCTTGAAAAGTTGGGTAATGCTATCCCTGAGCGTCTGGCCTCGAGCCTTTGACATTATCACCTACAGATATATAATATATATGTGTGTGTGGAGGTATGCGTGTGATTAATTTGTATTTATAAAAGAAAATAGGGTTTGTGTTTCATTATTACACAAATTTCGTCACAAAAAGAAAATATACTTCCTTGCGAAAAGTATATACAATAACTTCTTCCAGATTATAGATTAAAGAGCACAATTTAGCGTAAAAATAATATTTGTATATATTTGAGAAATTATTAATTATTATTTATTAAGTTCATGATTAGCAATTTAAAATTTCACAGAGGCATACAACAGAGTCGACTGTAATACTAATTCTTACCTTAGGGAACATCATAAATATATTGTTATACTAGTTCACATCACTTATCATTCTTTCACTTAAGTTACTTTCAGGCGGCCTCCACCCAAGCTGTGTTGCTACTCCATGCTGCCACTACAGTCACTTGAGGGTGGAGCTGGCGGCCTCGTGCTCTCACTGTCTTAGGCTTCAGAAATGCCATTGGTGATGTTCATATTAACTTGTCCTCTTTCATCTGAGGGAGACAGTACACTTTGTGGTGAGTCTCTTGATGTTATGTGACTGTCTGCGTGTGGTCATGGCTGATCAATACATACTATCTTCCAGAAAGATCATATTATCTTCCAGAAAGATTATATTATCTTCCAGAAAGATTATATTATCTTTCAGAAAGATTATATTATCTTCCAGAAAGATTATATTGTCTTCCAGAAAGATTATATTATCTTCCAGAAAGATTATATTATCTTCCAGAAAGATTATATATATAAAGACCGCAAAGAATGCATACAAAATTATTAAAAAAAAAACAGAGGCTAAACCTCTTAATTAGTTCTCTCATATTACTAGCAGCTATATTTCAACCCATCCTCTTGTTTAGATAGTAGTTTTAGTAGCTATGAATACCATAGTGCAACGATTGACGTACTAAGCAATTAGCAGAATTTTATACTATTCACTTTATGGTCCGAAAAAAATAAGCTAAAAAAATATAAATATTCCTAGGCCTAGTATAGCACACATATGTACTATATCAGGCCTAAGATATCGTGTACTAGGCCTAGGAAAGTTAGGTTAGTTTGTCTTTGCAACAAAAATATAAAATCTTTCCAGATTTGTTCAAATTCAATAGTACCGATTTCTACATTCTAATTGCGTTATACGTCGGCATATATACTATACTCATCGTTACTATAAGTACTACTTATATAGGAAGATAGGCTGCATATTTAGTATATAATAATAATTATTATTAGAAAATATACAGACAAATATGATAGTGGTTAATTAATTATTATAGAAAATATATTTAATGACGTCACCAACTCACAAAACATTTCGGGTGTAAATTATAAATAATTGAGTTTAATTATTTTATGGTTAATGAGGTAAATGGTTAATACTAAACGAGAACTAAACCAACATCAATTGTTCAGGCAAATTTAGCAAATGATGTGCAAATTTTAGGCAATAATGGTGAAAGGCCTAGATTAATTTATTATACAAGATGCAGTTATGGGTGAGACTATTCGCAGCCAGCCATTAATATACGCAGTCAGCCATTAATATACGCTTCTACGTATTGGGAAATACGTAGAAGGACTTCTACGATTGCCGAGTTTACTGGCACTCAAAATACGTGGGTTAGCATTTGAAAAAAATGTTGTGTCATCAGCAAATAAAATTGGGTTCAGGTGTTGAGTAACGTTTGGTAGATCATTGATGTAAGTGAATAAGAGGAGTGGAGCAAGTATACTGCCCTGTGCAACGCCAGTGTTAATTGGCAGTGTGGGAGCTGTGGTCTCGTTCACAGAGGCCACAGAAAATATTTAAAGTACTGAAGGGAGTGACCCATGGTTCAAGAGAGGTGCAATTTGAGAGAAAAAAACTGAATGATTGTGGTTACTGTGCAACCCGTCTTCCTGATAGAACGCCACATTTTGACGTATACCTTATGTTCCTTAGGTATTGGGAAATACCTGAGGCCAACATTTGTCGTACTGGAAAATGGTCGCGGCTCGCGAAGTTGACATACTGTCCCGTTTTCTGTTTTGGGTCCCCTGGTAGGTTAGGATAAGGGCACCTTACCACGACAGTTTCTTGATGTTGAGGAAACCTTAGCTTGAGTGAAGCGAATAGAGATATAGTCAATTATGATTTATGATATGCACTCATATGGTGTCGGTTAGACTAATTTTAATTAGAACTCGAAGGTTGCGTTTAGTCTCGGCCTAAATGATGGTGTAGATACCTCTTATTTGTTTTTAAGGTGTTAACATATAACATTTTCACTGTAACGTTGAAGAGTTTCTTCTAACAATTGCCCCCGCCCCTTTTTATGTGTGTATGTGTGTGGGGGGGGGGGGGGCTGAAAGATTAACAAAATAGATTATAATAAAAATTCTTAAAATTAAAGGAGTATAATTTTATCCAAAAAAGTTGGTAAAAATATGTATTTTTCATTTTGAGGGGGTAGCACAAGCTTGACTCTTTAATATATTACTTTGTGTACATGACAAAAATAAATGTCGTATAAGGAGAACGCAATCTTATACTAAATTTCTCTTTATATCAGTCTTAAGGCTTCCAATCGAGAAAAATGTTGAAAAAAAGTACTCTTAGTTAGAAAAGTACTCTTTTCAAACATTTTTTTTCGTGCTAAGTTCTTCACATTTAGGCTTGCGACTATCTTCTCTTTATGCTTTAAGATATCCCTATTAACGCTGTTCTATATAATATTGATATCCTGATAAATAAAACTAAGATACAGAAAAACTTAGACGCTAGAATCTTAAAGAAATGAAAAGAGGTAGCCTGATGTACACATGTATTTCTAAAAATAATATATATGTATTTTAAGCAAATCAATGGAAACTCCTATAAACTAGAACTATTTTAGCAATGTTTTAATAAATTAATTCACTAGGGGAGCGCAATCAGTCTAATCCTCTAAAAAATGGAATTATGAGAAGAATTCTTAAAATAAGAGGGGCTGTTAAATTCTTTGTAATCAGGTAAAAAAAATCATTTTGAGGGGGAGAGCGCAAGCCTGACTTTTTCAATATATTATTTTACTTAAATAATAAAAATATATATCGTATATGACAGCATGATTTTACATAATAAGATCA
Source organism: Procambarus clarkii (assembly GCF_040958095.1). Lineage (NCBI taxonomy): Eukaryota > Metazoa > Arthropoda > Malacostraca > Decapoda > Cambaridae > Procambarus > Procambarus clarkii. The sequence continues at coordinate 5,789,463 of NC_091219.1, forward strand.
CTATATTAATCTAAATTTTCATTAGAAAAATATTGAGGAAGATTATCTTCCTCAATATTTTTGATAATGAATTTCTCTTCTTTAGGTTTCTGACTCCATTCCCCTTATACTTTAAGATGTATCAGATGAAGCTCCTCCTAATATTTTATGTAATTATGCAATAATGGAATGAAAACTATAATATTAAAATTTAAGATGATATGAAATGAAATAATACAATTAATTATGAACATATCAACATGAATAAGTTTATATGAACATTAAATGTATATAGATGTGTAAATAAGTATATTATATGCAGTTTAAATGGTTTTTATTGTAAGAGATAGGAGTAAGTTAATACTAGTGTGAAGGTGTTTTATTTTAGGGTTAGGATTTGTGAATATATTTATGTATAATGGAGTTCCACTAAATCTTAGAAGATCAAAACTTCTTGTGCTATTAACACATGTACAAATATGAAATTTGAACGGAATTAAACTGCTCAAGAAATAAGTTAGAAGCTTTTTCTTAGCCAGTAAATTTCCTTAATAGGAAATAATTTCAATTTTTCCATTAACAGTGGAATACCTCTATTTGGTTTATACTAATATAATAATATCTTAAACCTCGGAGTAGTTAATGACTAGAGGATTGGAATTTAGGTGAGCGGAGTTTTACAAAGTTTGGTTTTTGCTTTGGACTTTGTTATATAATTATTTAATATATATATATATGTAAATTTTAGTGGAATGTATTTTGCTTAAAGTGGGGTAGAATGAGTGTGCTATATTTAATATTAACAATAGGGTAATTGTTGAGTTACTAAATTATAGAAGGTTTGATAAAATCTTGCGCCAGCAGTTGTGGTTATACGTGGAAACTGAATGAAGTATATTAGTGAAAGTTAATAAATTAATTTTAAATGAGAGTTTATGCTTATAAAGAGTGAAATTTGGTTATGAAATATACAAAGGTTTATTTAAGAGTTAAGGTGGTGAAGCTTAAAAAGTTATGGTATGGATTATAATTAGATACCCTCGCACACTTAAATTTAATTAATAAGAGCAAGAATATTGCAAGTTATGTTCTTTAAATTAAAAAAAATTGGGGTGTTTTAGTCTAGTCAGAGGAACCTGTTTTATAAACGATACAACACACGCATTATTTTACTTGTTATAGAAAATCAGTTGTATTCCGTCATTATAAGATAATTTAGGAGAAAATATTATTATCATATTATTGAGTATATTAGATCAAGTTGCAGCTTATGAATAAGTATATATGGGTTATAATCAAATTTATTTAATATGTTGACCAGACCACACACTAGAAGGTAAAGGGACGACGACGTTTCGGTCCGTCCTGGACCATTCTCAAGTCGATTGTGAGAATGTCCATGACAATCGACTTGAGAATGGTCCAGGTCGGACCGAAACGTCGTCGTCCCTTCACCTTCTTGTGTGTGGTCTGGTCAACATTCTTCAGCCACGTTATTGTGACTCATCGCCTGCTTATTTGATATGAATTAACTGTTTAAATATATTCATGAAGGAGGAGGATATAATTGTAAGAGAAGAAGTAGTGAGTTTTTTTTATAAAAGTTCTAAATTATGTACATTTATGTAAATTCTGTACTGTGACAAAAACCTTATGCTGGTTAACAAATAGACCCTTAGGGTACTAATTTTTCTCAATAGCTGCTTATATCAAGTCAAGGATATTAATTAAAGATTCGTTGATTATTTCGCGACTATAAAACTTGATTTTTAAGAACTCAGTATATTATGTTTATCTAGGAGGGAGTAAAAATGTTTATTCATTACCTTTTTCAAACATTTTGCGCTAGGTGGGCAGGCTTGATAATGGTCTAAAGTTATTAATGTCAGTGAGATCACTTTTATGGAGTGGAAATATTCTAGCCAATATAAGACTAAAAGGAAATGTTCGGAGTTAGTGATTTATCGTAATGTTATGGCCGAAGTGTTCGTGAATGTATGCGACTGTTTGTGCTCCTTCTACATAGAGCAAATATTTAGAATGAAGCATTGATTTACGTTATAAAGCGATGCAGAAAACTTACCTGCAGAATATAACGTGTTGCTGAAGCTCAAAATTCCAGGTTGTTGAACTTTCTTTGACTTCTGGACGAAGCTGTAGCCAACGAAGCTCACGACCGCCACCAGGAAGAGGACGGCGATGACGATACCAGCCACGCCACCTGCACCCAGACCTCCGCCACCTGTGTGAGGGTAGGAGGAGACTTTAGACTTGTGTGAGGTGAGGAGGGGAGGGGGTTCTGGACATGTGTGAGGTGAGGAGGGGAGGGGGTTCTGGACATGTGTGAGGTGAGGAGGGGGAGGGGGTTCTGGACATGTGTGAGGTGAGGAGGGGAGGGGGTTCTGGACATGTGTGAGGTGAGGAGGGGGAGGGGGTTCTGGACATGTGTGAAGTGAGGAGGGGAGGGGGTTATGGACATGTGTGAAGTGAGGAGGAGTCTGGACATGAGTAAGGTGAGAGGGGGTCTGGGCATGAGGTAGATGAGGCGGGGTCTCGTTAGGAGTGAGGTGAGCGGGGGTGTCAAAAACTAATTCTAATTTCAGAGTGTTATAATTAAATTTACTACATTCGTAGTTCATTATATTTTGCTTTATATAGGTTTCACAGCATAAAATGATTTAAAACCTCCCTTTTTATGAGGAAACGTATGAGGCAGAGCAGTAATATATGTTAGCTAGGTGTAGCCTACCTCTGCCTGGAGAGTGAGTGGTGACAGCTGGAGTAGGATTGTTATTGCTCGTTGGGTCATGGTCTTGGACTGCGAAGGAGAAGTAGTAATGAATATCCTTCACCAAACACCCCAATTATGTCATTATATTGATTTAGCTTGTGCTATAGGCCATATTAGAGGATAAAATTGTATTCGAAGTTATGCGAAATAGACAGTGTAATACAATTACTTTTTAAAATTTTACAAATGGAATATCTTAGGTTTGAGCAGATGCCATCGTTCCAGAGGCCAGAGGTCTGGCTGACCTCTGTGCACTGCTCCTCCTCGCTGCTAGGCTGACCATCTTGCCAATTGGTGAAGTCGAAGCCAGTGCCATCGCTCCAACCAAAGTCTCCTGTGATGAAATTGTCGCAAATCACTATTTGTTTGATGCTTCTCACAAAGAAAGACTTTTACTCAAGTTATTATTGTCTTTCCTTCACTGCAGTGCCATTTATCTCAAAATATCTCACAAACTAGCTGTTGTAGGAATGATCTAGAATGTTGTATATACGCATGGGACCCACCTGGTGGAGCTGGACCCACCTGGTGACCCGCAAGCATTCCCTGGGGGGATTGGCGGTGAAAATAATTGCCGCCTTTGTTCAGTTTTGTATAATGAATTATTTTACAGAATTCACTTATTTAGAGAAATTAGTCTTCATTCAAATTGTATAATATTCCTGGTTATAGTATTAAGAGTACCCTGATTGCTAGAAGAATGAGTTAAGTCACCATCAGTGACGTCACAAACCGTGACTAGACCTCGGCGCGGAACAATTTGAGTGACCTCAGCGGTCACAGGTCATCAGAGTTTCCATGTCCACTATTTCTCAAAGGTCAAATAGCCATTTTGTAATTGGGAATAGCTCTTCCCTAAGATGCTTCTGTAATTAACTTCAGTTAAAATAATTCAACCAATCTGGATCATTCAGTGCAACAGAGGTTAGTTGTTAAACTTAAGCCTTGCAAGTAACTTAGACGAGGCGGAAGGATACAGATCTGGGCATCTGGGTAGAGAAGCATGTGGGAAGGACAGTGTGGGATCCGGAGCAACACAGGGAAGGTGTCCACTCCACCTTTACCCAGACCAGCAGTCCACCACTGATCACATTCAAGGTAGAGTTGCTTAGAGTGTTGTTATAGGGAATAGGTCAACTCATTGCCAAAGTAGGGAGTGTTAATGATAGGGAGTGCTTTTATTTAGTTTTTGTTTTAGATTTTGAATAAATTAATTATTTAGTAAGTTGCATTTCTATTAATTTCCATTTCATGTTTCCAATGTCTCGTGTCCTTGTCACGTGGCCCCCACGAGGCCGAGTTTTCGTTGGGCCGCAAAACCTAACAAAGATTAAGAATTCATTGATTGTTTGATTGTTAATGATCCCTTTGATTTTTGTCAAAGGGATCTTTGATCCCTTTGTCATCCCTTTGATTGTTAATTAATTCCAAACTTAACGTAAAAAGACAACCCTCCCATATATTACTAGTGGGGATCAAGCCCCAAAGTTATTGATTAGCATGATCGATCCAGACCTCGGTCATTGCTCAGTGTTACTGGTCTGGTGGTGGCAGCGAAGGCGACTCTAGAGCTTTGCTAGAAGTCTATTTCACATCATACGGGTTGTAGAATCTTAAGTCGGTCAATCGTCTTAAGACCACGTGGCGTGGGGTTGGTTCAAGTAAAAGTTTTGGGGTCCCTTGGTATGGAGATTTAAAGTAGAATACGGGTAAAGAGAGGGGTAGAGAGAGAACGGAGAGACTAAAGTACAGAACGAATACCCCCCCCCCCCATGTTACAGCTCCAACCAAAGTCTGCTGTGATGAAATTGTCGCAAATCACTATTTGCTTGATGCTTCTCATAAAGAAAGACTTTACTCAAGTTTTTATTGTCTTTCCTTCACTGCAGTGCCATTTATCTCAAAATATCTCGTTGACCAAATATAAAATAATTGTTACGTTCCAAATGCGATATATAGGACACAGTGTTCAGGGTGAATATGCAGGTTGTCTTAATACCTTTAATTCTCTTCTCGGAGGCTATGGGTCACCATAATAATATATTAATATAAAACAAGTAATTAAGTAATTATCAAAAGAAGGCACCAAGCCGGGAAGGCTTTGCACCATCAAATGTGAGGAATAATCAGAGGTCGCTAAATATCATTAAGGATGCCAATATCAGAACAAAAGCACATAAGGCGAACAATATCAAAAGTATCCGATTCACCAAGAATTCTATCAAGGGACAAGTGATCGTGAGGGACGGTCGGAAGCAAGACATACGCTCGTCCTGGAAGTCCGGACATTCAACAAGGATATGCTCGAATGTAAGAGGGACAATGCAGTTTGGACAATAAGGAGCAGGGCGGCACTCCATTAAGTGTCCGTGAGTTAAGCGTGTATGGCCAATATGCCAGAGCCGTTTCCCACCACCAGTTACACTGGTAGGAGGAAGGCCACGGGGACACACTACTATTAAGAACACGCAGTTTGTTACCAATAACAGAAGACCAACGACCCCTGCCAACGGGCAAGGATTGAGGAATGAATAACTGGGTAAAAGGTGGAATAAGAAACACCTTTACAAGAGATGGGACAAGTGCAGATAGCTTTCTTAGCGGCAGCGTCCGCACGCTCATTTAAAGAAACATCAATATGGCTGGGAACCCAGCAAAACTCCACTGTCTTAAATCTACTGGTGATAAAAAACAGCCAATGTTGACTTTCGACTACTACAGGATGGACTGGATTAGGAGGACCCCTTTACGGGGGCACGGGCGAAAGGCCACGAGGAGAAATATTGGTAGCACGAACTGAAAGAGAATCTTGTAAGCGAGACAACCATACAGAAAGAGGTAGGTGATGAAGAAGGAACAGGAACCACAGGAGGGGTAGAGGTCAGAGTACGACATAAGTGAGGATGTTGTAAGGACCGTGCAAGATAGCGAAGACAGTAGCAATCACGGTGATCCTGTAGAGACAGGACGCCAGTTTAAACATACAGGCATATGGTAGGAATCGAACGAAAGACACCAGAGCTGAGCGTAACCCAGTATGGTGCAGAGCATCAAGACGTTGAAGAGTAGGAGGAGCAGACGAGTAGGCAGGGCAACCATAATCGAGTTTAGACAGCACCAAAGAGGAATGTAAAGAGAGGAGCGTGCGCCTATCCGCTCCCCAAGAAGTATGGGACAAGACCTTATGTAAGTTAAGGGCCTTAGAGCATTCAACTCGAAGGTAAAAGATATGGGGCAACCAAGACAAAAGAGTGTCAAACATTAGCCCTAAATGCTTAGCAGAATCTTTGTACAATAGGGGATGACCATAAAGAGGGGGGGGGGGACACAGAACGACCTGCTTCCGAGTAAAAGTCACAGCACAAGTTTTAGTTGTAGAGAACTTGAAGCCATGATTGGAGGCCCAGAAAGACACAGCATCAATCACAAGTTGAAGGAAAGGCGAATTATCACTTCGACAGCAGAGGGTAAGATCGTTAACATAAAGAGCGAAAAAGATGCCAGAGGGAAGGGTGGAAAGAAGACCATTGAGGGCAACCAGGTAAAGAGTAGTGATTAGAACACTACCTTGGGGTACACCTTCGTATTGCCGAAGAGGCAGAGAGAGAGCGGTACCAAGCCTCACTCTAAAGGAACGACTAGAAAGGAAGCTTTGGAGAAAGAGAGGGAGATTACCACGAAGGTTAAAAGAACGAAGTTGGGACAGAATATGGTATCTCCAGGTGGTCTCGTATGCCTTTTCCAGGTCAAAGAGGACAGCAAAAACAGAGGTCTTCGCAGCAAAAGCAGTACGAATATAGACCTCCAAGACACCAAGACATCAGTAGTGCTGCGGTACTTGCGAAAGCCAAATTGAGAAGGGGAGAGGTGGTGATAATATTCCAAGAACCATATCAGACGGACATTGACCTTATGTTTAAAGAGTCTGTAGAGGCAACTCGTGAGGGTAATGGGGCGGAAGTCCTTAAGGTAAGGTTACGTTAGGTTAGGTTAGGTCAGTATAAAGTCTCCTGCAACATCATGACCAAACTCACCATGTGACTTCTGCACAAGGCCAATCCACAGTGGAAATTGCATATTCTTGGTTGCCATGGTGATGAGCTTCATCTCCTCTTCTGAATGGACTGATGCTAGGTTGGCAGCCTCCTGCAAGCATCTGTGAAGAGGTACAATACTTACTTCTATAATAATAATATTAACTTTTTAGAGAAGGGCTCACTTTGCCAGCATCAACATCTGCTTTCCTAAGTAATATTGTTTACTGTTGCTACTTAGTAACTACTTACTACTGCTACTTAAGTAACTACTTACTACTGCTACTTCACGAAATGTATTTTGCTACCGAAGTAATAGTACTTATAGGAGTGAGTATTGTTAGACACCTTTTATATAAGTGATCTTAATCTCTTTCATGTTCAGGCCAGTTACTAGTTAATTAGTGGATTTTTCCAGCAGCATTAAAACAGCTAGCCAGAGGCGTCTGGTAACGTTGTGGTTCCCTGTGTTTGAGGTTAATTATTCCATATAAAACAGTAAAATTTGCCGGAGATCACATAAGATCAACGTCTCCTTTCATTGTGGTATTATTTTATCTTTGTTAATTTCTTCTGTGGATTATAGTAGTAGGCATCCATCAGTCTCAGGAGACTATGGAGTTGCGCTCTGGTTGTCGGTCTGGAGTGGCCTCACCAGGGCGCAAAGCCAGGGTAGGGTGATTCGGGGGAGAAGCTGTTACCCAGGCCGCAGGTTCCCTCCTCTCCACGACGCTGAAAGTCTCCAATGGAAAGGCATACGCCAATACGATTGGTTCCAGCGCCGTCGCAGGAACTGTGAGTTCCGGGGTTATTGTCGTGGTTATCACAGTGTTCTAAGAAATGAACTAATCTCGTGCTCTCTCATCATGTCATATATAATAAAAGATTTCATCACCTCTAAAATGTGCAAAATGTAAGTGTAGCCAGTTACCATACTTACTCCATATCAGCATGATTACAGTACCTGATGGAGGAGGATCAAGGAGCCTTATTTACTCCATATCAGCATGATTATAGTACCTGATGGAGGAGGATCAAGGAGCCTTATTTACTCCATATCAGCATGATTATAGTACCTGATGGAGAAGGATCAAGGAGCCTTATTTACTCCTTATCAGCATGATTATAGTACCTGTTGGAGGAGGATCAAGGAGCCTTATTTACCCCATATCAGCACGGTTATAGTGCCTGGGTGGAGGAGGATCTAGGAGCCTTATTTTCTTCATATCAACATGATTATAGTGCCTGGGTGGAGGAGGAGGATCCCGGAGCCTTACTTACCCCATATTGGCATCACTCCAGGACTTGAGGTCCTTGATGAAGAGATAGCAGTAGCCGCCACCAAGGTCGAGCCAGCGGGAGTCAGGACAGCGGCCGGTGAGAGGCGGGTCTGGGGTCGGCACCGTCCCTGACACACTCAAACAATTACTATCAAATTTCCATCATTTTAAAGACTGTGAATAACCTTAGATAATCTAGCATTTAAATGAGCAACTTATTACGTGTTGAACATGCAATAAAGATACATTAATAATAATTAATTATTCACTGTGTCGGGGGACAGGAAGCCAGAGTGTATGCATACACGTTAGGCTTTTATCGAGCTCCTCCCTCCCCCCCATCAAGGCCGAATTACTGACCCCGCCCCGGATGCAACCTCACAACAAGCTGAATAACTCCGGAGTTTCTACACACTGCTAGGTGAACAGTGGCATTGGGTAAAAGGAAATGTGCCCAACTATTTCTGTCCCGCCCGGGATACGAACCCGAAATTCTTGATTGTGTGTCGAGAACGAACCCGACTGCATAAGGCTTCTAAAATGTATTAATTAATGATTTTACACGTAAAATGTATTGGGCTGCAGTAGATGAGGAATATGGCACCTGTTGGTAGGTCAGAAGACCTTAGGGCCGGCCACACACGTGCAGTTTTAACTGACAGTTATAACTGTTCAGTTAAAACTGTCAGTTAAAACTGCACGTGTGTGGGTATCTCAGTTGCCATTTCGTCAGTTCAACAGAACTGTACAGTTAAACTGCGACAAATGCAATGTTCCATATTTTTAACTGAAAGGAGTAACTGAACTGAGCGTGTGTGGGGGTTCGTAACTGTACAGTTCTCAACTTCTCATTTCTACAGGTGGTAGCGGTGAGTGCAGTTTGAGATGGCACGTAAACAAAATCAAGTGATTGTTGAATTCACTGAACTCTATCGATCTGAACCTTGCCTGTGGCAAGTTAAAAGTGAAGAGTATCATGACCGCACAAAGAAAGATGTTGCCTATAGCAAATTAGTAAAGAAGTTGGAGGAACTTGAGCCTGGTGCCACTAAGAAGTCAGTCTTGATGAAAATTAATAGTTTGAGAAGCGCTTATCGCAAGGAGAAAAAGAAGGTTGAGGCATCAAATAAATATTGATGCCTCAAATAAATCGTTGCGTCATTAGAAATATTTCCACTACGGCGATTTAGTGTAATCATATTTGATTGTAAACTATCACAGCCACTAGAAATAACAGATCCATCATTATTATTTTCTTGATACATAAGGTTCACAGGGGCGTATGTACTAGATTGTTGTTCAATCAAGAAGTTATGCAATGCACAAGTACCCATTACTACTTTCACAATATTCTCTGGTTCTAAATTAATTGGGCACTGAAAAATACGGAAGCGTGAAGCAAGTATCCCAAAAACATTCTCTACAATATGCCTTGCTCGAGATAATCGATAGTTAAAAACCTCTTTTTTGGCCGAATCTAATAATCCTTGCCTGAATGGCTTCAAAATATTAGTTCTGAGAGGAAATGCATTACAAAGAATACACCAAGAGCGGCAAGATCGTACTCCTCGGAATCCACGGTAAAACTGAGGGATTGAACTGTATGTGTGTGTGCATTTCATTTTTAACTGACGTCAGTTTGAACTGTGACAGTTATAACTGAACAGTCATAACTCAGTTAAAACTGCAAGTGTGTGGCCGGCCTTAGTGGGGAATATGACACCTGGTGCCAGGTAAGAAGACATTTAGTGAGGAATATGACAAGTAATCTCACTTAATTCATTACATTATTAACGGGACTGATCGCAACATCAAAACTGCCGGGTTTTAGTCAAAATTAAACCACCGTAAAGTTGAAGTTTGTTAAGCTTGTGCATGGATAGCTTAGGTGAGTTGCGTAAGCTCAAGTGTATCCAGGTAGACACAACAATTACATTTTTGACAGAGTGTCATATCGTGAGAACTTTGCATCATGACAATACACAAACTAATATTGACTCGTTAAAGTCAATATTAGACATCAGTGACTGGATATAATATTAATAATTCCTGAGTATATCAAAGTATTACAGTAATACTTTTCATTTTAGGAAAGTAAAAACGAAAGTAACATTTCTGGTGAGGTAGTGATATGACACTATAGCAGTGGCCACACTATCCACGAACAACGTTGAAAAACGTTAGAACAACGTTACTTCAACGTTGAAGCAACGTTACTTTAATGTTGGGACAACGTTACCTCATCGTTGGAGCAACGTTACTTCAATGTTGAAGCAACGTTACTTTAATGTTGGAACAACGTTACCTCATCGTTGGAGCAACGTTACTTTAACGTTGGAGCAATGTTAGAGCAATGTTACTTCAACGTTGGAGCATACCTGGACACTCCAGGTATGCAACATTACTCTCTGATATTGTGCGCACTGCCTTCTTGTTGTTGGACTGTCTTCATCAACGTACTGCTGACATCACCGGACTGCTGGCATCAACGGACTGATGACATCAACGGACTGATGACATCAACCGACTGCTGACATCGACGGACAGCTGACATCAACGGACAGCTGACATCAACGGAATGCTGACATCAACGGACTGATGACATCAACCGACTGCTGACATCGACGGACAGCTGACATCAACGGACTGCTGACATCACCGGACTGCTGACATCACCGGACTGCTGACATCAACGGACTGCTGACATCGACGGACAGCTGACATCAACGGACAGCTGACATCAACGGACTGCTGACATCACCGGACTGCTGGCATCAACGGACTGATGACATCAACCGACTGCTGACATCGATGGACAGCTGACATCAACGGACTGCTGACATCAACGGACTGCTGATATCACCGGACTGCTGGCATCAACGGACTGATGACATCAACCGACTGCTGACATCGACGGACAGCTGACATCAACGGACTGCTGACATCAACGGACAGCTGATATAAACGGACAGCTGACATCAATGGACAGCTGACATCAACGGACAGCTGACATCAACAGAACTGCTGACATAAACAGGTTGCTGACATCAACAGAACTGCTGACATAAACAAAACTGCTGACATAAACAAAACTGCTGACATAAACAGAACTGCTGACATAAACAGGTTGCTGACATCAACAGAACTGATGACATAAACAAAACTGCTGACATAAACAAAACAGCTGACATCAACAGAACTGCTGACATAAACAAAACTGCTGACATCAACAGAACTGCTGACATAAACAAAACTGCTGACATAAACAAAACTGCTGACATCAACAGAACTGCTGACATAAACAGGTTGCTGACATCAACAGAACTGCTGACATAAACAGGTTGGTGACATCAACAGAACTGCTGTAAAGGTGAGGAGAACTGACAGCAGCTCTCCCTAGAGTGTCTGTCTGCTCTGCTTCAGTCCCTGGGAAGCCTCTTAAGTCTGTAGGAAGAATTAATGTCGCGAGATTCGCAGACAAAAATTATATAATTCTCTGCTTATAGGTTATATGTACTGACATGAGTTTTCAAAGCTATACTCCTAGGGACCTCGACGCGGTCAGGAAGCCGGCGGCTTGTCAAACGCTCCCTCCCAGTCATTCCTGGGGATTTTGTTTACCAATGAGTTTTAAGCTGAAATATTGTCAGGGTATTTACGGTCTCAGGAGGAAAGTATTTGTGTATTGCGTCGTTGCTTCAGAAAGGCTGGTTGCTATATACAGAAATTAAAGGTTAAATTTTTTCACTATTAATTGTTTTCGAGAGTGGTAGCCTGTGTGTTAGCCTTCCTGGCTTGCGTCACCTTTCTGGCTTGTGTCACCTTCCTGGCTTGTGTCACCTTTCTGGCTTGTGTCACCTTACTGGCTTGTGTCACCGTACTGGCTTGCGTCACCTTCCTGGCTTGCATCACCTTCCTGGCTTGTGTCACCTTACTGGCTTTCGTCACCTTCCTGGCTTGTGTCACCTTACTGGCTTGTGTCACCTTACTGGCTTGCGTCACCTTACTGGCTTGCGTCACCTTCCTGGCTTGCATCACCTTCCTGGCTTGTGTCACCTTCCTGGCTTGCGTCACCTTCCTGGCTTGTGTCACCTTACTGGCTTGTGTCACCTTCCTGGCTTGTGTCACCTTACTGGCTTGTGTCACCTTACTGGCTTTCGTCACCTTCCTGGCTTGTATCACCTTACTGGCTTGTGTCACCTTACTGGCTTGCGTCACCTTACTGGCTTGCGTCACCTTCCTGGCTTGCATCACCTTCCTGGCTTGTGTCACCTTCCTGGCTTGCGTCACCTTCCTGGCTTGTGTCACCTTACTGGCTTGTGTCACCTTCCTGGCTTGTGTCACCTTACTGGCTTGTGTCACCTTACTGGCTTACGTCACCTTCCTGGCTTGTGTCACCTTACTGGCTTGTGTCACCTTACTGGCTTGTGTCACCTTACTGGCTTGCGTCACCTTCCTGGCTTGTGTCACCTTACTGGCTTGCGTCACCTTCCTGGCTTGTGTCACCTTCCTGGCTTCCGTCACCTTCCTGGCTTGTGTCACCTTACTGGCTTGCGTCCTCTTCCTGGCTTGCGTTACCTGCTTGGCTTCCAATCACCTTCCTGGCTTGCGTCCCCTTCCTGCCTTGTGTCACCTTGCTGGCCAGCGTCACCCTGCTGGTCAGCGTCACCCTGCTGGTCAGCGTCACCTTGCTGGTCAGCGTCATCTTGCTGGTCAGCGTCACTTTGATGGTCAGTGTCACTTTGATGGCCAGCGTCACCTTGCTGGTCAGCGTCACCCTGCTGGTCAGCGTCACCCTGCTGGTCAGCGTCACCCTGCTGGTCAGCGTCACCCTGCTGGTCAGCGTCACCCTGCTGGTCAGCGTCACCTTGCTGGTCAGCGTCACCCTGCTGGTCAGCGTCACCTTGCTGGTCAGCGTCACCTTGCTAGTCAGCGTCACCCTGCTGGTCAGCGTCACCCTGCTGGTCAGCGTCACCCTGCTGGTCAGCGTCACCCTGCTGGTCAGCGTCACCCTGCTGGTCAGCGTCACCCTGCTGGTCAGCATCACCCTGCTGGTCAGCGTCACCCTGCTGGTCAGCGTCACCTTGCTGGTCAGCGTCACCTTGCTGGTCAGCGTCACCCTGCTGCTCAGCGTCACCCTGCTGGTCAGCGTCACCTTGCTGGTCAGCGTCACCCTGCTGGTCAGCGTCACCCTGCTGGTCAGCGTCACCCTGCTGGTCAGCGTTACCCTGCTGGTCAGCGTCACCCTGCTGACCAGCGTCACCCTGCTGGTCAGCGTCACCCTGCTGGTCAGCGTCACCCTGCTGGTCAGCGTCACCTTGCTGACCAGCGTCACCCTGCTGGTCAGCGTCACCTTGCTGACCAGCGTCACCCTGCTGGTCAGCGTCACCTTGCTGGCCAGCGTCACCTTGCTGGTCAGCGTCACCCTGCTGGTCAGCGTCACCCTGCTGGTCAGCGTCACCCTGCTGGTCAGCGTCACCTTACTGGTCAGCGTCATAAGAGTCGTGAACAAGATGACAAAGTAGTACCAGTCAAGTCTCTTGGGTTGCCGCAACAGACAGAATACGGGGTACTATAACGCACGAGCCTAACCAACCCACCTAACCTAACCTAGGCATAGAAAACTTGGATGTTTGTGAGTCGCTACTTTTCATAGTATATCTTTTTTTTCTTTTTTTTTTTGAGTTGAGCAACCCATACGTACAAAATTCTAAGTATTAAGTGAGATGACGGGTTGGTCACTGTACCTCCATATGTACCTACCATTGTAAAATTTACAGATGAAAGGCCTGACACCGTCGCAGCTCTCAGCTGACCAGCGACCGTTGGCCGACTTCACCCTGACGCAGGCGCTGACAGACGCATTAGGCTGCCCGTTGTCCCAGTTGGAGTACATGGCCGGCCACCCGTCGCTCCACCGGTACACTTGCTCCTCCTGGAATTAATATAGTTTCTGCATTACATAATAAATCTTAAGTATCCACCAGTTAATTAAAGTTACAGTAAGCTACGCGGTGTGAAATCATCCTAGTTAGTCACGAAGGTTTTATAGTAATAATATTTATTTATTAAAATATAGAGGATCAGATTACAGTGGTTAATGGCTACAGTATTTGTATATTTTATGAAGCCACTGATTATGTGCAGCGTTTCAGGGTTATACAGATATTCTACAATATTGTTCAAGAGTTGAGTCAAAGTGAGATAAGATTTCTACCTTGAGGTTATCTTGAGATGATTTTGGGGCTTATAGTGTTTCCGCGGCCCGATCCTCGACCAGGCCTCTACCCCCAGGAAGCAGCCCGTGACAGCTGACTAACACCCAGGTACCTATTTTACTGCTAGGTAACAGGGGCATAGGGTGAAAAAAAAACTCTGCCCATTGTTTCTCGCCGGCGCCCGGGATCGAACCCAGGACCACAGGATCACAAACCCAGTGTGCTGTCCGCTCGGCCGACCGGCTCCCCCTTCAGTCATGTCACACAGCCGAAACAGTTGGTATACTTTAACATATATATATATATATATATATATATATATATATATATATATATATATATATATATATATATATATATAGAATAACCACATGTGAAAAAATAGAAAATGATTAACGCGTTTTCGGCTAATTCGCCTTCATCAGAGCAAAGTAGAATGAAACTACTGATTATGTGCAGCATAATCAGTAGTTTCATTCTACTTTGCTCTGATGAAGGCGAATTAGCCGAAAACGCGTTAAGCATTTTCTATTTTTTCACATGTGGTTATTCTGCATACTTGGATCTGTGTTTTTGTGACCATTATTGCATATATATATATATATATATATATATATATATATATATATATATATATATATATATATATATATATATATATATATATATATTTATGATCGATGTTCCCTTCAGGAATCTTAATTTTAAGATGAATAGGAAAACCAGGGATAAACTGAACATTTTGTATCAGAATCTTTACTTTAAAAAACATAACGTTTCGAATACTTCTCGTATTCATCATCAGATCTAAAAGAAAAAACAGAAATCACAATCAAATAGCTGGTAAACAAAGAACTCATACTGAATATAATTGCCTATCAAAGAAAGGAAAATGCTTAAAAAACAAAACACTTAAGCGCACTTAAAGTGATCAATACAAATAAAACTTATTAACTGTCACATATATTAAAACTAATTTAAAATCCATTAAACTACAAGATGAAATTTATAACTACTTAAACAAACCATTCCATTAAACTTACGTGAAGTGATCAGAAGTGAAACTTGATACCTAACACATAGATACTAAACACTATAACAAATATTTATATAATGACTACAAATCTACAAAAAATGTATGTAAATTACAAACAGAATAAACGACAATTATAAAGTACTAACCAAAATCTTATAAAAAACTCAAATAATAAATAAAATTAAATACCAAAAAATGTATTATATATCCTAAATAAAAGATTATATTAATGTACAATGTTAAGACTTGATATAAGTAAGAAAGGGCAAAGCCATGGTAAACTAAACAAAATTAAACTACCAAAATAAACAAAAAATCAAATTACAGGGCCTACTGTGCACTATACAGTGTACAATTGAACAGCTGAAAGGTTGCTATTTAACAGAGGCCGCAGCTCCTTTATATATAAGGATTCCATTACTCTCAAATCTGACTGGCCATTCATACAAGGTCCAGAATTTTAAAATCAGATTCCAGCAGAGAATGATCAAACTCATAACAATGGTTTCTAATCTCCGAAAATGCTGGTTTAGACAATGGTAATCCAGTCCTAATCCACCGTCCCTTGTATGAATGGCCAGTCAGATTTGAGAGTAATGGAATCCTTATATATAAAGGAGCTGCGGCCTCTGCTAAATAGCAACCTTTCAGCTGTTCAATTGTACACTGTATAGTGCACAGTAGACCCTGTAATTTGATTTTTAGTTTATTTTGGTAGTTTAATTTTGTTTAGTTTACCATGTCTTTGCCCTTTCTTACTTATTTCAAGTCATAACATTGTACATTAATATAATCTTTTATTTAGGATATATAATACATTTTTTGGTATTCAATTTTATTTAATATTTGAGTTTTTTATAAGATTTTGGTTAGTACTTTATAATTGTCGTTTATTCTGTTTGTAATTTACATACATTTTTTGTAGATTTGTAGTCATTATATAAATATTTGTTATAGTGTTTAGTATCTATGTGTTAGGTATCAAGTTTCACTTCTGATCACTTCACGTAAGTTTAATGGAATGGTTTGTTTAAGTAGTTATAAATTTCATCTTGTAGTTTAATGGATTTTAAATTAGTTTTAATATATGTGACAGTTAATAAGTTTTATTTGTATTGATCACTTTAAGTGCGCTTAAGTGTTTTGTTTTTTAAGCATTTTCCTTTCTTTGATAGGCAATTATATTCAGTATGAGTTCTTTGTTTACCAGCTATTTGATTGTGATTTCTGTTTTTTCTTTTAGATCTGATGATGAATACGAGAAGTATTCGAAACGTTATGTTTTTTTAAAGTAAAGATTCTGATACAAGATGTTCAGTATATCCCTGGTTTTCCTATTCATCTTAATATATATATATATATATATATATATATCTCTGACTGCAAACTCCACACCCTAAAAGTGACAGAACCCAGACAACCAGGCGCACTATACAACTGGTGTACATGGTACCTTAAGCACTCAACCAACTGTGACCGTACAAAAGACGATGGTAGCTGAGGCTATTTCCCCCACCGTCCCGACGGCACTTGATGGTAATCTTGGGAATAGTTATTTCATCGAATCACCTCACTTTGTGGGACCACATGAGCAACACAAATGCAAACAAGCTTAAATGGTCCCCCAAGCATACATGCGAATGAAAACGCCACACCCCAGAAGTGACTCGAACCCAGACCGCCAGGAGCACAATTTAACTGGTGTACATGGTACCTTAACCTCTCGACCATCAGTGACCATACAAAAGACGATGTCCAAAATTTATTTATTTATTTATTTATTATTTGTTATTTATAAATATAATGCTGGACTGAAATATGACAAGAGGACACACAAGTTTTTGCTCATTGAAACTTGAATCAATAACAGGGTGGACTCAAACAAAAGTACAGTACCTGTAAATTATTGAAACCGATCCATGCGTCATCAACAGAGATCTCTTGAGCCAGGACCCACATGAAGGCGTCCTCAGCGAGGTCATGGACTGAGGCCAAGTGAGCTCCTTCATTCACACAAGTCGACTCTGCTTCCTGAAACACATTAGATATATAAATATTTGATTTAGAATTATTATTAATATTAGTACAATTTTATGTTAGACATCAGCCGTCTTTGTTCGAGTTCGCTATATAGTCGTGATGGCTTGGAGCTTTTCCCCTGATAGTTCCCTTTCCTTCATCCCACAGTGTACATTTTACTCGTTAGAAAAGAGATGTTTAACGTTCTCTCCAATTAATGGTATTTCTCTCGAAACTGTAATCATCATTAATTCCTCTGTAAATGTTTTATTACATATAATGTATGTGTTTGCTGTTCACTACAGTGTGTAAAAGATTTACTTGCTGTTCCTGTCACCATCAACTTCTTCTCTAAGCACCAATGTCATATGTCTACCTTTTATTGGTGTATAAGGAACAACTTCAAAATCACTAAGATGAAATAGTTCATAAATATGCCCAGGATAAGGAATACGACAGCCGATGGTATAGCAGGAACGGATGGACAAACACGCTTGGTTATAATACAACAATCACTTGTTTTGAGATCAAATATTGGAAGTCTTGCCAGTCCTACCATAGTATCTCTACAGTTGTGGATTATCTCATAGATATTATTTAAGACATGGCTCAGAGAAAGTATTCAGAGGTTGAAATATGGTTTAGATTTCAAACCTGCTAAGACCCCTGACAAACTCCTCAGGAACCTATGAGGGCCACAGGACTAACAACACTGCAAACCAGGCTGGACGGCGGATCTTATTAAAACCTTTTAAATGCTTCACAAGTTGGAGGATATTAATCCAGACCACTTCTTTAAAAGGTCAAATGTAACACCTACAAGGGACAACAGCTTCAAGTTCTTCAAGACACAATGTAGGACAGAAACAGATGTTTTTGTTTTCACCCATAGGGATTAAACCCATGGAACTGCCTACCCGCCGAATCCGTTAATGCCAACACATTACTTCAGTTCCAAATAAAGTTCGAAAAAATTCTCGAAAACAAGAGGGGGGGGGGAGAGAAAGACTGGCAAGAATGTGAAATCAAAATGCTCTTTTAAAAAATATGAAAACCAGCCATGTAAATGTAAAAAATACTGAATGGCGATGCATAAATAAATATTAACGTGAAGTATCAATGGAAAATCAACAGGAGCCGTGAGTAGGCTTTGAACGTGTGCTCCCAAGCACACGTCTTAAACCACTACACCACGACATGGGCGATAACATTGCAACCTGGGATTCAACTGAATCAACGAGGGTTCACGAGGCGTCCACTGAAGCCTAATCAGCGTTTCACCTCATTAGGGTTAATCAGGTGAAATCAGGGTTAATGTGATTTCTTTGTGAATTTGAAGAGAAGCGAAGGAGGTAGAATTCCTGGACTACATGCCAGAGTGGATGGCTACAAGCAACATGGAAGGTCATTGTGTGAAACCCTGATTAGTCTTCAGTGGAAGTTTGTAGGTACTCTGGAAGATTATTTTAACTCCCACGTTCCAATGCTTTTCACAATGTCACGATATATTGGATGAAGGCGTTTGCTTAGGATTCGAACCCAGAGGATAGGCTAGAATCCTCCTTACAGCACGTACTAATATTCTCACAGTAATTATTGCATTTATAAAATAATAAATCAATGAAATAACAAGAATGTTAAATTTAATACTCTATGGAACACCAGAGTCAAGTTAGGGAAACTTAGCAAATGTATTCATTGAGTTGATCTTGTGGTTACAAAACTCCTAAACTGAGCCGTTTTAATTGTTTTAAATTTCTAATAATCAAAATATCATATTTGTGCATCTTCCATACGACAGAAAATGGAGACAGTACCCACCTGCCAGGACTTAGTAACGTTGGAGGGTCTGTAGCAGCCGTCGTTGTAGGCGATGTACTGGTCGTAGGGGGTGGTGCAGGCCGGGGGCGGGTGGTGGTCATCCAGGCTCGGGTCTGTTAAGAGAACTTCGTCATTCTCTTCAACTATGGCTCTTCATTCATTATTGTAAATGCTATCATCTGCTGAAGAGACAACTACCATAGAATTAGTAAAACTTGAATATTACTGTAGAAACTGGTGTTGTTGTTGTTTTAGAATCAGCTTCTTGGAACAAGAAGTTGCAAGTAGCACGGGCTATGGTGAGCCCGTAGTGGACTTGCTGAATAACAGATTGCACGTGGAACGCCACTTATTTACACAACTTTACCTGAGGGCCACTATATCTCTAGTGGCCTCGACGAAGACAGGAAGCCGGGGGCTTGTCAAAGTTCCTCATATGTGTCCTGATGATTGCATCATATATATATCATAAAGTGACGTTTCACCTATTTTAATGATAACAAGATTTACATTGCAATGTTGGTCCGGATATCTCGCACATCAATACTTTCCTTGTACTTCGTAAAGTTGGGCGATTAAACTTACTAAAGCAACAGGAAACACGTGATTAATTTAGATCAATTGATCAACAGGGATCAATTGAGACAGATCCAACAGAGTATGACAGTTCGCATTACATTAGTGAGCACACGGGCACAGCAACATGGAAGGTCATTGTTTGGGTTACATTAGTGAGCACAAGTGCACAGCAACATGGAACGTCATTGTTTGGGTCACATTAGTGAGCACAAGTGCACAGCAACATGGAAGGTCATTGTTTGGGTTACATTAGTCAGCACAAGTGCACAGCAACATGGAAGGTCATTGTTTGGGTTACATTAGTCAGCACACGTGCACAGCAACATGGAAGGTCATTGTTTGGGTTACATTAGTCAGCACAGTGCACAGCAACATGGAAGGTCATTGGTTGGGTTACATTAGTCAGCACAAGTGCACAGCAACATGGAAGGTCATTGTTTGGGTTACATTAGTCAGCACAAGTGCACAGCAACATGGAAGGTCATTGTTTGGGTTACATTAGTCAGCACACGTGCACAGCAACATGGAAGGTCATTGTTTGGGTTACATTAGTCAGCACAAGTGCACAGCAACATGGAAGGTCATTGTTTGGGTTACATTAGTCAGCACAAGTGCACAGCAACATGGAAGGTCATTGTTTGGGTTACATTAGTCAGCACAAGTGCACAGCAACATGGAAGGTCATTGTTTGGGTTACATTAGTCAGCACAAGTGCACAGCAACATGGAAGGTCATTGTTTGGGTTACATTAGTGAGAACAAGTGCACATAAACAAGGAAAGTCATAGCTTCAGCTACATTAGAGAAAACGTGTGCGTTTTATTGAAAAAAAGTTGGTTCAGCAAAGAAACCGGTTTCTGCCATAGTTAATGGCAGGAGTAACTATTATTCCCGGTCAATTTACACCCAATAACGTTGCTGTATGTTGGCTGGGATGAACATCGACGAGGAGAAACCATTCTAATTATCAGCTAATGCCTGTAACGATAAGTTTCTTACAACGATAGAGAACGCACAAGTGTTCAAGAAATAAATACAATAAAGTTAAAGCAAACTTGCATGATACATATGAGAGAGTTACCTCGCTTCCTCATCATATATGTAAGAGATTTACCTAGCTTTA
Organism: Procambarus clarkii; assembly: GCF_040958095.1. NCBI lineage: Eukaryota > Metazoa > Arthropoda > Malacostraca > Decapoda > Cambaridae > Procambarus > Procambarus clarkii. The sequence continues at coordinate 5,810,342 of NC_091219.1, forward strand.
TCAAGATACATGTGAGAGACCTACCTTGCTTCATCATGATACATGTGAGAGATTTACCTTGCTTTATCAAGATACATATTAGAGACCTACCATGCTTCATCATGATACATGTGAGAGACCTACCTTGCTTCATCATGATACATGTGAGAGACCTACCTTGCTTCATCATGATACATGTGAGAGACCTACCTTGCTTCATCATGATACATGTGAGAGACCTACCTTGCTTCATCATGATACATGTGAGAGATTTACCATGCTTCATCATGATACATGTGAGAGACCTACCTTGCTTCATCATGATACATGTGAGAGACCTACCTTGCTTCATCATGATACATGTGAGAGACCTACCTTGCTTCATCATGATACATGTGAGAGACCTACCTTGCTTCATCATGATACATGTGAGAGATTTACCATGCTTCATCATGATACATGTGAGAGACCTACCATGCTTCATCATGATACATATTAGAGACCTACCTTGCTTCATCATGATACATGTGAGAGACCTACCTTGCTTCATCATGATACATGTGAGAGACCTACCTTGCTTCATCATGATACATGTGAGAGACCTACCTTGCTTCATCATGATACATGTGAGAGACCTACCGTGCTTCATCATGATACATGTGAGAGACCTACTTTGCTTCATCATGATACATGTGAGAGATTTACCATGCTTCATCATGATACATGTGAGAGACCTACCTTGCTTCATCATGATACATGTGAGAGACCTACCTTGCTTCATCATGCAGACATAACCATAGAGGTCGGAGCAGGAGACATCATTCCAGCGGCCTGTTGCAGGGGAGACGTCCACACACAGGTTCTGCAACACAGGCAGGATCAGTGAAAGTCGCCTTCGTCTTCTGCTATATTACAGCCACAACAATAATGATGATGTGACTATAATCATAGATGTCCCAGAAGCCCAAGGAGAGTCTCCCAGGAGCTCAAGGAGAGCCTCTCAGGAGGTCAAGGAGAGTCTCTCAGGAGCTCAAGGAGAGTCTCTCAGGAGCTCAAGGAGAGTCTCCCAGGAGCTCAAGGAGAGTCTCTCAGGAGCTCAAGGAGAGTCTCTCAGGAGCTGAAGGAGAGTCTCTCAGGAGCTCAAGGAGAGTCTCTCAGGAGCTCAAGGAGAGTCTCTCAGGAGCTGAAGGAGAGTCTCCCAGGAGCTGAAGGAGAGCCTCCCAGGAGCTCAAGGAGAGTCTTCCTGGAGCTCAAGGAGAGTCTCTCAGGAGCTCAAGGAGAGCCTCCCAGAAGCCCAAGGAGAGTCTCCCAGGAGCTGAAGGAGAGTCTTCCAGGAGCTGAAGGAGCTTGAAACCCTAATTTGCATTTAAATGTAAATGACTTATAAATCACAAAACAAAGTACATTTGAAGCGACAGATGAAGGTGTGGTCAATAATGAAGACGTGTAATGTCCCTCTGAGTGGTCATTACACTCACTCTACGCATGTATTAACCCGTCATATTGTAGACACTAAACCCACAGTTCTGAAACTGCAAGAATAGTCGACGTCTCGGGTCGTCCCGGACCATTATCGAAGCAGGTAAGCTTTACTACCACCCAGATTACACCACTAATCGTGTAATCAAGTCGTGATTTAACTTTTGTTTAGGCGCCGGGCGACGTGATCAATCAGGTCGTTGTGGCAGAGCTGTTGCGTCTCCCGGGTTGGTGATCACCCGTCAAGCAAGGGGTGAATGGCATCTCCTCTCATCCCTTGATAATGATCCGGGACGGGCCAAGGGGCTGACAATTTTTACATATAAAAAAACAATATCTTTGTGGAACAATATTCTAAAGCGGACAGAAAGAGGGAATAATATATATATATATATATATATATATATATATATATATATATATATATATATATATATATATATATATATATATATATATATATATATATACATTTTTCGAAACAATATGATACGAAATGAGGATGGTGGTCGACTCACCCAGTCTGGTCCTCCGTTGGGTTCCCCCGAGGCCCAGTTGGTGTAGGAGACGGAGGTCTGGTCCACCCATATGAACTCTCCCATGTACTGCATCCCCAGCCACACCTCCTGCTGCTCGACCCCCACCAGCGCCGTCAGGTAGGCTGTCGAACCAGGCACACATTACTCTCTGTATGCTTTATGTTAAGGTGTGTGGTGTGTCAGTATGTGTTTGCTGTGTGTAAGTATGTGTGATGTGTGTCAGTATGTGTGTGGTGTGTCAGTATGTGTGTGGTGTGTCAGTATGTGTGTGGTGTGTGTCAGCATGTGTGGTGTGTCAATATGTGTGTGGTGTGTGTCAGTATGTGTGTGGTGTGTGTCAGCATGTGTGGTGTGTCAATATGTGTGTGGTGTGTCAGTATGTGCGGTGTGTGTCAGTGTGTGTGGTGTGTGTGTCAAAATGTGTGTGGTGTGTGTCAGTATGTGTGTGGTGTGTCAGTATGTGTGTGGTGTGTGTCAGTATGTGTGTGGTGTGTCAGTATGTGTGTGGTGTGTCAGTATGTGTGTGGTGTGTGTCAGTATGTGTATGGTGTGTGTCAGTATGTGTATGGTGTGTGTCAGTATGTGTGGTGTGTCAGTATGTGTGGTGTGTGTCAGTATGTGTGTGGCGTGTGTCAGTATGTGTGTGGTGTGTGTCAGTATGTGTGTGGCGTGTGTCAGTATGTGTGTGGTGTGTGTCAGTATGTGTGTGGTGTGTCAGTATGTGTGTGGTGTGTGTCAGTATGTGTGTGGCGTGTGTCAGTATGTGTGTGGTGTGTGTCAGTATGTGTGTGGCGTGTGTCAGTATGTGTGTGGTGTGTGTCAGTATGTGTGTGGTGTATCAGTATGTGTGTGGTGTGTGTCAGTATGTGTATGGTGTGTGTCAGTATGTGTGTGGTGTGTGTCAGTATGTGTATGGTGTGTGTCAGTATGTGTGTGGTGTGTCAGTATGTGTGTGGTGTGTGTCAGTATGTGTGGTGTGTGTCAGTATGTGTGTGGCGTGTGTCAATATGTGTGTGGCGTGTGTCAGTATGTGTGGAGTGTGTCAGTATGTGTGTGGTGTGTGTCAGTATGTGTGTGGTGTGCGTCAGTATGTGTGGCGTGTGTCAGTGTGTGTGTGGTGTGTCAGTATGTGTGTGGTGTGTGTCAGTATGTGTATGGTGTGTGTCAGTATGTGTGTGGTGTGTGTCAGTATGTGTATGGTGTGTGTCAGTATGTGTGTGGTGTGTGTCAGTATGTGTATGGTGTGTCAGTATGTGTGTGGTGTGTGTCAGTATGTGTGTGGCGTGTGTCAGTATGTGTGTGGTGTGTCAGTATGTGTGTGGTGTGTCAGTATGTGTGGTGTGCGTCAGTATGTGTGTGGCGTGTGTCAGTATGTGTGTGGCGTGTGTCAGTATGTGTGTGGTGTGTGTCAGTATGTGTGTGGTGTGTGTCAGTATGTGTGTGGTGTGTCAGTATGTGTGTGGTGTGTCAGTATGTGTGTGGCGTGTGTCAGTATGTGTGTGGTTTGTCAGTATGTGTGGTGTGTGTCAGTATGTGTGTGGTGTGTCAGTATATGTGTGTGGTGTGTCAGTATGTGTGGTGTGTGTCAGTATGTGTGTGGTGTGTCAGTATGTGCGGTGTGCGTCAGTGTGTGTGGTGTGTGTCAAAATGTGTGTGGTGTGTGTCAGTATGTGTGTGGTGTGTCAGTATGTGTGTGGTGTGTGTCAGTATGTGTGTGGTGTGTCAGTATGTGTGTGGTGTGTCAGTATGTGTGTGGTGTGTGTCAGTATGTGTATGGTGTGTGTCAGTATGTGTCTAGTGTGTCAGTATGTGTGTGGTGTGTCAGTATGTGTGGTGTGTGTCAGTATGTGTGTGGCGTGTGTCAGTATGTGTGTGGTGTGTGTCAGTATGTGTGTGGCGTGTGTCAGTATGTGTGTGGTGTGTGTCAGTATGTGTGTGGTGTGTCAGTATGTGTGTGGTGTGTGTCAGTATGTGTGTGGCGTGTGTCAGTATGTGTGTGGTGTGTGTCAGTATGTGTGTGGCGTGTGTCAGTATGTGTGTGGTGTGTGTCAGTATGTGTGTGGTGTATCAGTATGTGTGTGGTGTGTGTCAGTATGTGTAAGGTGTGTGTCAGTATGTGTGTGGTGTGTGTCAGTATGTGTATGGTGTGTGTCAGTATGTGTGTGGTGTGTCAGTATGTGTGTGGTGTGTGTCAGTATGTGTGGTGTGTGTCAGTATGTGTGTGGCGTGTATCAGTATGTGTGTGGCGTGTGTCAGTATGTGTGGAGTGTGTCAGTATGTGTGTGGTGTGTGTCAGTATGTGTGTGGTGTGTGTCAGTATGTGTGGTGTGTGTCAGTATGTGTGTGGTGTGTGTCAGTATGTGTGTGGTGTGTATCAGTATGTGTGGCGTGTGTCAGTGTGTGTGTGGTGTGTCAGTATGTATGTGGTGTGTGTCAGTATGTGTATGGTGTGTCAGTATGTGTGTGGTGTGTGTCAGTATGTGTATGGTGTGTGTCAGTATGTGTGTGGTGTGTGTCAGTATGTGAATGGTGTGTCAGTATGTGTGTGGTGTGTGTCAGTATGTGAATGGTGTGTCAGTATGTGTGTGGTGTGTGTCAGTATGTGTGTGGCGTGTGTCAGTATGTGTGTGGCGTGTGTCAGTATGTGTGTGGTGTGTCAGTATGTGTGGTGTGTGTCAGTATGTGTGTGGCGTGTGTCAGTATGTGTGTGGCGTGTGTCAGTATGTGTGTGATGTGTGTCAGTATGTGTGTGGTGTGTGTCAGTATGTGTGTGGTGTGTCAGTATGTGTGTGGTGTGTCAGTATGTGTGTGGCGTGTGTCAGTATGTGTGTGGTTTGTCAGTATGTGTGGTGTGTGTCAGTATGTGTGTGGTGTGTCAGTATGTGTGTGGTGTGTCAGTATGTGTGTGGCGTGTGTCAGTATGTGTGTGGTGTGTCTGTATGTGTGGTGTGTGTCAGTATGTGTGTGGTGTGTCAGTATGTGTGTGGCGTGTGTCAGTATGTGTGTGGCGTGTGTCAGTATGTGTGTGGTGTGTCTGTATGTGTGGTGTGTGTCAGTATGTGTGTGGTGTGTCAGTATGTGTGTGGCGTGTGTCAGTATGTGTGTGGCGTGTGTCAGTATGTGTGTGGTGTGTGTCAGTATGTGTGTGGTGTGTCAGTATGTGTGGTGTGTGTCAGTATGTGTGTGGTGTGTCAGTATGTGTGTGGCGTGTGTCAGTATGTGTGTGGTGTGTCAGTATGTGTGGTGTGTGTCAGTATGTGTGTGGTGTGTCAGTATGTGTGTGGTGTGTCAGTATGTGTGTGGTGTGTCAGTATGTGTGTGGTGTGTGTCAGTATGTGTATGGTGTGTGTCAGTATGTGTATGGTGTGTGTCAGTATGTGTGGTGTGTCAGTATGTGTGGTGTGTGTCAGTATGTGTGTGGCGTGTGTCAGTATGTGTGTGGTGTGTGTCAGTATGTGTGTGGCGTGTGTCAGTATGTGTGTGGTGTGTGTCAGTATGTGTGTGGTGTGTCAGTATGTGTGTGGTGTGTGTCAGTATGTGTGTGGCGTGTGTCAGTATGTGTGTGGTGTGTGTCAGTATGTGTGTGGCGTGTGTCAGTATGTGTGTGGTGTGTGTCAGTATGTGTGTGGTGTATCAGTATGTGTGTGGTGTGTGTCAGTATGTGTATGGTGTGTGTCAGTATGTGTGTGGTGTGTGTCAGTATGTGTATGGTGTGTGTCAGTATGTGTGTGGTGTGTCAGTATGTGTGTGGTGTGTGTCAGTATGTGTGGTGTGTGTCAGTATGTGTGTGGCGTGTGTCAATATGTGTGTGGCGTGTGTCAGTATGTGTGGAGTGTGTCAGTATGTGTGTGGTGTGTGTCAGTATGTGTGTGGTGTGCGTCAGTATGTGTGGCGTGTGTCAGTGTGTGTGTGGTGTGTCAGTATGTGTGTGGTGTGTGTCAGTATGTGTATGGTGTGTGTCAGTATGTGTGTGGTGTGTGTCAGTATGTGTATGGTGTGTGTCAGTATGTGTGTGGTGTGTGTCAGTATGTGTATGGTGTGTCAGTATGTGTGTGGTGTGTGTCAGTATGTGTGTGGCGTGTGTCAGTATGTGTGTGGTGTGTCAGTATGTGTGTGGTGTGTCAGTATGTGTGGTGTGCGTCAGTATGTGTGTGGCGTGTGTCAGTATGTGTGTGGCGTGTGTCAGTATGTGTGTGGTGTGTGTCAGTATGTGTGTGGTGTGTGTCAGTATGTGTGTGGTGTGTCAGTATGTGTGTGGTGTGTCAGTATGTGTGTGGCGTGTGTCAGTATGTGTGTGGTTTGTCAGTATGTGTGGTGTGTGTCAGTATGTGTGTGGTGTGTCAGTATATGTGTGTGGTGTTTCAGTATGTGTGGTGTGTGTCAGTATGTGTGTGGTGTGTCAGTATGTGCGGTGTGCGTCAGTGTGTGTGGTGTGTGTCAAAATGTGTGTGGTGTGTGTCAGTATGTGTGTGGTGTGTCAGTATGTGTGTGGTGTGTGTCAGTATGTGTGTGGTGTGTCAGTATGTGTGTGGTGTGTCAGTATGTGTGTGGTGTGTGTCAGTATGTGTATGGTGTGTGTCAGTATGTGTCTAGTGTGTCAGTATGTGTGTGGTGTGTCAGTATGTGTGGTGTGTGTCAGTATGTGTGTGGCGTGTGTCAGTATGTGTGTGGTGTGTGTCAGTATGTGTGTGGCGTGTGTCAGTATGTGTGTGGTGTGTGTCAGTATGTGTGTGGTGTGTCAGTATGTGTGTGGTGTGTGTCAGTATGTGTGTGGCGTGTGTCAGTATGTGTGTGGTGTGTGTCAGTATGTGTGTGGCGTGTGTCAGTATGTGTGTGGTGTGTGTCAGTATGTGTGTGGTGTATCAGTATGTGTGTGGTGTGTGTCAGTATGTGTAAGGTGTGTGTCAGTATGTGTGTGGTGTGTGTCAGTATGTGTATGGTGTGTGTCAGTATGTGTGTGGTGTGTCAGTATGTGTGTGGTGTGTGTCAGTATGTGTGGTGTGTGTCAGTATGTGTGTGGCGTGTATCAGTATGTGTGTGGCGTGTGTCAGTATGTGTGGAGTGTGTCAGTATGTGTGTGGTGTGTGTCAGTATGTGTGTGGTGTGTGTCAGTATGTGTGGTGTGTGTCAGTATGTGTGTGGTGTGTGTCAGTATGTGTGTGGTGTGTATCAGTATGTGTGGCGTGTGTCAGTGTGTGTGTGGTGTGTCAGTATGTATGTGGTGTGTGTCAGTATGTGTATGGTGTGTCAGTATGTGTGTGGTGTGTGTCAGTATGTGTATGGTGTGTGTCAGTATGTGTGTGGTGTGTGTCAGTATGTGAATGGTGTGTCAGTATGTGTGTGGTGTGTGTCAGTATGTGAATGGTGTGTCAGTATGTGTGTGGTGTGTGTCAGTATGTGTGTGGCGTGTGTCAGTATGTGTGTGGCGTGTGTCAGTATGTGTGTGGTGTGTCAGTATGTGTGGTGTGTGTCAGTATGTGTGTGGCGTGTGTCAGTATGTGTGTGGCGTGTGTCAGTATGTGTGTGGTGTGTGTCAGTATGTGTGTGGTGTGTGTCAGTATGTGTGTGGTGTGTCAGTATGTGTGTGGTGTGTCAGTATGTGTGTGGCGTGTGTCAGTATGTGTGTGGTTTGTCAGTATGTGTGGTGTGTGTCAGTATGTGTGTGGTGTGTCAGTATGTGTGTGGTGTGTCAGTATGTGTGTGGCGTGTGTCAGTATGTGTGTGGTGTGTCTGTATGTGTGGTGTGTGTCAGTATGTGTGTGGTGTGTCAGTATGTGTGTGGCGTGTGTCAGTATGTGTGTGGCGTGTGTCAGTATGTGTGTGGTGTGTCTGTATGTGTGGTGTGTGTCAGTATGTGTGTGGTGTGTCAGTATGTGTGTGGCGTGTGTCAGTATGTGTGTGGCGTGTGTCAGTATGTGTGTGGTGTGTGTCAGTATGTGTGTGGTGTGTCAGTATGTGTGGTGTGTGTCAGTATGTGTGTGGTGTGTCAGTATGTGTGTGGCGTGTGTCAGTATGTGTGTGGTGTGTCAGTATGTGTGGTGTGTGTCAGTATGTGTGTGGTGTGTCAGTATGTGTGTGGTGTGTGTCAGTATGTGTGTGGTGTGTGTCAGTATGTGTGTGGTGTGTGTCAGTATGTGTATGGTGTGTCAGTATGTGTGTGGTGTGTGTCAGTATGTGTGTGGCGTGTGTCAGTATGTGTGTGGTGTGTCAGTATGTGTGTGGTGTGTCAGTATGTGTGTGGTGTGTCAGTATGTGTGGTGTGTGTCAGTATGTGTGTGGCGTGTGTCAGTATGTGTGTGGCGTGTGTCAGTATGTGTGTGGTGTGTGTCAGTATGTGTGTGGCGTGTGTCAGTATGTGTGTGGTGTGTCTGTATGTGTGGTGTGTGTCAGTATGTGTGTGGTGTGTCAGTATGTGTGTGGCGTGTGTCAGTATGTGTGTGGCGTGTGTCAGTATGTGTGTGGTGTGTGTCAGTATGTGTGTGGTGTGTCAGTATGTGTGGTGTGTGTCAGTATGTGTGTGGTGTGTCAGTATGTGTGTGGCGTGTGTCAGTATGTGTGTGGTGTGTCAGTATGTGTGGTGTGTGTCAGTATGTGTGTGGTGTGTCAGTATGTGTGTGGTGTGTGTAAGTATGTGTGTGGTGTGTCAGTATGTGTGGCGTGTGTCAGTATGTGTGTGGTGTGTCAGTATGTGTGGTGTGTGTCAGTATGTGTGTGGTGTGTCAGTATGTGTGGTGTGTGTCAGTATGTGTGTGGTGTGTCAGTATGTGTGTGGTGTGTGTCAGTATGTGTGTGGTGTGTGTCAGTATGTGTGTGGTGTGTCAGTATGTGTGGTGTGTGTCAGTATGTGTGTGGCGTGTGTCAGTATGTGTGTGGCGTGTGTCAGTATGTGTGTGGTGTGTCAGTATGTGTGTGGTGTGTCAGAATGTGTGGTGTGTGTCAGTATGTGTGTGGTGTGTCAGTATGTGTGGTGTGTGTCAGTATGTGTGTGGCGTGTGTCAGTATGTGTGTGGCGTGTGTCAGTATGTGTGTGGTGTGTGTCTGTATGTGTATGGTGTGTGTCAGTATGTGTGTGGTGTGTCAGTATGTGTGTGGTGTGTGTCAGTATGTGTGTGGTGTGTGTCAGTATGTGTGGTGTGTGTCAGTATGTGTGTGGTGTGTCAGTATGTGTGTGGCGTGTGTCAGTATGTGTGTGGCGTGTGTCAGTATGTGTGTGGTGTGTGTCAGTATGTGTGTGGTGTGTCAGTATGTGTGGTGTGTGTCAGTATGTGTGTGGTGTGTCAGTATGTGTGTGGCGTGTGTCAGTATGTGTGTGGTGTGTCAGTATGTGTGGTGTGTGTCAGTATGTGTGTGGTGTGTCAGTATGTGTGTGGTGTGTGTCAGTATGTGTGTGGTGTGTGTCAGTATGTGTGTGGTGTGTGTCAGTATGTGTATGGTGTGTCAGTATGTGTGTGGTGTGTGTCAGTATGTGTGTGGCGTGTGTCAGTATGTGTGTGGTGTGTCAGTATGTGTGTGGTGTGTCAGTATGTGTGGTGTGTGTCAGTATGTGTGTGGCGTGTGTCAGTATGTGTGTGGCGTGTGTCAGTATGTGTGTGGCGTGTGTCAGTATGTGTGTGGTGTGTCTGTATGTGTGGTGTGTGTCAGTATGTGTGTGGTGTGTCAGTATGTGTGTGGCGTGTGTCAGTATGTGTGTGGCGTGTGTCAGTATGTGTGTGGTGTGTGTCAGTATGTGTGTGGTGTGTCAGTATGTGTGGTGTGTGTCAGTATGTGTGTGGTGTGTCAGTATGTGTGTGGCGTGTGTCAGTATGTGTGTGGTGTGTCAGTATGTGTGGTGTGTGTCAGTATGTGTGTGGTGTGTCAGTATGTGTGTGGTGTGTGTCAGTATGTGTGTGGTGTGTCAGTATGTGTGGCGTGTGTCAGTATGTGTGTGGTGTGTCAGTATGTGTGGTGTGTGTCAGTATGTGTGTGGTGTGTCAGTATGTGTGGTGTGTGTCAGTATGTGTGTGGTGTGTCAGTATGTGTGTGGTGTGTGTCAGTATGTGTGTGGTGTGTGTCAGTATGTGTGTGGTGTGTCAGTATGTGTGGTGTGTGTCAGTATGTGTGTGGCGTGTGTCAGTATGTGTGTGGCGTGTGTCAGTATGTGTGTGGTGTGTCAGTATGTGTGTGGTGTGTCAGCATGTGTGGTGTGTGTCAGTATGTGTGTGGTGTGTCAGTATGTGTGGTGTGTGTCAGTATGTGTGTGGCGTGTGTCAGTATGTGTGTGGCGTGTGTCAGTATGTGTGTGGTGTGTGTCTGTATGTGTATGGTGTGTGTCAGTATGTGTGTGGTGTGTCAGTATGTGTGTGGTGTGTGTCAGTATGTGTGTGGTGTGTGCCAGTATGTGTGTGGTGTGTCAGTATGTGTGGTGTGTGTCAGTATGTGTGTGGCGTGTGTCAGTATGTGTGTGGCGTGTGTCAGTATGTGTGGTGTGTGTCAGTATGTGTGTGGTGTGTGTCAGTATGTGTGTGGTGTGTCAGAATGTGTGGTGTGTGCCAGTATGTGTATGGTGTGTGTCAGTATGTGTGTGGTGTGTGTCTGTATGTGTATGGTGTGTGTCAGTTTGTGTGTGGTGTGTCACTATGTGTGTGGTGTGTGTCAGTATGTGTGTGGTGTGTCAGTATGTGTGTGGTGTGTGTCAGTATGTGTGTGGTGTGTGTCAGTATGTGTGTGGTGTGCCAGTATGTGTGGTGTGTGTCAGTATGTGTGTGGCGTGTGTCAGTATGTGTGTGGCGTGTGTCAGTATGTGTGTGGTGTGTGTCAGTATGTGTGTGGTGTGTCAGTATGTGTGCTGTGTGTCAGTATGTGTGTGGTGTGTCAGTATGTGTGTGGCGTGTGTCAGTATGTGTGTGGTGTGTCAGTATGTGTGGTGTGTGTCAGTATGTGTGTGGTGTGTCAGTATGTGTGTGGTGTGTGTCAGTATGTGTGTGGTGTGTGTCAGTATGTGTGTGGTGTGTGTCAGTATGTGTATGGTGTGTCAGTATGTGTGTGGTGTGTGTCAGTATGTGTGTGGCGTGTGTCAGTATGTGTGTGGTGTGTCAGTATGTGTGTGGTGTGTCAGTATGTGTGGTGTGTGTCGGTATGTGTGTGGCGTGTGTCAGTATGTGTGTGGCGTGTGTCAGTATGTGTGTGGTGTGTGTCAGTATGTGTGTGGCGTGTGTCAGTATGTGTGTGGTGTGTCTGTATGTGTGGTGTGTGTCAGTATGTGTGTGGTGTGTCAGTATGTGTGTGCCGTGTGTCAGTATGTGTGTGGCGTGTGTCAGTATGTGTGTGGTGTGTGTCAGTATGTGTGTGGTGTGTCAGTATGTGTGGTGTGTGTCAGTATGTGTGTGGTGTGTCAGTATGTGTGTGGCGTGTGTCAGTATGTGTGTGGTGTGTCAGTATGTGTGGTGTGTGTCAGTATGTGTGTTGTGTGTCAGTATGTGTGTGGTGTGTGTCAGTATGTGTGTGGTGTGTCAGTATGTGTGGCGTGTGTCAGTATGTGTGTGGTGTGTCAGTATGTGTGGTGTGTGTCAGTATGTGTGTGGTGTGTCAGTATGTGTGGTGTGTGTCAGTATGTGTGTGGTGTGTCAGTATGTGTGTGGTGTGTGTCAGTATGTGTGTGGTGTGTCAGTATGTGTGGTGTGTGTCAGTATGTGTGTGGCGTGTGTCAGTATGTGTGTGGCGTGTGTCAGTATGTGTGTGGTGTGTCAGTATGTGTGTGGTGTGTCAGCATGTGTGGTGTGTGTCAGTATGTGTGTGGTGTGTCAGTATGTGTGGTGTGTGTCAGTATGTGTGTGGCGTGTGTCAGTATGTGTGTGGCGTGTGTCAGTATGTGTGTGGTGTGTGTCTGTATGTGTATGGTGTGTGTCAGTATGTGTGTGGTGTGTCAGTATGTGTGTGGTGTGTGTCAGTATGTGTGTGGCGTGTGTCAGTATGTGTGTGGCGTGTGTCAGTATGTGTGGTGTGTGTCAGTATGTGTGTGGTGTGTGTCAGTATGTGTGTGGTGTGTCAGTATGTGTGGTGTGTGTCAGTATGTGTGTGGCGTGTGTCAGTATGTGTGTGGCGTGTGTCAGTATGTGTGGTGTGTGTCAGTATGTGTGTGGTGTGTGTCAGTATGTGTGTGGTGTGTCAGCATGTGTGGTGTGTGTCAGTATGTGTATGGTGTGTGTCAGTATGTGTGTGGTGTGTGTCTGTATGTGTATGGTGTGTGTCAGTATGTGTGTGGTGTGTCACTATGTGTGTGGTGTGTGTCAGTATGTGTGTGGTGTGTCAGTATGTGTGTGGTGTGTGTCAGTATGTGTGTGGTGTGTGTCAGTATGTGTGTGGTGTGCCAGTATGTGTGGTGTGTGTCAGTATGTGTGTGGCGTGTGTCAGTATGTGTGTGGCGTGTGTCAGTATGTGTGGTGTGTGTCAGTATGTGTGTGGTGTGTGTCAGTATGTGTGTGGTGTGTGTCAGTATGTGTGGTGTGTGTCAGTATGAGTGTGGTGTGTGTCAGTATGTGTGTGGTGTGTGTCAGTATGTGTGGCGTGTGTCAGTGTGTGTGTGGTGTGTCAGTATGTGTGTGGTGTGTGTCATTATGTGTGTGGTGTGTGTCAGTATGTGTGTGGTGTGTCAGTATGTGTGGTGTATGTCAGTATGTGTGTGGCGTGTGTCAGTATGTGTGTGGCGTATGTCAGTATGTGTGGTGTGTGTCAGTATGTGTGTGGTGTGTGTCAGTATGTGTGTGGTGTGTGTCAGTATGTGTGGTGTGTGTCAGTATGTGTGTGGTGTGTGTCAGTATGTGTGTGTTGTGTGTCAGTATGTGTGGCGTGTGTCAGTGTGTGTGTGGTGGTGTCAGTATGTGTGTGGTGTGTGTCAGTATGTGTGTGGTGTGTGTCAGTATGTGTGTGGTGTGTCAGTATGTGTGGTGTGTGTCAGTATGTGTGTGGCGTGTGTCAGTATGTGTGTGGCGTGTGTCAGTATGTGTGTGGTGTGTCAGTATGTGTGGTGTGTGTCAGTATGTGTGTGGCGTGTGTCAGTATGTGTGTGGCGTGTGTCAGTATGTGTGTGGTGTGTGTCAGTATGTGTGTGGCGTGTGTCAGTATGTGTGTGGTGTGTCTGTATGTGTGGTGTGTGTCAGTATGTGTGTGGTGTGTCAGTATGTGTGTGGCGTGTGTCAGTATGTGTGTGGCGTGTGTCAGTATGTGTGTGGTGTGTGTCAGTATGTGTGTGGTGTGTCAGTATGTGTGGTGTGTGTCAGTATGTGTGTGGTGTGTCAGTATGTGTGTGGCGTGTGTCAGTATGTGTGTGGTGTGTCAGTATGTGTGGTGTGTGTCAGTATGTGTGTGGTGTGTCAGTATGTGTGTGGTGTGTGTCAGTATGTGTGTGGTGTGTCAGTATGTGTGGCGTGTGTCAGTATGTGTGTGGTGTGTCAGTATGTGTGGTGTGTGTCAGTATGTGTGTGGTGTGTCAGTATGTGTGGTGTGTGTCAGTATGTGTGGTGTGTGTCAGTATGTGTGTGGTGTGTCAGTATGAGTGGTGTGTGTCAGTATGTGTGTGGTGTGTCAGTATGTGTGTGGTGTGTGTCAGTATGTGTGTGGTGTGTGTCAGTATGTGTGTGGCGTGTGTCAGTATGTGTGTGGTGTGTGTCAGTATGTGTGTGGTGTGTCAGTATGTGTGGTGTGTGTCAGTATGTGTGTGGTGTGTCAGTATGTGTGTGGCGTGTGTCAGTATGTGTGTGGTGTGTCAGTATGTGTGGTGTGTGTCAGTATGTGTGTGGTGTGTCAGTATGTGTGTGGTGTGTGTCAGTATGTGTGTGGTGTGTGTCAGTATGTGTGTGGTGTGTGTCAGTATGTGTATGGTGTGTCAGTATGTGTGTGGTGTGTGTCAGTATGTGTGTGGCGTGTGTCAGTATGTGTGTGGTGTGTCAGTATGTGTGTGGTGTGTCAGTATGTGTGGTGTGTGTCAGTATGTGTGTGGCGTGTGTCAGTATGTGTGTGGCGTGTGTCAGTATGTGTGTGGTGTGTGTCAGTATGTGTGTGGCGTGTGTCAGTATGTGTGTGGTGTGTCTGTATGTGTGGTGTGTGTCAGTATGTGTGTGGTGTGTCAGTATGTGTGTGGCGTGTGTCAGTATGTGTGTGGCGTGTGTCAGTATGTGTGTGGTGTGTGTCAGTATGTGTGTGGTGTGTCAGTATGTGTGGTGTGTGTCAGTATGTGTGTGGTGTGTCAGTATGTGTGTGGCGTGTGTCAGTATGTGTGTGGTGTGTCAGTATGTGTGGTGTGTGTCAGTATGTGTGTGGTGTGTCAGTATGTGTGTGGTGTGTGTCAGTATGTGTGTGGTGTGTCAGTATGTGTGGCGTGTGTCAGTATGTGTGTGGTGTGTCAGTATGTGTGGTGTGTGTCAGTATGTGTGTGGTGTGTCAGTATGTGTGGTGTGTGTCTGTATGTGTGTGGTGTGTCAGTATGTGTGTGGTGTGTGTCAGTATGTGTGTGGTGTGTGTCAGTATGTGTGTGGTGTGTCAGTATGTGTGGTGTGTGTCAGTATGTGTGTGGCGTGTGTCAGTATGTGTGTGGCGTGTGTCAGTATGTGTGTGGTGTGTCAGTATGTGTGTGGTGTGTCAGCATGTGTGGTGTGTGTCAGTATGTGTGTGGTGTGTCAGTATGTGTGGTGTGTGTCAGTATGTGTGTGGCGTGTGTCAGTATGTGTGTGGCGTGTGTCAGTATGTGTGTGGTGTGTGTCTGTATGTGTATGGTGTGTGTCAGTATGTGTGTGGTGTGTCAGTATGTGTGTGGTGTGTGTCAGTATGTGTGTGGTGTGTGCCAGTATGTGTGTGGTGTGTCAGTATGTGTGGTGTGTGTCAGTATGTGTGTGGCGTGTGTCAGTATGTGTGTGGCGTGTGTCAGTATGTGTGGTGTGTGTCAGTATGTGTGTGGTGTGTGTCAGTATGTGTGTGGTGTGTCAGAATGTGTGGTGTGTGTCAGTATGTGTATGGTGTGTGTCAGTATGTGTGTGGTGTGTGTCTGTATGTGTATGGTGTGTGTCAGTATGTGTGTGGTGTGTCACTATGTGTGTGGTGTGTGTCAGTATGTGTGTGGTGTGTCAGTATGTGTGTGGTGTGTGTCAGTATGTGTGTGGTGTGTGTCAGTATGTGTGTGGTGTGCCAGTATGTGTGGTGTGTGTCAGTATGTGTGTGGCGTGTGTCAGTATGTGTGTGGCGTGTGTCAGTATGTGTGTGGTGTGTGTCAGTATGTGTGTGGTGTGTCAGTATGTGTGCTGTGTGTCAGTATGTGTGTGGTGTGTCAGTATGTGTGTGGCGTGTGTCAGTATGTGTGTGGTGTGTCAGTATGTGTGGTGTGTGTCAGTATGTGTGTGGTGTGTCAGTATGTGTGTGGTGTGTGTCAGTATGTGTGTGGTGTGTGTCAGTATGTGTGTGTGGTGTGTCAGTATGTGTATGGTGTGTCAGTATGTGTGTGGTGTGTGTCAGTATGTGTGTGGCGTGTGTCAGTATGTGTGTGATGTGTCAGTATGTGTGTGGTGTGTCAGTATGTGTTGTGTGTGTCGGTATGTGTGTGGCGTGTGTCAGTATGTGTGTGGCGTGTGTCAGTATGTGTGTGGTGTGTGTCAGTATGTGTGTGGCGTGTGTCAGTATGTGTGTGGTGTGTCTGTATGTGTGGTGTGTGTCAGTATGTGTGTGGTGTGTCAGTATGTGTGTGGCGTGTGTCAGTATGTGTGTGGCGTGTGTCAGTATGTGTGTGGTGTGTGTCAGTATGTGTGTGGTGTGTCAGTATGTGTGGTGTGTGTCAGTATGTGTGTGGTGTGTCAGTATGTGTGTGGCGTGTGTCAGTATGTGTGTGGTTAGTCAGTATGTGTGGTGTGTGTCAGTATGTGTGTTGTGTGTCAGTATGTGTGTGGTGTGTGTCAGTATGTGTGTGGTGTGTCAGTATGTGTGGCGTGTGTCAGTATGTGTGTGGTGTGTCAGTATGTGTGGTGTGTGTCAGTATGTGTGTGGTGTGTCAGTATGTGTGGTGTGTGTCAGTATGTGTGTGGTGTGTCAGTATGTGTGTGGTGTGTGTCAGTATGTGTGTGGTGTGTCAGTATGTGTGGTGTGTGTCAGTATGTGTGTGGCGTGTGTCAGTATGTGTGTGGCGTGTGTCAGTATGTGTGTGGTGTGTCAGTATGTGTGTGGTGTGTCAGCATGTGTGGTGTGTGTCAGTATGTGTGTGGTGTGTCAGTATGTGTGGTGTGTGTCAGTATGTGTGTGGCGTGTGTCAGTATGTGTGTGGCGTGTGTCAGTATGTGTGTGGTGTGTGTCTGTATGTGTATGGTGTGTGTCAGTATGTGTGTGGTGTGTCAGTATGTGTGTGGTGTGTGTCAGTATGTGTGTGGCGTGTGTCAGTATGTGTGTGGCGTGTGTCAGTATGTGTGGTGTGTGTCAGTATGTGTGTGGTGTGTGTCAGTATGTGTGTGGTGTGTCAGTATGTGTGGTGTGTGTCAGTATGTGTGTGGCGTGTGTCAGTATGTGTGTGGCGTGTGTCAGTATGTGTGGTGTGTGTCAGTATGTGTGTGGTGTGTGTCAGTATGTGTGTGGTGTGTCAGCATGTGTGGTGTGTGTCAGTATGTGTATGGTGTGTGTCAGTATGTGTGTGGTGTGTGTCTGTATGTGTATGGTGTGTGTCAGTATGTGTGTGGTGTGTCACTATGTGTGTGGTGTGTGTCAGTATGTGTGTGGTGTGTCAGTATGTGTGTGGTGTGTGTCAGTATGTGTGTGGTGTGTGTCAGTATGTGTGTGGTGTGCCAGTATGTGTGGTGTGTGTCAGTATGTGTGTGGCGTGTGTCAGTATGTGTGTGGCGTGTGTCAGTATGTGTGGTGTGTGTCAGTATGTGTGTGGTGTGTGTCAGTATGTGTGTGGTGTGTGTCAGTATGTGTGGTGTGTGTCAGTATGTGTGTGGTGTGTGTCAGTATGTGTGTGGTGTGTGTCAGTATGTGTGGCGTGTGTCAGTGTGTGTGTGGTGTGTCAGTATGTGTGTGGTGTGTGTCATTATGTGTGTGGTGTGTGTCAGTATGTGTGTGGTGTGTCAGTATGTGTGGTGTATGTCAGTATGTGTGTGGCGTGTGTCAGTATGTGTGTGGCGTATGTCAGTATGTGTGGTGTGTGTCAGTATGTGTGTGGTGTGTGTCAGTATGTGTGTGGCGTGTGTCAGTATGTGTGTGGTGTGTGTCAGTATGTGTGTGGTGTGTGTCAGTATGTGTGTGGTGTGTGTCAGTATGTGTGTGGTGTGTGTCAGTATGTGTGGTGTGTGTCAGTATGTGTGTGGTGTGTGTCAGTATGTGTGTGTTGTGTGTCAGTATGTGTGGCGTGTGTCAGTGTGTGTGTGGTGGTGTCAGTATGTGTGTGGTGTGTGTCAGTATGTGTGTGGTGTGTGTCAGTATGTGTGTGGTGTGTCAGTATGTGTGGTGTGTGTCAGTATGTGTGTGGCGTGTGTCAGTATGTGTGTGGCGTGTGTCAGTATGTGTGTGGTGTGTCAGTATGTGTGGTGTGTGTCAGTATGTGTGTGGCGTGTGTCAGTATGTGTGTGGCGTGTGTCAGTATGTGTGTGGTGTGTGTCAGTATGTGTGTGGCGTGTGTCAGTATGTGTGTGGTGTGTCTGTATGTGTGGTGTGTGTCAGTATGTGTGTGGTGTGTCAGTATGTGTGTGGCGTGTGTCAGTATGTGTGTGGCGTGTGTCAGTATGTGTGTGGTGTGTGTCAGTATGTGTGTGGTGTGTCAGTATGTGTGGTGTGTGTCAGTATGTGTGTGGTGTGTCAGTATGTGTGTGGCGTGTGTCAGTATGTGTGTGGTGTGTCAGTATGTGTGGTGTGTGTCAGTATGTGTGTGGTGTGTCAGTATGTGTGTGGTGTGTGTCAGTATGTGTGTGGTGTGTCAGTATGTGTGGCGTGTGTCAGTATGTGTGTGGTGTGTCAGTATGTGTGGTGTGTGTCAGTATGTGTGTGGTGTGTCAGTATGTGTGGTGTGTGTCAGTATGTGTGGTGTGTGTCAGTATGTGTGTGGTGTGTCAGTATGTGTGGTGTGTGTCAGTATGTGTGTGGTGTGTCAGTATGTGTGTGGTGTGTGTCAGTATGTGTGGCGTGTGTCAGTATGTGTGTGGTGTGTCAGTATGTGTGGTGTGTGTCAGTATGTGTGTGGTGTGTCAGTATGTGTGGTGTGTGTCAGTATGTGTGGTGTGTGTCAGTATGTGTGTGGTGTGTCAGTATGTGTGGTGTGTGTCAGTATGTGTGTGGTGTGTCAGTATGTGTGTGGTGTGTGTCAGTATGTGTGTGGTGTGTGTCAGTATGTGTGTGGAGTGTCAGTATGTGTGGTGTGTGTCAGTATGTGTGTGGCGTGTGTCAGTATGTGTGTGGCGTGTGTCAGTATGTGTGTGGTGTGTCAGTATGTGTGTGGTGTGTCAGCATGTGTGGTGTGTGTCAGTATGTGTGTGGTGTGTCAGTATGTGTGGTGTGTGTCAGTATGTGTGTGGTGTGTGTCAGTATGTGTGTGGCGTGTGTCAGTATGTGTGTGGTGTGTGTCTGTATGTGTATGGTGTGTGTCAGTATGTGTGTGGTGTGTCAGTATGTGTGTGCTGTGTGTCAGTATGTGTGTGGCGTGTGTCAGTATGTGTGTGGCGTGTGTCAGTATGTGTGGTGTGTGTCAGTATGTGTGTGGTGTGTGTCAGTATGTGTGTGGTGTGTCAGTATGTGTGGTGTGTGTCAGTATGTGTGTGGCGTGTGTCAGTATGTGTGTGGCGTGTGTCAGTATGTGTGGTGTGTGTCAGTATGTGTGTGCTGTGTGTCAGTATGTGTGTGGTGTGTCAGAATGTGTGGTGTGTGTCAGTATGTGTATGGTGTGTGTCAGTATGTGTGTGGTGTGTGTCTGTATGTGTATGGTGTGTGTCAGTATGTGTGTGGTGTGTCACTATGTGTGTGGTGTGTGTCAGTATGTGTGTGGTGTGTCAGTATGTGTGTGGTGTGTGTCAGTATGTGTGTGGTGTGTGTCAGTATGTGTGTGGTGTGCCAGTATGTGTGGTGTGTGTCAGTATGTGTGTGGCGTGTGTCAGTATGTGTGTGCTGTGTGTCAGTATGTGTGTGGTGTGTCAGTATGTGTGTGGCGTGTGTCAGTATGTGTGTGGTGTGTCAGTATGTGTGGTGTGTGTCAGTATGTGTGTGGTGTGTCAGTATGTGTGTGGTGTGTGTCAGTATGTGTGTGGTGTGTGTCAGTATGTGTGTGGTGTGTGTCAGTATGTGTATGGTGTGTCAGTATGTGTGTGGTGTGTGTCAGTATGTGTGTGGTGTGTGTCAGTATGTGTGTGGCGTGTGTCAGTATGTGTGTGGTGTGTCAGTATGTGTGGTGTGTGTCAGTATGTGTGTGGCGTGTGTCAGTATGTGTGTGGCGTGTGTCAGTATGTGTGTGGTGTGTCTGTATGTGTGGTGTGTGTCAGTATGTGTGTGGTGTGTCAGTATGTGTGTGGCGTGTGTCAGTATGTGTGTAGCGTGTGTCAGTATGTGTGTGGTGTGTGTCAGTATGTGTGTGGTGTGTCAGTATGTGTGGTGTGTGTCAGTATGTGTGTGGTGTGTCAGTATGTGTGTGGCGTGTGTCAGTATGTGTGTGGTGTGTCAGTATGTGTGGTGTGTGTCAGTATGTGTGTTGTGTGTCAGTATGTGTGTGGTGTGTGTCAGTATGTGTGTGGTGTGTCAGTATGTGTGGCGTGTGTCAGTATGTGTGTGGTGTGTCAGTATGTGTGGTGTGTGTCAGTATGTGTGTGGTGTGTCAGTATGTGTGGTGTGTGTCAGTATGTGTGTGGTGTGTCAGTATGTGTGTGGTGTGTGTCAGTATGTGTGTGGTGTGTCAGTATGTGTGGTGTGTGTCAGTATGTGTGTGGCGTGTGTCAGTATGTGTGTGGCGTGTGTCAGTATGTGTGTGGTGTGTCAGTATGTGTGTGGTGTGTCAGCATGTGTGGTGTGTGTCAGTATGTGTGTGGTGTGTCAGTATGTGTGGTGTGTGTCAGTATGTGTGTGGCGTGTGTCAGTATGTGTGTGGCGTGTGTCAGTATGTGTGTGGTGTGTGTCTGTATGTGTATGGTGTGTGTCAGTATGTGTGTGGTGTGTCAGTATGTGTGTGGCGTGTGTCAGTATGTGTGTGGTGTGTGTCTGTATGTGTATGGTGTGTGTCAGTATGTGTGTGGTGTGTCAGTATGTGTGTGGTGTGTGTCAGTATGTGTGTGGCGTGTGTCAGTATGTGTGTGGCGTGTGTCAGTATGTGTGGTGTGTGTCAGTATGTGTGTGGCGTGTGTCAGTATGTGTGTGGCGTGTGTCAGTATGTGTGGTGTGTGTCAGTATGTGTGTGGCGTGTGTCAGTATGTGTGTGGCGTGTGTCAGTATGTGTGGTGTGTGTCAGTATGTGTGTGGTGTGTGTCAGTATGTGTGTGGTGTGTGTCAGTATGTGTGGTGTGTGTCAGTATGTGTGTGGTGTGT
>NC_091219.1:5831339-5993839 GCF_040958095.1 Procambarus clarkii
AACTCTCCTAAACACGAGAGTCAAGTATACAACTTTAGAACACTTTCCCACCAGGAGACTCGAACCCTAGCCAGCACAGAAGCCTTCCAGCAACTGGCATAACAGATACGCCTTAACCCTCTCCACCACCTGCTCAGACCGTTAAAAGAGATGGTAATTTCGGAGTATTTAAATACCCCAAAGATCAACACCTCCCAAGAGCACCAGAGCAAGTGAGGGGTCATTCATACGTTAATTTCATCAAGTCCCTGTTAATATGGGAAGACACGGTGTCTCTGCTTAAGGCACAACTCTCCTAAACACGAGAGTCAAGTATACAACTTTAGAACACTTTCCCACCAGGAGACTCAAACCCTAGCCAGCACAGAAGCCTTCCAGCAACTGGCATAACAGGTACGCCTTAACCCTCTCCACCACCTGCTCAGACCTTTAAAAGAGATGGTAATTTCGGAGTATTTAAATACCCCAAAGATCAACACCTCCCAAGAGCACCAGAGCAAGTGAGGGGTCATTTATACGTTAATTTCATCAAGTCCCTGTTAATATGGGAAGACACAGTGTCTCTGCTTAAGGCACAACTCTCCTAAACACGAGAGTCAAGTATACAACTTTAGAACACTTTCCCACCAGGAGACTCGAACCCTAGCCAGCACAGAAGCCTTCCAGCAACTGGCATAACAGGTACGCCTTAACCCTCTCCACCACCTGCTCAGACCCTTAAAAGAGATGGTAATTTCGGAGTATTTAAATACCCCAAAGATCAACACCTCCCAAGAGCACTAGAGCAAGTGAGGGGTCATTTATACGTTAATTTCATCAAGTCCCTGTTAATATGGGAAGACACAGTGTCTCTGCTTAAGGCACAACTCTCCTAAACACGAGAGTCAAGTATACAACTTTAGAACACTTTCCCACCAGGAGACTCGAACCCTAGCCAGCACAGAAGCCTTCCAGCAACTGGCATAACAGGTACGCCTTAACCCACTCCACCACCTGCTCAGACCTTTAAAAGAGATGGTAATTTCGGAGTATTTAAATACCCCAAAGATCAACACCTCCCAAGAGCACCAGAGCAAGTGAGGGGTCATTTATACGTTAATTTCATCAAGTCCCTGTTAATATGGGAAGACACAGTGTCTCTGCTTAAGGCACAACTCTCCTAAACACGAGAGTCAAGTATACAACTTTAGAACACTTTCCCACCAGGAGACTCGAACCCTAGCCAGCACAGAAGAGTTCCAGCAACTGGCATAACAGGTACGCCTTAACCCTCTCCACCACCTGCTCAGACCCTTAAAAGAGATGGTAATTTCGGAGTATTTAAATACCCCAAAGATCAACACCTCCCAAGAGCACCAGAGCAAGTGAGGGGTCATTTATACGTTAATTTCATCAAGTCCCTGTTAATATGGGAAGACATAGTGTCTCTGCTTAAGGCACAACTCTCCTAAACACGAGAGTCAAGTATACAACTTTAGAACACTTTCCCACCAGGAGACTCGAACCCTAGCCAGCACAGAAGCCTTCCAGCAACTTGCATAACAGGTACGCCTTAACCCTCTCCACCACCTGCTCAGACCCTTAAAAGAGATGGTAATTTCGGAGTATTTAAATACCCCAAAGATCAACACCTCCCAAGAGCACCAGAGCAAGTGAGGGGTCATTTATACGTTAATTTCATCAAGTCCCTGTTAATATGGGAAGACACGGTGTCTCTGCTTAAGGCACAACTCTCCTAAACACGAGAGTCAAGTATACAACTTTAGAACACTTTCCCACCAGGAGACTCGAACCCTAGCCAGCACAGAAGCCTTCCAGCAACTGGCATAACAGGTACGCCTTAACCCTCTCCACCACCTGCTCAGACCTTTAAAAGAGATGGTAATTTCGGAGTATTTAAATACCCCAAAGATCAACACCTCCCAAGAGCACCAGAGCAAGTGAGGGGTCATTTATACGTAAATTTCATCAAGTCCCTGTTAATATGGGAAGACACAGTGTCTCTGCTTAAGGCACAACTCTCCTAAACACGAGAGTCAAGTATACAACTTTAGAACACTTTCCCACCAGGAGACTCGAACCCTAGCCAGCACAGAAGCCTTACAGCAAATGGCATAACAGGTACGCCTTAACCCTCTCCACCACCTGCTCAGACCCTTAAAAGAGATGGTAATTTCGGAGTATTTAAATACCCCAAAGATCAACACCTCCCAAGAGCACCAGAGCAAGTGAGGGGTCATTTATACGTTAATTTCATCAAGTCCATGTTAATATGGGAAGACACGGTGTCTCTGCTTAAGGCACAACTCTCCTAAACACGAGAGTCAAGTATACAACTTTAGAACACTTTCCCACCAGGAGACTCGAACCCTAGCCAGCACAGACGCCTTCCAGCAACTGGCATAACAGGTACGCCTTAACCCTCTCCACCACCTGCTCAGACCCTTAAAAGAGATGGTAATTTCGGAGTATTTAAATACCCCAAAGATCAACACCTCCCAAGAGCACCAGAGCAAGTGAGGGGTCATTTATACGTTAATTTCATCAAGTCCCTGTTAATATGGGAAGACACAGTGTCTCTGCTTAAGGCACAACTCTCCTAAACAAGAGAGTCAAGTATACAACTTTAGAACACTTTCCCACCAGGAGACTCGAACCATAGCCAGCACAGAAGCCTTCCAGCAACTGGCATAACAGGTACGCCTTAAACCTCTCCACCATCTGCTCAGACCTTTAAAAGAGATGGTAATTTCGGGGTATTTAAATACCCCAAAGATCAACACCTCCCAAGAGCACCAGAGCAAGTGAGGGGTCATTTATACGTTAATTTCATCAAGTCCCTGTTAATATGGGAAGACACAGTGTCTCTGCTTAAGGCACAACTCTCCTAAACACGAGAGTCAAGTATACAACTTTAGAACACTTTCCCACCAGGAGACTCGAACCCTAGCCAGCACAGAAGCCTTCCAGCAACTGGCATAACAGGTACGCCTTAACCCTCTCCACCACCTGCTCAGACCCTTAAAAGAGATGGTAATTTCGGAGTATTTAAATACCCCAAAGATCAACACCTCCCAAGAGCACCAGAGCAAGTGAGGGGTCATTTATACGTTAATTTCATCAAGTCCCTGTTAATATGGGAAGACACAGTGTCTCTGCTTAAGGCACAACTCTCCTAAACACGAGAGTCAAGTATACAACTTTAGAACACTTTCCCACCAGGAGACTCGAACCCTAGCCAGCACAGAAGCCTTCCAGCAACTGGCATAACAGGTACGCCTTAACTCTCTCCACCACCTGCTCAGACCCTTAAAAGAGATGGTAATTTCTGAGTATTTAAATACCCCAAAGATCAACACCTCCCAAGAGCACCAGAGCAAGTGAGGGGTCATTTATACGTTAATTTCATCAAGTCCCTGTTAATATGGGAAGACACAGTGTCTCTGCTTAAGGCACAACTCTCCTAAACACGAGAGTCAAGTATACAACTTTAGAACACTTTCCCACCAGGAGACTCGAACCCTAGCCAGCACAGAAGCCTTCCAGCAACTGGCATAACAGGTACGCCTTAACCCTCTCCACCACCTGCTCAGACCCTTAAAAGAGATGGTAATTTCGGAGTATTTAAATACCCCAAAGATCAACACCTCCCAAGAGCACCAGAGCAAGTGAGGGGTCATTTATACGTTAATTTCATCAAGTCCCTGTTAATATGGGAAGACACAGTGTCTCTGCTTAAGGCACAACTCTCCTAAACACGAGAGTCAAGTATACAACTTTAGAACACTTTCCCACCAGGAGACTCGAACCCTAGCCAGCACAGAAGCCTTCCAGCAACTGGCATAACAGGTACGCCTTAACCCTCTCCACCACCTGCTCAGACCCTTAAAAGAGATGGTAATTTCGGAGTATTTAAATACCCCAAAGATCAACACCTCCCAAGAGCACCAGAGCAAGTGAGGGGTCATTTATACGTTAATTTCATCAAGTCCCTGTTAATATGGGAAGACACAGTGTCTCTGCTTAAGGCACAACTCTCCTAAACACGAGAGTCAAGTATACAACTTTAGAACACTTTCCCACCAGGAGACCCGAACCCTAGCCAGCACAGAAGCCTTCCAACAACTGGCATAACAGGTACGCCTTAACCCTCTCCACCACCTGCTCAGACCCTTAAAAGAGATGGTAATTTCGGAGTATTTAAATACCCCAAAGATCAACACCTCCCAAGAGCACCAGAGCAAGTGAGGGGTCATTTATACGTTAATTTCATCAAGTCCCTGTTAATATGGGAAGACACAGTGTCTCTGCTTAAGGCACAACTCTCCTAAACACGAGAGTCAAGTATACAACTTTAGAACACTTTCCCACCAGGAGACTCGAACCCTAGCCAGCACAGAAGCCTTCCAGCAACTGGCATAACAGGTACGCCTTAACCCTCTCCACCACCTGCTCAGACCCTTAAAAGAGATGGTAATTTCGGAGTATTTAAATACCCCAAAGATCAACATCTCCCAAGAGCACCAGAGCAAGTGAGGGGTCATTTATACGTTAATTTCATCAAGTCCCTGTTAATATGGGAAGACACAGTGTCTCTGCTTCAGACACAACTCTCCTAAACACGAGAGTAGAGTATACAACTTTAGAACACTTTCCCACCAGGAGACTCGAACCCTAGCCAGCACAGAAGCCTTCCAGCAACTGGCATAACAGGTACGCCTTAACCCTCTCCACCACCTGCTCAGACCCTTAAAAGAGATGGTAATTTCGGAGTATTTAAATACCCCAAAGATCAACACCTCCCAAGAGCACCAGAGCAAGTGAGGGGTCATTTATACGTTAATTTCATCAAGTCCCTGTTAATATGGGAAGACACAGTGTCTCTGCTTAAGGCACAACTCTCCTAAACACGAGAGTCAAGTATACAACTTTAGAACACTTTCCCACCAGGAGACTCGAACCCTAGCCAGCACAGAAGCCTTCCAGCAACTGGCATAACAGGTACGCCTTAACCCTCTCCACCACCTGCTCAGACCCTTAAAAGAGATGGTAATTTCGGAGTATTTAAATACCCCAAAGATCAACACCTCCCAAGAGCACCAGAGCAAGTGAGGGGTCATTTATACGTTAATTTCATCAAGTCCCTGTTAATATGGGAAGACACAGTGTCTCTGCTTAAGGCACAACTCTCCTAAACACGAGAGTCAAGTATACAACTTTAGAACACTTTCCCACCAGGAGACTCGAACCCTAGCCAGCACAGAAGCCTTCCAGCAACTGGCATAACAGGTACGCCTTAACCCTCTCCACCACCTGCTCAGACCCTTAAAAGAGATGGTAATTTCGGAGTATTTAAATACCCCAAAGATCAACACCTCCCAAGAGCACCAGAGCAAGTGAGGGGTCATTTATACGTTAATTTCATCAAGTCCCTGTTAATATGGGAAGACACAGTGTCTCTGCTTCAGGCACAACTCTCCTAAACACGAGAGTCAAGTATACAACTTTAGAACACTTTCCCACCAGGAGACTCGAACCCTAGCCAGCACAGAAGCCTTCCAGCAACTGGCATAACAGGTACGCCTTAACCCTCTCCACCACCTGCTCAGACCCTTAAAAGAGATGGTAGTTTCGGAGTATTTAAATACCCCAAAGATCAACACCTCCCAAGAGCACCAGAGCAAGTGAGGGGTCATTTATACGTTAATTTCATCAAGTCCCTGTTAATATGGGAAGACACAGTGTCTCTGCTTAAGGCACAACTCTCCTAAACACGAGAGTCAAGTATACAACTTTAGAACACTTTCCCACCAGGAGACTCGAACCCTAGCCAGCACAGAAGCCTTCCAGCAACTGGCATAACAGGTACGCCTTAACCCTCTCCACCACCTGCTCAGACCCTTAAAAGAGATGGTAATTTCGGAGTATTTAAATACCCCAAAGATCAACACCTCCCAAGAGCACCAGAGCAAGTGAGGGGTCATTTATACGTTAATTTCATCAAGTCCCTGTTAATATGGGAAGACACAGTGTCTCTGCTTAAGGCACAACATTCCTAAACACGAGAGTCAAGTATACAACTTTAGATCACTTTCCCACCAGGAGACTCGAACCCTAGCCAGCACAGAAGCCTTCCAGCAACTGGCATAACAGGTACGCCTTAACCCTCTCCACCACCTGCTCAGACCCTTAAAAGAGATGGTAATTTCGGAGTATTTAAATACCCCAAAGATCAACACCTCCCAAGAGCACCAGAGCAAGTGAGGGGTCATTTATACGTTAATTTCATCAAGTCCCTGTTAATATGGGAAGACACAGTGTCTCTGCTTAAGGCACAACTCTCCTAAACACGAGAGTCAAGTATACAACTTTAGAACACTTTCCCACCAGGAGACCCGAACCCTAGCCAGCACAGAAGCCTTCCAACAACTGGCATAACAGGTACGCCTTAACCCTCTCCACCACCTGCTCAGACCCTTAAAAGAGATGGTAATTTCGGAGTATTTAAATACCCCAAAGATCAACACCTCCCAAGAGCACCAGAGCAAGTGAGGGGTCATTTATACGTTAATTTCATCAAGTCCCTGTTAATATGGGAAGACACAGTGTCTCTGCTTAAGGCACAACTCTCCTAAACACGAGAGTCAAGTATACAACTTTAGAACACTTTCCCACCAGGAGACTCGAACCCTAGCCAGCACAGAAGCCTTCCAGCAACTGGCATAACAGGTACGCCTTAACCCTCTCCACCACCTGCTCAGACCCTTAAAAGAGATGGTAATTTCGGAGTATTTAAATACCCCAAAGATCAACATCTCCCAAGAGCACCAGAGCAAGTGAGGGGTCATTTATACGTTAATTTCATCAAGTCCCTGTTAATATGGGAAGACACAGTGTCTCTGCTTCAGACACAACTCTCCTAAACACGAGAGTAGAGTATACAACTTTAGAACACTTTCCCACCAGGAGACTCGAACCCTAGCCAGCACAGAAGCCTTCCAGCAACTGGCATAACAGGTACGCCTTAACCCTCTCCACCACCTGCTCAGACCCTTAAAAGAGATGGTAATTTCGGAGTATTTAAATACCCCAAAGATCAACACCTCCCAAGAGCACCAGAGCAAGTGAGGGGTCATTTATACGTTAATTTCATCAAGTCCCTGTTAATATGGGAAGACACAGTGTCTCTGCTTAAGGCACAACTCTCCTAAACACGAGAGTCAAGTATACAACTTTAGAACACTTTCCCACCAGGAGACTCGAACCCTAGCCAGCACAGAAGCCTTCCAGCAACTGGCATAACAGGTACGCCTTAACCCTCTCCACCACCTGCTCAGACCCTTAAAAGAGATGGTAATTTCGGAGTATTTAAATACCCCAAAGATCAACACCTCCCAAGAGCACCAGAGCAAGTGAGGGGTCATTTATACGTTAATTTCATCAAGTCCCTGTTAATATGGGAAGACACAGTGTCTCTGCTTAAGGCACAACTCTCCTAAACACGAGAGTCAAGTATACAACTTTAGAACACTTTCCCACCAGGAGACTCGAACCCTAGCCAGCACAGAAGCCTTCCAGCAACTGGCATAACAGGTACGCCTTAACCCTCTCCACCACCTGCTCAGACCCTTAAAAGAGATGGTAATTTCGGAGTATTTAAATACCCCAAAGATCAACACCTCCCAAGAGCACCAGAGCAAGTGAGGGGTCATTTATACGTTAATTTCATCAAGTCCCTGTTAATATGGGAAGACACAGTGTCTCTGCTTCAGGCACAACTCTCCTAAACACGAGAGTCAAGTATACAACTTTAGAACACTTTCCCACCAGGAGACTCGAACCCTAGCCAGCACAGAAGCCTTCCAGCAACTGGCATAACAGGTACGCCTTAACCCTCTCCACCACCTGCTCAGACCCTTAAAAGAGATGGTAGTTTCGGAGTATTTAAATACCCCAAAGATCAACACCTCCCAAGAGCACCAGAGCAAGTGAGGGGTCATTTATACGTTAATTTCATCAAGTCCCTGTTAATATGGGAAGACACAGTGTCTCTGCTTAAGGCACAACTCTCCTAAACACGAGAGTCAAGTATACAACTTTAGAACACTTTCCCACCAGGAGACTCGAACCCTAGCCAGCACAGAAGCCTTCCAGCAACTGGCATAACAGGTACGCCTTAACCCTCTCCACCACCTGCTCAGACCCTTAAAAGAGATGGTAATTTCGGAGTATTTAAATACCCCAAAGATCAACACCTCCCAAGAGCACCAGAGCAAGTGAGGGGTCATTTATACGTTAATTTCATCAAGTCCCTGTTAATATGGGAAGACACAGTGTCTCTGCTTAAGGCACAACATTCCTAAACACGAGAGTCAAGTATACAACTTTAGATCACTTTCCCACCAGGAGACTCGAACCCTAGCCAGCACAGAAGCCTTCCAGCAACTGGCATAACAGGTACGCCTTAACCCTCTCCACCACCTGCTCAGACCCTTAAAAGAGATGGTAATTTCGGAGTATTTAAATACCCCAAAGATCAACACCTCCCAAGAGCACCAGAGCAAGTGAGGGGTCATTCATACGTTAATTTCATCAAGTCCCTGTTAATATGGGAAGACACGGTGTCTCTGCTTAAGGCACAACTCTCCTAAACACGAGAGTCAAGTATACAACTTTAGAACACTTTCCCACAAGGAGACTCAAACCCTAGCCAGCACAGAAGCCTTCCAGCAACTGGCATAACAGGTACGCCTTAACCCTCTCCACCACCTGCTCAGACCTTTAAAAGAGATGGTAATTTCGGAGTATTTAAATACCCCAAAGATCAACACCTCCCAAGAGCACCAGAGCAAGTGAGGGGTCATTTATACGTTAATTTCATCAAGTCTCTGTTAATATGGGAAGACACAGTGTCTCTGCTTAAGGCACAACTCTCCTAAACACGAGAGTCAAGTATACAACTTTAGAACACTTTCCCACCAGGAGACTCGAACCCTAGCCAGCACAGAAGCCTTCCAGCAACTGGCATAACAGGTACGCCTTAACCCTCTCCACCACCTGCTCAGACCCTTAAAAGAGATGGTAATTTCAGAGTATTTAAATACCCCAAAGATCAACACCTCCCAAGAGCACTAGAGCAAGTGAGGGGTCATTTATACGTTAATTTCATCAAGTCCCTGTTAATATGGGAAGACACAGTGTCTCTGCTTAAGGCACAACTCTCCTAAACACGAGAGTCAAGTATACAACTTTAGAACACTTTCCCACCAGGAGACTCGAACCCTAGCCAGCACAGAAGCCTTCCAGCAACTGGCATAACAGGTACGCCTTAACCCTCTCCACCACCTGCTCAGACCTTTAAAAGAGATGGTAATTTCGGAGTATTTAAATACCCCAAAGATCAACACCTCCCAAGAGCACCAGAGCAAGTGAGGGGTCATTTATACGTTAATTTCATCAAGTCCCTGTTAATATGGGAAGACACAGTGTCTCTGCTTAAGGCACAACTCTCCTAAACACGAGAGTCAAGTATACAACTTTAGAACACTTTCCCACCAGGAGACTCGAACCCTAGCCAGCACAGAAGAGTTCCAGCAACTGGCATAACAGGTACGCCTTAACCCTCTCCACCACCTGCTCAGACCCTTAAAAGAGATGGTAATTTCGGAGTATTTAAATACCCCAAAGATCAACACCTCCCAAGAGCACCAGAGCAAGTGAAGGGTCATTTATACGTTAATTTCATCAAGTCCCTGTTAATATGGGAAGACATAGTGTCTCTGCTTAAGGCACAACTCTCCTAAACACGAGAGTCAAGTATACAACTTTAGAACACTTTCCCACCAGGAGACTCCAACCCTAGCCAGCACAGAAGCCTTCCAGCAACTGGCATAACAGGTACGCCTTAACCCTCTCCACCACCTGCTCAGACCTTTAAAAGAGATGGTAATTTCGGAGTATTTAAATACCCCAAAGATCAACACCTCCCAAGAGCACCAGAGCAAGTGAGGGGTCATTTATACGTAAATTTCATCAAGTCCCTGTTAATATGGGAAGACACAGTGTCTCTGCTTAAGGCACAACTCTCCTAAACACGAGAGTCAAGTATACAACTTTAGAACACTTTCCCACCAGGAGACTCGAACCCTAGCCAGCACAGAAGCCTTACAGCAAATGGCATAACAGGTACGCCTTAACCCTCTCCACCACCTGCTCAGACCCTTAAAAGAGATGGTAATTTCGGAGTATTTAAATACCCCAAAGATCAACACCTCCCAAGAGCACCAGAGCAAGTGAGGGGTCATTTATACGTTAATTTCATCAAGTCCATGTTAATATGGGAAGACACGGTGTCTCTGCTTAAGGCACAACTCTCCTAAACACGAGAGTCAAGTATACAACTTTAGAACACTTTCCCACCAGGAGACTCGAACCCTAGCCAGCACAGACGCCTTCCAGCAACTGGCATAACAGGTACGCCTTAACCCTCTCCACCACCTGCTCAGACCCTTAAAAGAGATGGTAATTTCGGAGTATTTAAATACCCCAAAGATCAACACCTCCCAAGAGCACCAGAGCAAGTGAGGGGTCATTTATACGTTAATTTCATCAAGTCCCTGTTAATATGGGAAGACACGGTGTCTCTGCTTAAGGCACAACTCTCCTAAACAAGAGAGTCAAGTATACAACTTTAGAACACTTTCCCACCAGGAGACTCGAACCATAGCCAGCACAGAAGCCTTCCAGCAACTGGCATAACAGGTACGCCTTAACCCTCTCCACCATCTGCTCAGACCTTTAAAAGAGATGGTAATTTCGGGGTATTTAAATACCCCAAAGATCAACACCTCCCAAGAGCACCAGAGCAAGTGAGGGGTCATTTATACGTTAATTTCATCAGGTCCCTGTTAATATGGGAAGACACAGTGTCTCTGCTTAAGGCACAACTCTCCTAAACACGAGAGTCAAGTATACAACTTTAGAACACTTTCCCACCAGGAGACTCGAACCCTAGCCAGCACAGAAGCCTTCCAGCAACTGGCATAACAGGTACGCCTTAACCCTCTCCACCACCTGCTCAGACCCTTAAAAGAGATGGTAATTTCGGAGTATTTAAATACCCCAAAGATCAACACCTCCCAAGAGCACCAGAGCAAGTGAGGGGTCATTTATACGTTAATTTCATCAAGTCCCTGTTAATATGGGAAGACACAGTGTCTCTGCTTAAGGCACAACTCTCCTAAACACGAGAGTCAAGTATACAACTTTAGAACACTTTCCCACCAGGAGACTCGAACCCTAGCCAGCACAGAAGCCTTCCAGCAACTGGCATAACAGGTACGCCTTAACCCTCTCCACCACCTGCTCAGACCCTTAAAAGAGATGGTAATTTCGGAGTATTTAAATACCCCAAAGATCAACACCTCCCAAGAGCACCAGAGCAAGTGAGGGGTCATTTATACGTTAATTTCATCAAGTCCATGTTAATATGGGAAGACACGGTGTCTCTGCTTAAGGCACAACTCTCCTAAACACGAGAGTCAAGTATACAACTTTAGAACACTTTCCCACCAGGAGACTCGAACCCTAGCCAGCACAGACGCCTTCCAGCAACTGGCATAACAGGTACGCCTTAACACTCTCCACCACCTGCTCAGACCCTTAAAAGAGATGGTAATTTCGGAGTATTTAAATACCCCAAAGATCAACACCTCCCAAGAGCACCAGAGCAAGTGAGGGGTCATTTATACGTTAATTTCATCAAGTCCCTGTTAATATGGGAAGACACAGTGTCTCTGCTTAAGGCACAACTCTCCTAAACAAGAGAGTCAAGTATACAACTTTAGAACACTTTCCCACCAGGAGACTCGAACCATAGCCAGCACAGAAGCCTTCCAGCAACTGGCATAACAGGTACGCCTTAACCCTCTCCACCATCTGCTCAGACCTTTAAAAGAGATGGTAATTTCGGGGTATTTAAATACCCCAAAGATCAACACCTCCCAAGAGCACCAGAGCAAGTGAGGGGTCATTTATACGTTAATTTCATCAGGTCCCTGTTAATATGGGAAGACACAGTGTCTCTGCTTAAGGCACAACTCTCCTAAACACGAGAGTCAAGTATACAACTTTAGAACACTTTCCCACCAGGAGACTCGAACCCTAGCCAGCACAGAAGCCTTCCAGCAACTGGCATAACAGGTACGCCTTAACCCTCTCCACCACCTGCTCAGACCCTTAAAAGAGATGGTAATTTCGGAGTATTTAAATACCCCAAAGATCAACACCTCCCAAGAGCACCAGAGCAAGTGAGGGGTCATTTATACGTTAATTTCATCAAGTCCCTGTTAATATGGGAAGACACAGTGTCTCTGCTTAAGGCACAACTCTCCTAAACACGAGAGTCAAGTATACAACTTTAGAACACTTTCCCACCAGGAGACTCGAACCCTAGCCAGCACAGAAGCCTTCCAGCAACTGGCATAACAGGTACGCCTTAACCCTCTCCACCACCTGCTCAGACCCTTAAAAGAGATGGTAATTTCGGAGTATTTAAATACCCCAAAGATCAACACCTCCCAAGAGCACCAGAGCAAGTGAGGGGTCATTTATACGTTAATTTCATCAAGTCCATGTTAATATGGGAAGACACGGTGTCTCTGCTTAAGGCACAACTCTCCTAAACACGAGAGTCAAGTATACAACTTTAGAACACTTTCCCACCAGGAGACTCGAACCCTAGCCAGCACAGACGCCTTCCAGCAACTGGCATAACAGGTACGCCTTAACCCTCTCCACCACCTGCTCAGACCCTTAAAAGAGATGGTAATTTCGGAGTATTTAAATACCCCAAAGATCAACACCTCCCAAGAGCACCAGAGCAAGTGAGGGGTCATTTATACGTTAATTTCATCAAGTCCCTGTTAATATGGGAAGACACAGTGTCTCTGCTTAAGGCACAACTCTCCTAAACAAGAGAGTCAAGTATACAACTTTAGAACACTTTCCCACCAGGAGACTCGAACCATAGCCAGCACAGAAGCCTTCCAGCAACTGGCATAACAGGTACGCCTTAACCCTCTCCACCATCTGCTCAGACCTTTAAAAGAGATGGTAATTTCGGGGTATTTAAATACCCCAAAGATCAACACCTCCCAAGAGCACCAGAGCAAGTGAGGGGTCATTTATACGTTAATTTCATCAAGTCCCTGTTAATATGGGAAGACACAGTGTCTCTGCTTAAGGCACAACTCTCCTAAACACGAGAGTCAAGTATACAACTTTAGAACACTTTCCCACCAGGAGACTCGAACCCTAGCCAGCACAGAAGCCTTCCAGCAACTGGCATAACAGGTACGCCTTAACCCTCTCCACCACCTGCTCAGACCCTTAACCCCTTAACTGCGTTGCCTCCAAATGTGACACCCCCGCAGTGCGCAGGAAATAAATTCTCTGGAAAAAATTCTTTTTTCTTTTTAAAGTGTCAAAAACCCTTCCCTCAGTATGGGTATGTAAAAAAAAAGTCGAAATTGTACTTACTTTGGCTGCTATGGGGTCCGGAAGTTGGGGCGTGACGTCATCATTCCCCGTGCGCCCGTGCCGTAAGCTCTCGGGGGCGGTGGGGCGCTCGGGGCGGGGTGCGCGAGTTGCCGCGAATATATTTTCGTTCATTTTTTGCGCACCTTTCCAAATACATTTTCATTGTTTTTATGTGCCAATCCAATGTATAATGAACACGTACACTATAATATCGCAGTACAACATCCGTACTGTCCGTAGACACTGTGTTACGTGCATGAAACTTGTGCGCACATATGCAGCACATATTTACTATGTATCATGCTAATTTGTGTATATATACAATCTATTTACACACTATACACTGTCACACACTATATACATTCACCATCAACACATTCAGAACACCGCGTAGCAGCTGTTTCATATGGGCCAATAGCAGCTGCCTCGTATGGGCCAATATCAGCTGCCTCGTATGGGCCAACAGCAGCTGCCCCGTATGGGCCAACAGCAGCTGCCTCGTATGGGCCAATAGCAGCTGCCTCGTATTGGCCAATAGCAGTTGCCTCGTATGGGCCAATAGCAGCTGCCTCGTATGGGCCAATAGCAGTTGCCTCGTATTGGCCAACAGCAGCTGCCCCGTATGGGCCAATAGCAGCTGCCTCGTATGGGCCAATAGCAGCTGCCTCGTATTGGCCAATAGCAGTTGCCTCGTATGGGCCAATAGCAGCTGCCTCGTATGGGCCAATAGCAGCTGCCTCGTATGGGCCAAATAGCAGCTGCCGCGTATGGGCCAAATAGCAGCTGCCTTGTATGGGCCAATAGCAGCTGCCTTGTATGGGCCAATAGCAGCTGCCTCGTATGGGCCAATAGCAGCTGCCTCGTATGGGCCAATAGCAGCTGCCTCGTATGGGCCAATAGGAGCATTTGACCATGAACACATTCAGAACACCTCGAGTGAGAGCAGCCACACCCAGCCAGTCTCCCTCACTCCAACATCTTACTCGCCAACATTGTTCCTCCCACCATATTATTATAGTTCTTATTACACATGTTCTATATACCTATCTACATGTTTTATTTACCAGAACTATGCAAGTAAGCCGGTATTGTGTCCAAACAGTACAGTGGCCACCATACACTGCATGAAAAATCACACAGCAGACGACGCTACGATTACGTCACCTCCCTCACCGAAATAGCTCCTCTCAACATTCTCCTGTTGCTGTTCTTACACTATATACACACACTATATATACCCATGTACATATGTGTTGCCCATAGCGAACCAATAAGCTAGTATGGTGAGCAAAACAAGAGTGGCAGCCACACACACACAATGAGGCTCTCAATTCTCGCCCTCCCTCATCAAAATTCCTCCTTCCACAATACTACGCACAACGCTAATTATAACCACAATCCTGCTATTATCACAATCCTGGTCACTAATTCCTGTAAATGAATAATTGACCACACGTTTATTTTGAAAAAGAACCTTAGAAATCATTTGAAGATTCCTAGATGAACGAAATAATGCTGTGGTTAGCGCTGTGAACATCGTGAACAGCATTGAATCACTGATATTTGAACATTGTACCCAGTCATTATCACACTCAGGCTCTAATATAACACTATCATAGCTAAATAATACAAGTTATATATATATTTTGGCATTATTAGGCGATGCTGTGGTCACATGCTGAACAGCAGTGCTGTGCGCTCATGCTGCGAGCGCCAGCCTTGGTTGCTCACACACTACTGAGGCTCCCACACCCGGGAATGTGGACCACGATTTTTTTTAAAGATGGCGTCTGTTTACAAGAGCCCTGAGGAAGCTGATGTGAACCCCATGTAGCCGCGGGAGTTTTGAATGGAACGTGAAAAATACAAATACCCGGAGGCGCGTTGCGCAAACCAGACGTGAGCCTGCAGGCGCGTTGCGCAGTTTAAGGGTTAAAAGAGATGGTAATTTCGGAGTATTTAAATACCCCAAAGATCAACACCTCCCAAGAGCACCAGAGCAAGTGAGGGGTCATTTATACGTTAATTTCATCAAGTCCCTGTTAATATGGGAAGACACAGTGTCTCTGCTTAAGGCACAACTCTCCTAAACACGAGAGTCAAGTATACAACTTTAGAACACTTTCCCACCAGGAGACTCGAACCCTAGCCAGCACAGAAGCCTTCCAGCAACTGGCATAACAGGTACGCCTTAACCCTCTCCACCACCTGCTCAGACCCTTAAAAGAGATGGTAATTTCGGAGTATTTAAATACCCCAAAGATCAACACCTCCCAAGAGCACCAGAGCAAGTGAGGGGTCATTTATACGTTAATTTCATCAAGTCCCTGTTAATATGGGAAGACACAGTGTCTCTGCTTAAGGCACAACTCTCCTAAACACGAGAGTCAAGTATACAACTTTAGAACACTTTCCCACCAGGAGACTCGAACCCTAGCCAGCACAGAAGCCTTCCAGCAACTGGCATAACAGTTACGCCTTAACCCTCTCCACCACCTGCTCAGACCCTTAAAAGAGATGGTAATTTCGGAGTATTTAAATACCCCAAAGATCAACACCTCCCAAGAGCACCAGAGCAAGTGAGGGGTCATTTATACGTTAATTTCATCAAGTCCCTGTTAATATGGGAAGACACAGTGTCTCTGCTTAAGGCACAACTCTCCTAAACACGAGAGTCAAGTATACAACTTTAGAACACTTTCCCACCAGGAGACCCGAACCCTAGCCAGCACAGAAGCCTTCCAGCAACTGGCATAACAGGTACGCCTTAACCCTCTCCACCACCTGCTCAGACCCTTAAAAGAGATGGTAATTTCGGAGTATTTAAATACCCCAAAGATCAACACCTCCCAAGAGCACCAGAGCAAGTGAGGGGTCATTTATACGTTAATTTCATCAAGTCCCTGTTAATATGGGAAGACATAGTGTCTCTGCTTAAGGCACAACTCTCCTAAACACGAGAGTCAAGTATACAACTTTAGAACACTTTCCCACCAGGAGACTCGAACCCTAGCCAGCACAGAAGCCTTCCAGCAACTTGCATAACAGGTACGCCTTAACCCTCTCCACCACCTGCTCAGACCCTTAAAAGAGATGGTAATTTCGGAGTATTTAAATACCCCAAAGATCAACACCTCCCAAGAGCACCAGAGCAAGTGAGGGGTCATTTATACGTTAATTTCATCAAGTCCCTGTTAATATGGGAAGACACAGTGTCTCTGCTTAAGGCACAACTCTCCTAAACACGAGAGTCAAGTATACAACTTTAGAACACTTTCCCACCAGGAGACTCGAACCCTAGCCAGCACAGAAGCCTTCCAGCAACTGGCATAACAGGTACGCCTTAACCCTCTCCACCACCTGCTCAGACCTTTAAAAGAGATGGTAATTTCGGAGTATTTAAATACCCCAAAGATCAACACCTCCCAAGAGCACCAGAGCAAGTGAGGGGTCATTTATACGTAAATTTCATCAAGTCCCTGTTAATATGGGAAGACACAGTGTCTCTGCTTAAGGCACAACTCTCCTAAACACGAGAGTCAAGTATACAACTTTAGAACACTTTCCCACCAGGAGACTCGAACCCTAGCCAGCACAGAAGCCTTACAGCAAATGGCATAACAGGTACGCCTTAACCCTCTCCACCACCTGCTCAGACCCTTAAAAGAGATGGTAATTTCGGAGTATTTAAATACCCCAAAGATCAACACCTCCCAAGAGCACCAGAGCAAGTGAGGGGTCATTTATACGTTAATTTCATCAAGTCCATGTTAATATGGGAAGACACGGTGTCTCTGCTTAAGGCACAACTCTCCTAAACACGAGAGTCAAGTATACAACTTTAGAACACTTTCCCACCAGGAGACTCGAACCCTAGCCAGCACAGACGCCTTCCAGCAACTGGCATAACAGGTACGCCTTAACCCTCTCCACCACCTGCTCAGACCCTTAAAAGAGATGGTAATTTCGGAGTATTTAAATACCCCAAAGATCAACACCTCCCAAGAGCACCAGAGCAAGTGAGGGGTCATTTATACGTTAATTTCATCAAGTCCCTGTTAATATGGGAAGACACAGTGTCTCTGCTTAAGGCACAACTCTCCTAAACAAGAGAGTCAAGTATACAACTTTAGAACACTTTCCCACCAGGAGACTCGAACCATAGCCAGCACAGAAGCCTTCCAGCAACTGGCATAACAGGTACGCCTTAACCTTCTCCACCATCTGCTCAGACCTTTAAAAGAGATGGTAATTTCGGGGTATTTAAATACCCCAAAGATCAACACCTCCCAAGAGCACCAGAGCAAGTGAGGGGTCATTTATACGTTAATTTCATCAAGTCCCTGTTAATATGGGAAGACACAGTGTCTCTGCTTAAGGCACAACTCTCCTAAACACGAGAGTCAAGTATACAACTTTAGAACACTTTCCCACCAGGAGACTCGAACCCTAGCCAGCACAGAAGCCTTCCAGCAACTGGCATAACAGGTACGCCTTAACCCTCTCCACCACCTGCTCAGACCCTTAAAAGAGATGGTAATTTCGGAGTATTTAAATACCCCAAAGATCAACACCTCCCAAGAGCACCAGAGCAAGTGAGGGGTCATTTATACGTTAATTTCATCAAGTCCCTGTTAATATGGGAAGACACAGTGTCTCTGCTTAAGGCACAACTCTCCTAAACACGAGAGTCAAGTATACAACTTTAGAACACTTTCCCACCAGGAGACTCGAACCCTAGCCAGCACAGAAGCCTTCCAGCAACTGGCATAACAGGTACGCCTTAACTCTCTCCACCACCTGCTCAGACCCTTAAAAGAGATGGTAATTTCTGAGTATTTAAATACCCCAAAGATCAACACCTCCCAAGAGCACCAGAGCAAGTGAGGGGTCATTTATACATTAATTTCATCAAGTCCCTGTTAATATGGGAAGATACAGTGTCTCTGCTTAAGGCACAACTCTCCTAAACACGAGAGTCAAGTATACAACTTTAGAACACTTTCCCACCAGGAGACTCGAACCCTAGCCAGCACAGAAGCCTTCCAGCAACTGGCATAACAGGTACGCCTTAACCCTCTCCACCACCTGCTCAGACCCTTAAAAGAGATGGTAATTTCGGAGTATTTAAATACCCCAAAGATCAACACCTCCCAAGAGCACCAGAGCAAGTGAGGGGTCATTTATACGTTAATTTCATCATGTCCCTGTTAATATGGGAAGACACAGTGTCTCTGCTTAAGGCACAACTCTCCTAAACACGAGAGTCAAGTATACAACTTTAGAACACTTTCCCACCAGGAGACTCGAACCCTAGCCAGCACAGAAGCCTTCCAGCAACTTGCATAACAGGTACGCCTTAACCCTCTCCACCACCTGCTCAGACCCTTAAAAGAGATGGTAATTTCGGAGTATTTAAATACCCCAAAGATCAACACCTCCCAAGAGCACCAGAGCAAGTGAGGGGTCATTTATACGTTAATTTCATCAAGTCCCTGTTAATATGGGAAGACACAGTGTCTCTGCTTAAGGCACAACTCTCCTAAACACGAGAGTCAAGTATACAACTTTAGAACACTTTCCCACCAGGAGACCCGAACCCTAGCCAGCACAGAAGCCTTCCAGCAACTGGCATAACAGGTACGCCTTAACCCTCTCCACCACCTGCTCAGACCCTTAAAAGAGATGGTAATTTCGGAGTATTTAAATACCCCAAAGATCAACACCTCCCAAGAGCACCAGAGCAAGTGAGGGGTCATTTATACGTTAATTTCATCAAGTCCCTGTTAATATGGGAAGACACAGTGTCTCTGCTTAAGGCACAACTCTCCTAAACACGAGAGTCAAGTATACAACTTTAGAACACTTTCCCACCAGGAGACTCGAACCCTAGCCAGCACAGAAGCCTTCCAGCAACTGGCATAACAGGTACGCCTTAACCCTCTCCACCACCTGCTCAGACCCTTAAAAGAGATGGTAATTTCGGAGTATTTAAATACCCCAAAGATCAACATCTCCCAAGAGCACCAGAGCAAGTGAGGGGTCATTTATACGTTAATTTCATCAAGTCCCTGTTAATATGGGAAGACACAGTGTCTCTGCTTCAGACACAACTCTCCTAAACACGAGAGTAGAGTATACAACTTTAGAACACTTTCCCACCAGGAGACTCGAACCCTAGCCAGCACAGAAGCCTTCCAGCAACTGGCATAACAGGTACGCCTTAACCCTCTCCACCACCTGCTCAGACCCTTAAAAGAGATGGTAATTTCGGAGTATTTAAATACCCCAAAGATCAACACCTCCCAAGAGCACCAGAGCAAGTGAGGGGTCATTTATACGTTAATTTCATCAAGTCCCTGTTAATATGGGAAGACACAGTGTCTCTGCTTAAGGCACAACTCTCCTAAACACGAGAGTCAAGTATACAACTTTAGAACACTTTCCCACCAGGAGACTCGAACCCTAGCCAGCACAGAAGCCTTCCAGCAACTGGCATAACAGGTACGCCTTAACCCTCTCCACCACCTGCTCAGACCCTTAAAAGAGATGGTAATTTCGGAGTATTTAAATACCCCAAAGATCAACACCTCCCAAGAGCACCAGAGCAAGTGAGGGGTCATTTATACGTTAATTTCATCTAGTCCCTGTTAATATGGGAAGACACAGTGTCTCTGCTTAAGGCACAACTCTCCTAAACACGAGAGTCAAGTATACAACTTTAGAACACTTTCCCACCAGGAGACTCGAACCCTAGCCAGCACAGAAGCCTTCCAGCAACTGGCATAACAGGTACGCCTTAACCCTCTCCACCACCTGCTCAGACCCTTAAAAGAGATGGTAATTTCGGAGTATTTAAATACCCCAAAGATCAACACCTCCCAAGAGCACCAGAGCAAGTGAGGGGTCATTTATACGTTAATTTCATCAAGTCCCTGTTAATATGGGAAGACACAGTGTCTCTGCTTCAGGCACAACTCTCCTAAACACGAGAGTCAAGTATACAACTTTAGAACACTTTCCCACCAGGAGACTCGAACCCTAGCCAGCACAGAAGCCTTCCAGCAACTGGCATAACAGGTACGCCTTAACCCTCTCCACCACCTGCTCAGACCCTTAAAAGAGATGGTAATTTCGGAGTATTTAAATACCCCAAAGATCAACACCTCCCAAGAGCACCAGAGCAAGTGAGGGGTCATTTAGACGTTAATTTCATCAAGTCCCTGTTAATATGGGAAGACACAGTGTCTCTGCTTAAGGCACAACTCTCCTAAACACGAGAGTCAAGTATACAACTTTAGAACACTTTCCCACCAGGAGACTCGAACCCTAGCCAGCACAGAAGCCTTCCAGCAACTGGCATAACAGGTACGCCTTAACCCTCTCCACCACCTGCTCAGACCCTTAAAAGAGATGGTAATTTCGGAGTATTTAAATACCCCAAAGATCAACACCTCCCAAGAGCACCAGAGCAAGTGAGGGGTCATTTATACGTTAATTTCATCAAGTCCCTGTAATATGGGAAGACACAGTGTCTCTGCTTAAGGCACAACTCTCCTAAACACGAGAGTCAAGTATACAACTTTAGAACACTTTCCCACCAGGAGACTCGAACCCTAGCCAGCACAGAAGCCTTCCAGCAACTGGCATAACAGGTACACCTTAACCCTCTCCACCACCTACTCAGACCCTTAAAAGAGATGGTAATTTCGGAGTATTTAAATACCCCAAAGATCAACACCTCCCAAGAGCACCAGAGCAAGAGAGGGGTCATTTATTCTGTTAGGTTCTGCTACCTAACCTAACATAACCTATAAAGATAGGTTAGGTTAGGTTAGGTAGGGTTGGTTAGGTTCGGTCATATATCTATGTTAATTTTAACTCCAATAAAAAAAAATTGACCTCATACATAATGAAATGGGTAGCTTTATCATTTCATAAGAAAAAAATTAGAGAAAATATATTATTTCAGGAAAACTTGGCTTATTAGGCAAATTGGGCCTTGCATAGTAGGCCGAGAATTGCGTTCTGGCTACTAGGTACGACATATATATATATATATATGTCGTACCTAGTAGCCAGAACGCAATTCTCGGCCTACTATGCAAGGCCCGATTTGCCTAATAAGCCAAGTTTCCTGAATTAATATATTTTCTCTAATTTTTTTCTTATGAAATGATAAAGCTACCCATTTCATTATGTATGAGGTCAATTTTTTTTTATTGGAGTTAAAATTAACGTAGATATATGACCGAACCTAACCAACCCTACCTAACCTAACCTAACCTATCTTTATAGGTTAGGTTGGGTTAGGTAGCCGAAAAAGTTAGGTTAGGTTAGGTTAGGTAGGTTAGATAGTCGAAAAACAATTAATTCATGAAAAGTTAGCTTATTAAGCAAATCGGGCCGTGCATAGTAGGTTGAGAAGTGAGTTCTGGCTACTAGGTACGACATATATATATATATATATATATATATATATATATATATATATATATATATATATATATATATATATATATATATATATATATATATATATATATATATATATAACTGAAAACTCACACCCCAGAAGTGACTCGAACCCATACTCCCAGAAGCAACGCAACTGGTATGTACAAGACGCCTTAATCCACTTGACCATCACGACCGGACATAATGAGGTGATAGCCGAGGCTATTTGAACCACCCCACCGCCGGCACTCGGATAGTAATCTTGGGCATAGCATTTTACCAAATCACCTCATTCTTTGGGGCGCACGTGAGGAACACAAATGCGAACAAGCCTGAATGGTCCCCAGGACAATATGCAACTGAAAACTCACACCCCAGAAGTGACTCGAACCCATACTCCCAGAAGCAACGCAACTGGTATGTACAAGACGCCTTAATCCACTTGACCATCACGACCGGACATAATGAGGTGATAGCCGAGGCTATTTGAACCACCCCACCGCCGGCACTCGGATAGTAATCTTGGGCATAGCATTTTACCAAATCACCTCATTCTTTGGGGCGCACGTGAGGAACACAAATGCGAACAAGCCTGAATGGTCCCCAGGACAATATGCAACTGAAAACTCACACCCCAGAAGTGACTCGAACCCATACTCCCAGAAGCAACGCAACTGGTATGTACAAGACGCCTTAATCCACTTGACCATCACGACCGGACATAATGAGGTGATAGCCGAGGCTATTTGAACCACCCCACCGCCGGCACTCGGATAGTAATCTTGGGCATAGCATTTTACGAAATCACCTCATTCTTTGGGGCGCACGTGAGGAACACAAATGCGAACAAGCCTGAATGGTCCCCAGGACAATATGCAACTGAAAACTCACACCCCAGAAGTGACTCGAACCCATACTCCCAGAAGCAACGCAACTGGTATGTACAAGACTGGTATGTACCAGGTGATTTGGTAAAATGCTATGCCCAAGATTACTATCCGAGTGCCGGCGGTGGGGTGGTTCAAATAGCCTCGGCTATCACCTCATTATGTCCGGTCGTGATGGTCAAGTGGATTAAGGCGTCTTGTACATACCAGTTGCGTTGCTTCTGGGAGTATGGGTTCGAGTCACTTCTGGGGTGTGAGTTTTCAGTTGCATATTGTCCTGGGGACCATTCAGGCTTGTTCGCATTTGTGTTCCTCACGTGCGCCCCAAAGAATGAGGTGATTTGGTAAAATGCTATGCCCAAGATTACTATCCGAGTGCCGGCGGTGGGGTGGTTCAAATAGCCTCGGCTATCACCTCATTATGTCCGGTCGTGATGGTCAAGTGGATTAAGGCGTCTTGTACATACCAGTTGCGTTGCTTCTGGGAGTATGGGTTCGAGTCACTTCTGGGGTGTGAGTTTTCAGTTGCATATTGTCCTGGGGACCATTCAGGCTTGTTCGCATTTGTGTTCCTCACGTGCGCCCCAAAGAATGAGGTGATTTGGTAAAATGCTATGCCCAAGATTACTATCCGAGTGCCGGCGGTGGGGTGGTTCAAATAGCCTCGGCTATCACCTCATTATGTCCGGTCGTGATGGTCAAGTGGATTAAGGCGTCTTGTACATACCAGTTGCGTTGCTTCTGGGAGTATGGGTTCGAGTCACTTCTGGGGTGTGAGTTTTCAGTTGCATATTGTCCTGGGGACCATTCAGGCTTGTTCGCATATATATATATATATATATATATATATATATATATATATATATATATATATATATATATATATATATATATATATATATATAGGTTGATCGTGCGCCTAGCCGGAGAAACCAGTCAGGTTGTAAGTAGTTTTGAGTGGGAAAGTGTAATGTGTTTGAGCCCCACTAC
This sequence comes from Procambarus clarkii, assembly GCF_040958095.1. NCBI lineage: Eukaryota > Metazoa > Arthropoda > Malacostraca > Decapoda > Cambaridae > Procambarus > Procambarus clarkii. Next base: position 5,855,213 of record NC_091219.1, read on the forward strand.
ACACACCTACACTATATCTATCAATCTATTTATCTATATATCTACCTGACTATCTATCTACCTATGTATCCATATCTATATCTCACTCACTAAGTCTCTATACATTCCTCATTATCTTCCCTGTAGTTTGATACGGTTATCAAACCTTCATAAAATACTCATTTTAATTAGTATGCTTAGGAGGCCAAGCCATATAGTCTGGAGAAGAAGTCTAGATGAGGGAACAAGCGTCTTAATTCCACCGATGTGACCCATCTCGTACACAGCGCTGGAAAGTAGAACAGTCTGGATATTATAGATTTTTTTTTTATCTCTATTTAAAAAAATACAATATAAATTACATATACATAAGTCTTACAAGGCAATTATACATTACAATTCTTAGTGAACAAGCGTTTCAGTAGTTCAGAACAAGATCTTTAGAAAAAACTGAATGTTATACTTATTTACCAATAAACGATTTACAAAAATTGGAGAATAAATTTACATTAAAATACAAGGGAAATTATTACATTTATATATATTTTATATAATTCTCAGTAAACAAATTTTCCATATCATCACCGAGCATGAGCCTTAAACCCCAAATGTTATACCTGATCCTGCCTCGCAAGAACTTCAATATTTTGTCTACTGAGTAACCTTCCAGCCTGCCTATCCACACACAAAAAATGTAATCAGAAAGTAACATAATTATTGTATTCCTAATTTTCTTGCATTTTATGTCAATATGAAACATTGAAATCCTCATTAACTCCACTCTAATACTTGGTTCACATAAAGCTTTAAGAGTGTCTCTAATCCAGTTTACAAGAACAACTTTCTGTTTACAGAAATAAAATATATGCATATTATTTTCAATTTCAGTACATTGGTCACACCTATTGTTGTCCTTAATGCCCAACATCAACAATTTATCATTAGTAGGAAGGCTCTCATGAAAATAGCGATACAACAGCTCACGTTGTTTTGGGGCAATAAATTTAACATGATGGTTTGCCCATATTACTTGCCAGCTAAAGAGTGGATATGCCTCCTCTACTCTAGGAACTATATTTGGTAGTATGACATCATACACTTGTTTACTGTTCATCATTAAAAAACCTTCAATATTACAAATTCGCCTGAGAACATCAATTGCACATGAATAAAAGTGCGGTGAAATAAAGGCAAGGTCAGTATACTCTGGCATATGTATCAAATAGCTAACACGTAATTTACAATAGTAATGTCCTAGTGCATTTACACTATCCCTCTGCATTATCTCCTTTCTAAAGGTAACACATAAGATTGCCAATGACTTATGGTACACATTCAGTATTCCTATACCACCGTTTTTCTTACCTTTACATAGGGTAGTTCGTTTAATTGGTTGGTATCTACCATACCATACATATCTAAAAATAGTTTTGTCAATCTCTATAGCACTTTTCTTGTCTATGGGAAAGCTGTGAGACAAATACCACACTTTAGACAAAATTTTGCAATTGATTATTACAGCCTTCTGAAACAGGGTCAATTTCCTATTTGACAACATATTCGTTGCAACTATTATATTCCCACATAGTACTTGCCAATTCGTAACCAATGTTGTGTCATATGTTTTACACCAGCAAATCCCAAGAGCTTTAGTAGACTCCACCACCTTGAACCATGAACCTGTCCAGTTAACCTTATTACACCAACTGCCAAGCCCCATCATACACGTTTTGTTCTTGTTAATAACAGCACCTGTCGCTTGTTCAAAGTTGTCTAACTCATTCTGAACATTCACCACCGAGTCTTCTGTCGACACAAATAGTTGTATCGTCTGCATAACCAACAGGAAGTGTCATAGCATTAGGAAGACGAGGTGGAACAATAAAGTCATTGCTTTTTATTGCCAAGTACAGTGGCTCTTGAAATATAACATACAAACTCATTGAAAGGGGACATCCCTGACGTACAGATCGTTCAACTGAAAAAGGTTTACTTAAGACTCCATTGATACAGACGCTGCTCCGACACTGTTTATAAAGCATACGGATCCAATCAATAAATTCTTGTGCCACTCCCACCCTATCCAATATTTCTAATACAAACTGAACATCAACACGGTCAAAGGCTTTCGACCAGTCGAGGTTTATCATGGAGGAAGGAACATTACTCTCAGACACATAATACACAACATCCCTAATTACATTATTACAATTGATTATAGATCTTCCAGGCACACCACAAAACTGTTCCTTTGATATAATTTTATCCATTGCAATCCTAAGTCTATTTGCCAGCAGTTTCGATACTATTTTATAATCCTGGTTTAGTAGGGAAAGTGGCCTCCAGTTCGTTAGAATATGCAAATCACCCGTTTTAGGTATCATCTTAATAATCCCATGAGATTGTGACATGCTAAGCTTCCTATGCTGTATGCTATACTGCACCACTTGTACAAAGTCTTTACCAATGACATCCCATAGATAGAAATAAAATTCCGCCGGGAACCCATCACAGCCAGGTGATTTACCTTTCTTTAAACTTCTGACCACTCACCACACTTGCTGCTTATCTACATCTGCCAATAATGACGTGTTGTCATCCTGGGTTAAAACCCGTGTACATTTTCCAAGGAAATACTCCCACATATTTTGGTCTACGTTCACTTTTTTGTACAATTTCTCTAATTCACCTCGAACATTACATACAATCCCATCCGTATTTGTCATATCCGTCCCATCACCTGCTTTAATACTAGTCACAAGTGCTGTACCCTTGTTATTCTTGACTTTACTTAACAAATAAGGAGAGAGTTTTTCACCTTACATCCTATCATTAATCTGGAGGCGAACATTGACTCCTTCAGATATTTTATCCCTCAATTTGTTAATTGTGTCTTTTAAAATGGTAATTTCTTTATACTTGTCTAATCCCATATTGAGCTTTACATAAAGTTGTTTTAGTCTGTGTTGGAATAAGTTTAACAGACCATATTTTTCAGCAGCCTTTCGTTTGGATACTTTCACGAAGAAACTTTTGCATGCAACTTTACACATGTCCCACCACTCCAACAGACATCTGAACTTATGTTTTTGCACAACCAGATGTTCCCACAATACTTGAAAATTATCAATTACATCTCTACTCTGCAACAGACTGCAATTGAGCTTCCATGACCCTGTCCCCGCTTTAACCTGATCGTCAATAACAAGCTTCACCACAACCATACAGTGATCTGAAAAGCTGACCGGAACAGTACTGCAAGAACTAATCTCTTTACCATGATCCTCACTCACAGGTTGTACGGTGCCCTCGCTATGTTTCGGTGACTCTTCGGGGCCTTGGTCACGGTGAACTTCAACGGCAACAACCTGCTCAATTTTTTCAGAGACTGTTAATTTAGCGGCGTAGTCCTTCATACGTTCCAGATAAATTTTTTTCGTTTCTTCACATGACTGGTTACAGAACCAGCCTTCACACCCCCAGCCTCGTTGACCTCGTGTTATTATCTGGTGTCTTCGCGTATTAACTGTTGTCCTTGCGTTATTAGCTGTTGTCCTCGCGTTATTAGCTGTTGTCCTCGCGTTATTAACTGTTGTCCTCGTGTTATAAGCTGTTGACCTCGCGTTTTTTGCTGTTGACCTTGCGTTATTACGTGTTGTCCTCGTGTTATAATCTGTTGTCCTCGCGTTATTAAATGTTTCCTCGTGTTATTAGCTGTTGTCCTCGCGTTATTAATTGTTGACTGCGTGTTATTATCTGTTGACCTCGTGTTATTATCTGTTGTCCTCGTGTTATTATCTGTTGACCTCGTGTTATTATTTGTTGACCTTGTGTTATTATCTGTTGACCTCACGTTATTAGCTGTTGACTTCGCGTTATTAGCTGTTGTCCTCGTGTTATTATCTGTTGTCCTCGTGTTATTATCTGTTGACCTCGTGTTATTATCTGTTGTCCTCGTGTTATTAACTGTTGACAACGTGTTATTAACCGTTGTCCTCCGTTATTAGCTGTTGACCTCGCGTTATTAATCGACCTAACCTCTCACATTGTTCAAAAGAGAACTTGATAAAATACCTCCACAAAGGATGTCTGATTGAGCAGTCCGTGACTCGTACGTCACACTGCGGCGTCCAACAGCCTGGATGATCAGATCACCAAGCAGGAAGCCTGGCTAAAGACAGAAGGTAGAAATAAGGTAGGTAGACCTAAAGAAAAAAATTCTCTCCCTCTCTTTTCCGTGAACGCCCCCTCTCACAAATTACTGACATTTCATGAAAAAACAACCCGCAAAATCTGAATTTCGCGTGAGCAGAGAACATTTCGCGATCTCTGTTAACTCCTTCAACTTGTGACCCCTCTCGTGGGAGTAGTTTCGCGCTAATGGCTAATTCAGTGTATGGGGTGGAGGGAAGAGAGGTGGGAGAGAGGAGAGGAGAGGAGAGGATGAAAGAGGGTAGAGACGGAGGTGAAAAGAGAGAGACGAGGGGAGGGAATGATGGGACTGGCGGGGGGGGGGTAACAATTGTGGCATCCTGTTCTGTCACAACACAGTCTATGCTGTTATATTCCTCTTCAAAATATCTTCCTCCCTAACCCCCAAACCCCACCCACACAGAACCATGCTCTCCCCCCCCCCCCACCCCACACCACATGCCCACCCCACAACCAAATAATAATTATATTACCACCGGAGTGAGAAAATCGAACCCCTCACAAAAAAATTAACCCCTTTCTTTTTTCCTGACATATTCCACATTTTATGAAGGATATCAACAGTTTATCTTAACACGCAAAACGTTACCGTTGTTTATAATCAGAACAAACGAGATAACCAATTAAAAATAGATTAATTAGGGGCCGGCAGCGTCCGGGGCACTCACTACGAGGCTAATTAGCATAATCATAGGAAAGATATAATGAGCACGCTCGATAAATAGTGGTATCTAAGTCCCCCCCCCCAACCCCCTCTTGTTAGCGGGGCCACTAGAACAGGTGGCCCTAACCATCATCTCTCACAAGGTTGAGACTGGGAAAATCGTCCACCTTTATCCGAGAGCGAGTGTGAAAGAGCCCGGCCTGAAATAGGTTTATAAATAACACTTATTGTGTACAGATCAGCAGCAAACGTCCAGTTAGGAATATTAAATTAAAAATAGTATGCGTGTATAAACCAGGTGGGTGTCAAGCGTTCAGTTATATAGCAAATAATTAGAGTCTCGCAATACTATACGAGTAATAGGCAATTGAGCCTAAAATCCCCCAAGTGCCTCGTGGAAACAGTTCAGGGTAATTAAATTTTGAACACCGCTAGCATATAAGTATGACGCTGTTGGTGACAAGTTTGTGTGCGTGTGTAATCACCTAATTGTGCTTGCAGGGGTTGAGCTTTGGCTCTTTGGTCCCGCCTCTCAACCGTCAATTAACTGGTGTACAGGTTCCTAAGCCTACTGGGCTCTATCATATCTACACTTGAAACTGTGTATGGAGTCAGCCTCCACCACATCACTGCCTAATGCATTCTATTTACTAACTACTCTGACACTGAAAAAGTTCTTTCTAATGTCTCTGTGTGTGTTGCTTGCTCGCTCATCTATTAATACTCATCCATTTGTACTGAACAATTTGTGCCTGGATGACCGGTGTTAGCTCTTGGACCCCGCTTTTCAAACCGCCTGTTGCCTAATGCAGTAATTTCCGACCTATTTTCGTATCATATCTACTTTTAAAATTATTAATGAAGTTTGCAATCACATCCTACTCCTTTCGTTCATTCCACTTTCTCACTACTCTTATGTTACAAGAAACTTTCTAACATCTCCATGACTCCATCCATATCCTCTTGTACTATTGGTGTTCATTGTGAACATTTCCTCTTTTTTGCACTCTATTAATCCCCCTTAAGTATTTTGTCCCCCCCACCCCCTCCTCTTTTCTAGCGTCGTCAGGTTTAGTTCCTTCGGTTTCTCATCATACCCAATCCCTCGCAATTATGGCACGAATCCATAATTGCGAGGGATTGTATTACATTTGTCTTCTTCCAGCAGCATGGTAATTCTTAGAAAATTAAAATAGTTCTCCCTTTATAAGTGACTCATTAAAGATGATCGCGAGAAATTCGATAATTGGCCTTTACTCCTTCTTTTAACATACATAGTGATATGTTGTCTGTTCCAATAGCTTCAGTTTCGTCTAGTGACGCTAGTTGTATCCTTTCTGTTGTCTCAATATATGATAAATATCTCATCTTGGGTAACCTCCGCTTCTGGCAATGGAAAGGAAAATATCTGGAGAAAGCCCCATGCCATAAAGATTATATTATAGCCATTACATTACGTGGTGTAGTGGTAAGACACTCGCCTGGCGTTCCGCGAGCGCTTTGTCATGGGTTCGTATCCTGGCCGGGGAGGATTTACTGGGCGCAAATCCTTAACTGTAGCCTCTGTTTAACTCAACAGTAAAATGGGTACTTGGTTGTAACAAGGATTCTTCGCGACGGGGATCGTATTCCAGGGACCTGCCCGAAACGCTACGCGTACTAGTGGCTGTACAAGAATGTAACAACTCTTGTATATATATATATATATATATATATATATATATATATATATATATATATATATATATATATATATATATATATATATATATATATATGTATAAATATATATATATATATAAATATATATATATATATATATATATATATATATATATATATATATATATATATATTTATTTATATATATATATATATATATATGTATATATATATATATATATATATATATGTATATATATATATATATATATATATATATGTATATATATATATATATATATATGTATATATATATATATATATATATATATATATATATATATACATATATGTATATATATATATATATATTATTTTTTTATTTTTTTTTTGAGATATATACAAAAATTGTTACATTCTTCAAGGAAGGAAGAATGTAACTTCAAGGAAGCCGGCGTTACACGACTTGATAATGGTCCACGACTGACCGAAACGTCGTCGTCTCTGTATTTTCTGACGTGTGATTTGGTCAACATATCTTCAGTCACGTTATTGTGACTCATCGTCTGCAAGCTGGCATTGAGTTCCTCGTAAATTCCTCTATTGTTTTTGAATATTCACCTCCTCCTTTTTCGTAACCTGGTCGTTCGCTGTCAATTTCCTTCTTATGTGGTTGTGTAGGAGTTCTGGTTGTGTCCTATCTTTAGAGGCAATAGCATTTTAATTTTTTTATTTATATTTACAAAAGTTCTTACATTCTTGTACAGCCAATAGCACGCATAACGTTTCGGGTAGGTCTTAAATCCAAATTTTCCCGCCAAATTGTTTAACAACCAGGTACCCATTTTCTGCTGGGTGAACAGAGGCTTCAGTTAAGGATTGGCGCCGAGTAAATCCTTCCCGGCCAGGATACGAATCCAGGCCACAGCGCTTGCGAAACGTCAGGCGAATATGTTACCACCACACCACATACACTGTGGCGATGTTTCATAGTTTTTTCGACTTTAGACTGTGTTCATAGTTTCATTCCAGCAATATTTGTGTATTTTTGTATTCATTCCTATCCCGGTTTCATTTATCCCGATTTTTTAATATTCTCTGACCTCTGTATTTCTTCCACTCATTCCTACTTTTCGATTTTGCTTTTATGACAGTCTTTTAAACCATTGGTTGCTATATTCCCTGTGCTTCTTCTCTTATTGCTGGCATGCCTGCTTGATACCTGCTTCATGGGGCTCTTGGAGTTCTTCTACTCCCCTAGCCCGGCCTAAGGCCAGGCTTGAGCTTAGATGATTGGGGTGAAAGAAAATGCTTTCCACAACTTCCACTAATTTAGCTACCTACGGGTCAACAAATCCACAAGGGCCGTGACGAGGATTCGAACCTGCGTCCTGGACGCAGGTTCGAATCCTCATCACGGCCCTTGTGGGTTTGTTCCTTTGATGCATCACGTTGGTGTGATCTCTGGGTGTAACGATGTAAGGGCTAAGAGGGAGATCGGCCTATTGACTTAGCTTGGGTGAAGAGGGGAGTTGTGTAAAATCCTGGTTTGTGCCTTGGAGAGGCTACGGGATCCAGTAAATTCAGTAGAACTTCGGTTTCAACTCTTTTAACTCTGTCGTAGCTCAGTCGATTAAGGCAGTGTCTGGGATGCTCCCAGATGCAGGTTCAAATCCTTGTCACAGCCCTTGTGGATTTGTTCATTTGATGTATCACTTTAGTGTGATTTCTGTGTGTACCTACAGGTCTTTTCCACTCAGGGGGTGGGGGGGGGGGGAGGATTTCTTGGTTCCCAACAGATCACCCCATCAGACTCGTCATTTGTTGATGTGGCCTGCATGATAGGGGGGTCTCTCCTTCCCCGTTTTGCGGGCTCGTTCGGTTGGAATTTACTGGACAGGCCGGTTATCCTGCTGCGGAATTAGTTATGTGTGATCTGCTGCGTGTCTTCGTGGCTGCGATCTATAGTGTGGTATTGGTATCTTTGGATCAGGCTATTGTGAAGTTTGCAGAGGAGGAAGATTACAGAATGTTTTGCGACGTTACATGGGGCGGTCCTTACCCCTGCCAGACGCTGCTGGTACTGTGGTTGTCTAGGACCGAAGTTGCGCCCTCACTTTTGTCAGCTTGTAAGGTACGCCCCTTGAATTCCCGGAGGAGCTGCTCGAGCGATATTTTGGGCAGTTTGATGCTATTTTAAGTGTGTGAGGCTCAATGTGCTTTCCTCCGGGAAGCTGAGGGGTGTCCAGACTAGTATCCACACTCAGGGAAGCGGCTGCGGGATGATATCCCGTCCTCGGTGCGGCTCATGGGGTATTATATCCAGGTCTACTATAACCGTCAGCCTCGCACGTGTTTTCTCTGTGGGTTGGCGGACCACCTCACTGCTGCCTGCTCGGCGGCCGTCGTCCCTTAAGTGAATCTCTTTCATGAGGAAGATTTCCCGCCGTTGGCTGTAGAGGAGGACCCAGTGGATGCATTTGTGGACGTGCCCTTAGCTGATGTGACACGCCCTGTGTCTGATGGTGCGCTTGCTGCTGGTGGAGCTTGTGCTCCGGTGGCTGTGCCATCCTCGGTTGGATGTGCTGCTTCTGGTGGCGTTCCTGGTGGCTGTTGTTCTCCCGGAGGCTCCCCCTCCGTCTTCAGCTTCTCCATCTGCTGTGCCTGCCTCTCCGTCTTCTGTGCCTGACCCTTCGTCTTCTGTGCCTGACCCTCTGCCTTGTCCTACGGCTCCTGTCTCTCCGTCCCCGCTGTTTGTCCCGGCTGTGCTGGGAGGTGATATGGAGGCGGGGGTCTCCTGCTGTAGTAGGACCGGTTCCCCCTGTCCTTGAGGCTGCAGACGTCTTGCGCCGTGCAAAAGTGCACACCCCCTGCGCTTCCTGTGTTTCTGGCGCCACCTCCGGCTCAGAAGATATGTGGCCGGTTCCCAAGCGTTTGTGGCACTTCTCGTGAATTTGACGGTTACGAGTCTGCGAGTGTTGATGAGGTGGTTCCTGGGGCGGCGGTGTTGACTACAATGGTGGTGGCGAAGGTTCACGTGCCTGCTGCTTCTGCCGATGACAGTGTCTGTTTCCCACTGTTTCTTCTCCAGCCGGGGGTTCCCTGCAGTGGGGGGAGGTCCATCCTCCTGTATTGGCTGGTGCGGCTGATGATGTAGGCCAGGGCCTTGTGGTGGTCTTGCAGAAGGATGTCCGTAGTGGGGATTATGTGCCAGTGCCCGACCCTGTGGAGGCTGTTCCGGATGTGGCCTCTGTCGTGTTGTCCCCTGTGGAGTCTCCTTCCTTGGTGTCGCGGGCGGAGCCTATGCCCTCGGCTCTTGTTCCATCAGCGGCGGAGTTGCTGCCTCTGCAGCAACTCTGGGGTATTCGATGTCCTCTGCTTTGGTGCGGTCGCCGCCGGCCGAGCCGCCGCCTGATGACGTGGTTTTGGAGTTTATGGAGCGCCCGCGTCGCCGTTGGAAGGAGTGGTTCCTCCTTCCGATGAGGAGTGGCTGCTTTGGAATAAGTGTGTTCTTCGGTAATCACGGAGTGAGTTTCCAGAGAAAAATAGGCGTCATTATTGGTGTCTTTGTTCCTGTTCTTTCCGGTTCTTGCATGTTCCGTTGTTTTTGTTTGTGGGTGTGTGATTGTGGTTTCTGTTTTCTGGTTCCTGTGTGTGTTCCGGTGTATGTCCGCGTGTGCCGGTTCCTGCGTGTTTCGGTGTTTTTTCATGTATGCGTTGGGTGTGGTTCTGTGCTTGGTTCCCGGCTTCTGTGCGTCCTGTGTATGTGTTGGTTTCTTATTCTTTCTTCTCTTCCTTTGTCACTGGCTTGTTCTGTGTATGTTTTTCTGTGTGCATCCTTTGTGCTTCCTGTGTGTACCTTTGTGTTTCCTGTGTACATGCCATGTTTTATGTATTATGCTTGTTTTGTAGTTCCTTTTGTGTTGCTCTTTATGTGATATTCCTGTTATTGACTTTATGATTTTGTGCCATGCTTGTTGCCCGTGTGGATTCCTTTTTGTTCATTTGTACTGTTATTGGTCATGGTTTTTGTTCGATCATTTTTATTGTCTCTATTGTGCTCATTTTTATAAATAAATAAAAACCGCTGGCCAGTCTATCCACACACACATATGGATAGTGGCACCCGAGGGGACGGCCACAGCTACACGTCAAGAGCTTGCCTCTCCTTTCACCCCACACATCTCAGAGGACGACGATAGGTGCATGTCTCCACCCTGCCCCCACTGCACACATCTCTGAGGACGATCACTGGTGGACGTCTCCAGTCTCCCCCCCCCCCACCATACTTCCCTCAAAAGGACAACCACCCAGTTACACATCCCCCCCAGCCTCCCCTCCCACATACTCCAACAAGAGTAGAAGTAACACATTTAAATGCAGCACTAAGACAGCAGCAAGACAAACAACAACATCAACAACATGAACAACATCAACAACAGCCATAGCAACACAGGTAACAACAATGCCAAAAGCAACAACAGCAGCAACAGCAGCAACAGAAGCGGAAGGCAGATGGTAAAGTGAGGAATGCGCGCGCCCGTCGAGTTATGGGCGTGCTAAATAATATTGCTAACAGAATGGCTGTCTGTGGTGACCGCCGGTAGTGTGGGGGGGGGGGGGGAGGGATATGCACTCTAACTATACCCTGTGTACAGTGATCCATAAATGTGCTCAATCGTCGCATCTTGTACAGGATCAATTAGAGATGAAGACATTGATCATGGCAAGTACATGTCATTGATATAGAGATGTGTACATTGATCCCCGGTGTGTACATGTTGATACAGAGATGTGTACATTGATCCTGGTGTGTATATATTGATACAAAGATGTGTACATTGATTCTGGTGTGTACATGTTGATAGAGATGTGTACATTGATCCTGGTGTGTACATATTGATACAGAGATGTGTACATTGATCCTGGTGTGTACATATTGATACAGAGATGTGTACATTGATCCTGGTGTGTACATGTTGATACAGAGATGTGTACATTGATCCTAGTGTGTACATGTTGATACAGAGATGTGTACATTGATCCTGGAGTGTACATGTTGATACAGAGATGTGTACATTGATCCTGGTGTGTACATGTTGATACAGAGATGTGTACATTGATCCTGGTGTGTACATGTTGATACAGAGATGTGTACATTGATCCTGGTGTGTACATGTTGATACAGAGATGTGTACATTGATCCTGGTGTGTACATGTTGATACAGACATGTGCATTTTGATCTGGGCGTCTTCACAGCGGTCAAGAGGTGTACACATCAACATGCCATGTGTATGTTCAGAGTTGTATATAGTAGCAAATGTACACAAAGTTGTGTACATTTGTGTACAGGTGTGTGTGTACAAACATTCATGTGAATGAACTCCATTACCTGCTTGATGGGGTTCTGTGAGCTCTTCTACTCCCCAAGCTCGGCCCATGGCCCGGCTTGACTTGTGAGCGCTTGGTCCAGCAGGCTGTTGCTTGGAGCAGCCCGCAGGCCCACATACCCACCACAGCCCGGTTGGTCCGGTACTTCTTGAAGAAAACTATCAAGTTTTCTGTTGAAGATGTCAACGGTTCTTGCCACAATATTTCTTATATTCGCTGGGAGGATGTTGAACAACTATGGACCTCTGATGTTTATATAGTGTTCTCTGATTGTGCCTATAGCACCTCTGCTCTTCATTGGTTCAATTCCTCATTTTCTTCCATATCGTTCACTCCAGTACGTTGGTATTTTATTGTGGAGATTTGGTACCTAGCCCTCCAGTACTTTCCACTTGTATATTATTTTATATCTCTCTCTCTCTTCTCCTTTCTAGTGAGTACATTTGGAGAGCTTTGAAAAGATTCCAATAATTTAGGTGCTTTATCGCGTCTATGCGTGCCGTATATGTTCTCTGTATTCCCGTCATTTCAGCAATCTCTCCGGCTCTGAAGGGGGAAGTGAGTACTGAGCAGTACTCGAGACGGGACAACGCAAGTGATTTGATTAGTACAACCATTGTGATGGGATCCCTGGATTTGAAAGTTCTTGTAATCCATCCTATAATTTATCTGGCTGATGCAATATTTGCTCAATAAACGTTAGGTCGTCGGACATCATTATTCTCAAATCCTTGACATGCTGTTTTCCTACTATGTGCAGATTTGATTGTTTTGTACCCTGTATTATGGTTCAGATCCTCATTTTTACTGTACCTGAGTACCTGGAATTTATCACTGTCAAGCATCATGGTATTTTCTGTTGCCCAATCGTAAACTTTATTAATATCTGCTTGCAGTTTTTCAATGTCTTCAGCAGAGGTAACTTTCGTGCTGATTTTTGTGTCGTCTGCAAAGAATGACAAGAAGCTGTGACTTGTATTTTAGTGTATATCTGATATGAGAATAAGGAAAAGCAGTGGTGCAAGGACCTTGCACCACTGTTTGGTGCAAGGAGTGGTTTTGTACCTTGAGGTACAAAACTTTTAAGTGCGCTTGGACTCGATTTTATTTGATTGACTGTTACTCTCTGTGTTCTGTCTGGCATTCTAAAGAGCCAGACCAAAGAGCCAGACCCCCGCAACCCCATCGAAGCGAGTACAAATAGGTGAGTACTCCCATTCAAAAGTGTACACAAATTCATGACCAAAATACACACACACACACACACACACACACATAGTTGAGGTCAGACCGCCGCGGAGGTCAGAAGGGTCTGGGAAGCTCTTGCGTAGCTAGTGAATTGGGGGGAATAATCAGTGTATATGCGTATATGAGTGTATATGAGTGATTGACTAACTAGTAAGCTCACTCAAACCACAAGACAGTGAAGAAAAACAGTACAAACACCACCACTGAAAATAAGTGTCGAGTACATCGTGGTATTGTGAAATTGTGGAGCCGGAGTGACCTCACCACTAGTGACCTCACCAGCTGTGACGCGGGATGCAGCGACCTCACACCTGACCAGCCGCGTGGAGTACTTTCTCGCCTGTTTGTGCTGCAGATTGTGCAAGGTATTGAGGAGCGCCTTTTTGGCTAGATTGTTACTGCAATGACTAGATCAGGAAGGGGGTCAAGGTCAATCACAAGCAGGGATGAGGAGGAGGACAGATTTATAGACAAATTAATAGGGAAATTTGTAGAGAGAAGGAGCGATTGGATGGACGATCTAATCCAAGGGATTAAAAGTGAGGTATTTCAGCAAATACAGGATGCGGTAGAGAGGCAGAAACAAGAACTTATGCTCTATGTTCAGGAAGAGATTAGGAAGGGAAGAGAGGACTGGGAGAGGGAATGTGCTCGCATCACAAACGAATTAGGAAGGATTAACAGCATGGCTAAGGACAGAGGATTAGTGGGGGATGGGTTAGTGACTGCGGTTGGGATGGAGAATCCCCAGGGGACAGGCTACCAGCATGACAATGAATTACTGAGGAGACGGTCTATTATAATACATGGATTATTTGAATCTGGGGCACCAACAAGACAAGAGAGAATAGAAATGGAAAAATACGAATTGCATGAGATATTGAGGTGTATTGGAGCAGGAATGGCAGAACACGAGGTGGATATCAGCTACCGGGTTGGACCTTACAATTGTACCAAGAATAGACCTGTTCTGGTGCAATTCTCCAATGAGGAGGCTGTGGAGTACATAATGAGGAACAAGCATTTACTCAGAGGAAGTGAAACCCATTACAATGTGTTTATAGAGAGGTTTATGACGAAAGATGAGCAAATAGCCCACAAGAATAGATGGCAAGCACGACACCGAACTAGCCTCTCAGGTAGTCTCACCTCCCAGGTCATATCCCAGGCCACCTCCCAGGTCACCTCCCAGGTCACCTCCCAGGTCGCATCCTCCCCAACTCAGCCCTCCTATACCTCCCCCCAACTCAGCCCCCCAAAACCCCCCTGTCCCTTCCACATTTGCACCTCCCCAACGATTCCCCTGCCCCTGCTACATCACACCTGTCAACGACCCCAGTGGGTCAAGCCATGCCCTCCCCAAACCCACCTTCCCATCCCCCCTCCCCAACTACCCCTTTCTACTCCCCTGCCCCTTCTACCCCATTGACTTCAATTCCATCTACTCCATCCCAGCTTCCACTGCACCCCTCTTCCACTCACCCCCAAACCCCACCCAACCTTCACCCCTCCTATGCACCTCCAGCCCACATTTAACCCCCTCACCTTGTGACCCCCTAACACCTTCCCCCATCTCCCTCTTTCCCTCTTCTACCCCAAAACCCCCACCTACCCCCGATTCCCCCCTAACTAATACACCCTTTCTTCCACTCCCAGCACCCACGCTCCATTCTCATCTCAGCCCTCTGCCCTTAGTATCCCTCTCCCCCCCAACCTCTCAACCTCTATCTGACTCTCAGTCTCACTCTATTTCTCAACCCCCCTATGCTATTCAGACCCCTAACTTTCAGACCCATTATGCCCTTCCTACCCCCCTAGATGCCCAGACCCCATTCGCCTACCAGGCACTCCCAGGCACCCCCCTAGCATCCCCCCATTCACCCCCACAGCCCCCACTTGCCCCCCAGACAACCCCCAGTTCCCCCCAGTTCCCCCCAGACCCCTGGTGAAAGGGGAAACTCTGACACCCGAGTTTCCAAGAAGAGTCTCAAGGTTTGGTACACCAATGCTGATGGGGTAGCCAATAAAGCAAAAGAGATAAAAGAAAGAGTTAGTGAGGCAGACCCAGACATAGTGGCAATAGTGGAAACTAAAATAAATGGCATGATCTCGGATGCAATCTTTCCAGAGGGGTACCAGATGATAAGAAAAGAAAGGACACAGAGACATGGAGGAGGAGTGGCACTACTAATAAAGCGGAAATGGAAGTTTGATGAGCTGGAAAATCCGGGTACCAATGAAAGCACGAGCTTCATACATGGAACTCTGACAGTGGATGGGAAGAAGATTGTAATCTTGATACTCTACAATCCCCCACCAAACAGTAGAAGGCCCAGGCAGGAGTACGAGGACAGCAACAAGACATGTATAGATGAACTGCAAAGGGCAGCAACTTTAGCGCATAGAATGAGAGCGAAGCTGCTGGTCATGGGGGACCTAAATCACGGAGAGATAGATTGGGAAACGAGGAATCCCCATGGCGGGGAGGAGACCTGGGGAGCGAAGCTGGTAGACGTTATTGACAGGAATTTCCTAACACAGCATGTGAAAGAAGATACTAGGGAAAGAGGAGGGGATACACCCAGCCTATTAGATCTCATTTTAACCCAGAATGTAGAAGACATCGAGCAGTTGGAACATGAAATACCACTAGGAGCTAGTGACCATTGTGTCCTAGTCTTTGACTACATGATGGAGCTTAAAATTATGACCAAAGGACAAGAGGTCCGGGAAAGGAGACTTGATTACAGCAAAGGGGGACTACAGAAGGATAAGGGACTACCTGGGAGAAGTGCAGTGGGAGGAAGAACTTAGAGGAAAAACGGTGCAAGGTATGATGAACCAAGTCATATTGAAATGCAAGGAGGCTGAAGAGAGATTTATTCCATCAATAAAGGAAAAAAGCAGGAGGGAATATAATAACCCATGGTTTAATAGATAGTGTCAGGAAGCAAAGGTGAGAAGCAGGAGGGAGTGGATGAAGTACAGAAGACAAAGAACAGAGGACAACAGGATTAGATGTAACAGAGCTAGGAATGATTACATTAACATAAGACGAGTGTCGGAAAGAAATTATGAGAATGATATTGCAGTCAAAGCGAAAAAGCAACCTAAATTACTACATAGCCATATAAGAAGGAAGATGTCGGTAAATGACCAAGTGACAAGACTGAGGAAAACAGAAGGGGCATATACAGAAAGCGACAAGGAAATCTGCGAGGTACTGAATGCAAAATTCCATGGAGTGTTCACAACCGAGCCTGAGCAGCTCCCATTGTTAGAAGAGATTACCCAAGATGAAAGACTATCAGATATAGAGGTGACAGCAGAGGATGTAATGAAACAGTTGACAACACTGGATGCAAATAAAGCTGTTGGACCAGACAAAGTATCACCGTGGATACTTAAAGAGGCAGCGCAGGCTCTCAGCGTGCCTCTGGCAATGATCTTTAGTGAGTCACTTATGTCGGGAGAATTGCCCAGTTACTGGAAGGAGGCAAATGTCGTACCGATTTTCAAAAAAGGTGATAGGGAGGAGGCACTTAACTACAGACCCGTATCACTGACAAGCATCCCCTGCAAAATACTTGAAAGAATAATTAGGCTAAGACTTGTTGAGCACCTGGAGAGCATTGGGTTTGTAAACAAGCACCAACATTGGTTTTGGACAGGGAAATCATGCCTAACAAACCTTTTAGAATTCTATTATAAAATAACAAGGATAAGGCAGGACAGAGAAGGCTGGGCAGACTGCATATTTCTTGACTGCTAAAAGGCCTTTGATACAGTACCGCACATGAGACTGCTATACAAACTTGAGAGGCAGGCAGGAGTAAGCGGAAAGGCCCTAGTATGGGTGAAGAACTACCTAACAGGAAGGAGCCAGAGGGTAATGGTAAGGGGCGAGAAGTCGGACTGGCGAACAGTAACAAGTGGAGTACCTCAAGGATCGGTGCTGGGACCAATCCTCTTTCTAATTTATGTAAATGATATGTTTACAGGAGTGGAATCATACATGTCAATGTTTGCGGATGACGCAAAATTAATGAAAAGAGTTGAGACAGACGAGGATTGTAGGATCCTCCAAGAGGACTTAAACAGGTTGCAGAGATGGTCAGGGAAATGGCTACTGGACTTTAACAACAGTAAATGTAAAGTTATGGAAATGGGATCAGGTGACAGGAGACCAAAGGGACAGTACACAATGAAGGGGAACAGCCTACCTGTAACGATTCGAGAAAGAGACCTGGGAGTGGATGTGACACCTAATCTAACTCCTGAGGCACATATAAATAGGATAACGACAGCAGCGTATTCTACACTGGCGAAAATTAGAACTTCATTCAGAAACCTAAATGAGGAGGCTTTTAGGGCGCTTTACACTGCCTACGTGAGACCCGTCTTAGAGTATGCCGCGCCATCATGGAGCCCCCACCTGAAGAAACACATAAAGAAACTGGAGAAGGTTCAGAGGTTTGCGACGAGGCTTGTCCCAGAGTTACGAGGGATGGGATATGAAGAGCGTCTGAAGGAACTGAACCTTACGACACTAGAGAAAAGAAGGGAGAGAGGAGATATGATAGGGACATATAAAATACTCAGGGGAATTGACAAAGTGGAAATAGATGAAATGTTCACACGTAATAATAACAGAACGAGGGGACATGGGTGGAAACTGGAAACTCAGATGAGTCACAGAGATGTTAGGAAGTTGTCTTTTAGCGTGAGAGTAGTGGAAAAATGGAATGCACTTGGGGAACAGGTTGTGGAAGCAAATACTATTCATACTTTTAAAACTAGGTATGATAGGGAAATGGGACAGGAGTCATTGCTGTAAACAACCGATAGCTGGAAAGGCGGGATCCAAGAGTCAATGTTCGATCCTGCTAGCACAAATAGGTGAGTACAAATAGGTGAGTACACACACACACCAAAGGACAAGAGGTCCGGGAAAGAAGACTTGATTACAGAAAAGGGGACTACAGAAGGATAAGGGACTACCTGGGAGAAGTGCAGTGGGAGGAAGAACTTAGAGGAAAAACGGTGCAAGGTATGATGAACCAAGTCATATGGAAATGCAAGGAGGCTGAAGAGAGATTTATTCCAACAGTAAAGGAAAAAAGCAGGAGGGAATATAATAACCCATGGTTTAATAGACAGTGTCAGGAAGCAAAGGTGAAAAGCAGGAGGGAGTGGAGGAAGTACAGAAGACAAAGGACAGAGGACAACAGAATTAGATGTAACAGAGCTAGGAATGATTACATTACCATAAGACGAGTGTCGAAAAGAAATTATGAGAATGATATTGCGATCAAAGCGAAAAAGCAACCTAAATTACTATATAGCCATATAAGAAGGAAGATGTCGGTAAATGACCAAGTGACAAGACTGAGGAAAACAGAAGGGGCATATACAGAAAGCGACAAGGAAATCTGCGAGGTACTGAATGCAAGTTTCCATGGAGTGTTCACAACCGAGCCTGAGCAGCTCCCATTGTTAGAAGCGATTACCCTAGATGAAAGACTATTAGATATAGAGGTGACAGCAGAGGAGGTAATGAAACAGTTGACAACACTGGATGCAAGTAAAGCTGTTGGACCAGACAAAGTATCACCGTGGATACTAAAAGAGGCAGCGCAGGCTCTCAGCGTGCCTCTGGCAATGATCTTTAATGAGTCACTTATGTCGGGAGAATTGCCCAGTTGTTGGAAGGAGACAAATGTCGTACCGATTTTCAAGAAAGGTAATAGGGAGGAGGCACTTAACTACAAACCCGTATCACTGACAAGCATTCCCTGCAAAATACTTGAAAGAATAATTAGGCTAAGATTTGTTGAGCACCTGGAGAGCATTGGGTTTGTAAACAAGCACCAACATAGGTTCTGGACAGGGAAATCATGCCTAACAAACCTTTTAGAATTCTATGATAAAGTAACAAGGATAAGGCAGGACAGAGAAGGCTGGGCAGACTGCATATTTCTTGACTGCCAAAAGACCTTTTATACAGTACCGCTCATGAGACTGCTATACAAACTTGAGAGGCAGGCAGGAGTAAGCGGAAAGGCCCTTGCATGGGTGAAGAACTACCTAACAGGAAGGTGCCAGAGGGTAATGGTAATGGGCGAAAAGTCGAACAGGCGAACAGTAACAAGTGGAGTACCTCAAAGATCGGTGCTGGGACCAATCCTCTTTCTAATTTACGTAAATGATATGTTTACAGGAGTGGAATCATACATGTCAATGTTTGCGGATGACGCAAAATTAATGAGAATAGTTGTGACAGACGAGTATTGTAGGATCCTCCAAGAGGACTTAAACAGGTTACAGAGATGGTCAGGGAAATGGCTACTGGAGTTTAACACCAGTAAATGTAAAGTTATGGAAATGGGATCAGGTGATAGAAGACCAAAGGGACAGTACACAATGAAGGGGAACTACCTACCTGTAACGATTCGAGAAAGAGACGTGGGAGTGGATGTGACACCTAATCAAACTCCTGAGGCACATATAAATAGGATAACGACAGCAGCGTACTCTACACTGGCGAAAATTAGAACTTCATTCAGAAACCTAAATGAGGAGTCTTTTAGGGCGCTTTACACTGCCTACGTGAGACCCGTCTTAGAGTATGCCGCGCCATCATGGAGCCCCCACCTGAAGAAACACATAAGGAAACTGGAGAAGGTTCAGAGGTTTGCGACGAGGCTTGTCCCAGAGTTACGAGGGATGGGATATGAAGAGCGTCTGAAGGAACTGAACCTTACAACACTAGAGAAAAGAAGGGAGAGAGGAGATATGATAGGGACATATAAAATACTCAGGGGAATTGACAAAGTGGAAATAGATGAAATGTTCACACGTAATAATAAAAGAACGAGGGGACATGGGTGGAAACTGGAAACTCAGATGAGTCACAGAGATGTTAGGAAGTTTTTTTTCAGCGTGAGAGTAGTGGAAAAATGGAATGCATTTGGAGAACAGGTTGTGGAAGCAAACTCTATTCATACTTTTAAAATTAGGTATGATAGGGAAATGGGACAGGAGTCATTGCTGTAAACAACCGATAGCTGGAAAGGTGAGATCCAAGAGTCAATGCTCGATCCTGCAAGCACAAATAGGTGAGTACAAATAGGTGAGCATACACACGCACACACACACGCGCGCACACACACGCACACACACACACACACACACACACACAGAGGAAAGGCGGTGGCGTTGCTGTGCTGGTGAAAGAACACCTAAAGGTGAACGAAATAGTGACTGCCAATCCACAAGAAGTTGACATAATACCACTAGAAATCTGCCCTGATGATGATAAACTAATGATCATAAATGCATATAGTCCACCGCTAAGCAGCACATGGTCAAAGGAGGAGCTAGATAGTAAACGAGAAGGTCTTATAACAATAATGAGAGAGATCATAGCTAGAGCGGATAACGATAGTTCAAGACTGTTGATAGTCGCGACTTCAACTTGAAATCCATAGACTGGGAAGCATATGAAGCTAAAACAGAAGATTTCTGGACCTGTATATTTGTAGACCTCATCCTGGAAACATTCTTGTATCAACATGTTAAACAAGCTACGAAGATGAGGGAAGGGGACGTTCCCTCCATGCCAGATTTGATATTTACCAGGAAGGAGGAAGAAATATTTGACATTCAGTACCCTCCCTTGGGTAAAAGTGATCATGTCTTTTTGGGAATAAAGTATGCAATGCGTTATAATCTGGAAGAAAATATGACGGTCGATGCAAATGAAAAACCTGACTTTAGGAGAGGACATTATGGCAATTTTAGAATTTTTTTTAGTGAGTATAATTGGACAGACTTGTTGCTAGGCAATGAAGTGAATGAGATGTATGTCAGGTTTTGTGAAATATATGATAAAGGCACAAAAAAAAATTATACCAAAACAGAAGCAGAACTAGGAAACAGGATTGGTTCAACAGAAAGTGCGAGAGGGGCAGAGACCAAAAGACACAAAAATGGAATCAATACAGGAAGAGGCCAAACCCCAAACATACCAGCGATACAAAGATGCGAGAAACAACTACACGGCAGTGAGGAGAGAGGCAGAAAGAAATTTTGAAAAAGGGATTGCAGACAAATGTAAGACAGAACCAGGTCTATTCGATAAATATATAAACAACAAATTGCAGGTAAAGGATAATATTCAGAGGTTGAAAATGGGAAATAGATTCACGGAAAATGAAAAGGAAATGTGTGAAACATTAAACAAAAAGTTCCAAAGTGTGTTTGTACAAAATGAAATCTTCAGGGAACCAGATACAATAAGAATTCCAGAGAACAACATAAAGCACATAGCGGTGTCTAGAGACGAAGTGGAAAAAATGCTCCAGGAGCAAAATAAGAACAAAGCAGTTGGTCCAGATGGGGTTTCACCATGGGTTCTGAGAGAATGTGCACCTGAGCTCAGCATTCCTCTTCAACTGATTTTTCAGGCATCCCTGTTTACAGGAGTTGTATCTGATATGTGGAAAAAGGCTAACAGTTCCAATCTACAAAAGTAGAAGCAGGGAAGACCCCCTTAATTATAGACCGGTATCATTGACAAGTGTAATAGTCAAAATATTGAAAAAAATAATTAAATCTAAATGGGTAGAACACCTGGAGAGAAATGATATAATATCATACAGACAGTATGGTTTTCGATCTGGAAGATCCTGTGTATCGAATTTACTCAGTTTCTATGATCGAGCAACAGAGATATTACAGGAAAGAGATGGTTGGGTTGACTGCATCTATCTGGACCTAAAAAAGGCTTTCGACAGAGTTCCACATAAGAGGTTGTTCTGGAAACTGGAAAATATTGGAGGAGTGACAAATACGCTTCTAACATGGATGAAAAATTTTGTGACTGATAGAAAAATGAGGGCTGTGATCAGAGGCAATGTATCGGACTGAAGAAATGTCACAAGTGGAGTACCACAGGGTTCAGTTCTTGCACCAGTGATGTTTATTGTCTACATAAATGATCTACCAGTTGGTATACAGAATTATATGAACATGTTTGCTGATGATGCTAAGATAATAGAAAGGATAAGAAACTTAGATGATTGTCATGCCCTTCAAGAAGGCCTGGACAAAATAAGTACATGGAGCGCCACTTGGCAAATGGAATTTAATGTTAATAAATGCCATGTTATGGAATGTGGAATAGGAGAACATAGACCCCACACAACCTATATATTATGTGAGAAATCTTTAAAGAGTTCTGATAAAGAAAGAGATCTAGGGGTGGTTCTAGATAGAAAACTTTCACCTGAGGACCACATAAAGAATATTGTGCGAGGAGCCTATGCCACGCTTTCTAACTTCAGAATTGCTTTTAAATACATGGATGGCGATATACTAAAGAAATTGTTCACGACTTTTGTTAGACCAAAGCTAGAATATGCAGCAGTTGTGTGGTGCCCATATCTTAAGAAGCACATCAACAAACTGGAAAAGGTGCAAAGACATGCTACTAATTGGCTCCCAGAACTGAAGGGCAAGAGCTACGAGGAGAGGTTAGAGGCATTAAATATGCTAAAACAAGAAGTCAGAAGAAAAAGAGGTGATATGATCACTACATACAAAATAGTAACAGGAATTGATAAAATCGATAGGGAAGATTTCCTGAGACCTGGAACTTTAAGATCATGAGCTCATAGATATACACTAGCTAAACACAGATGCCGAAGAAATATAAGAAAATTCACTTTCGCAAACAGAGTGGTAGACGGTTGGAACAAGTTAGGGGAGAAGGTGGTGGAGGCCAAGACCGTCATTAGTTTCAAAGCGTTATATGACAAAGAGTGCTGGGAAGACGGGACACCACGAGCGTAGCTCTCATCCTGTAACTACACTTAGGTAATTACACACACACATGTTACCTATCGTTCGTTACGGCTCGTGACCCTACAGCAGCCAGCTTAATTACGTCTAGGGATACCACTGCTGTTCTCTAAAGCGGGTCACCAGTATAACCCCATGAATGATAACAGGCTAAGACTTAAAAGTATTTCTCCCTTAGGACTGAAGAATTATACATATAACTTATAATATATATATTCAAAACAGTATAATATAAAAACACAGATGGTAAAGTTAACTTATACAACAAACCAAAAGTATTGTCATCTCACTTAATATAACATAATAAAATATGGCACAACAAGAAATACACAGACTTATCTCCCACATGTTATTCCTTCGAGTCCCGTTCAGCTACTGAACTCTCGCTCTGTCGCTACCCAAATTCTCTCCCGTCTGCCTCATCCCAGGATGAGGGATGGAAACTAAGGACTTTTTAATATTTAAAACTAATTGAACAACCACTTTTTCTCAAAACACATAAGACTGCAAATTACAGATAATAGTTACTTACAAAATATATAAGTACAATGCCACCTGTTTAATTGCAGAAAATAAACAATTATATAAACTAAATAAAAGTGACATCTGGAACTCCCAACTGAACAGGTCCAGCTTTCCCGAATTTAACAGGTATTAGACGTGTGCAAAGCAACCGCGCTCCTGTCTCCACTGACGCTGCCACACCACACGATAATTTACAAAAACACAATGTGTGTACATATACAGGCAATGATATAATAGAACAAAAAAAAATTATTTTAAATTTATATACGTATTCTGCTAGGAGTACGTAACACTTCCACCTCCAAGAAAAAAAAATGCAATAGATTGAAGATCAATGGCATTTTTTCAAAGTAAAATGTATGACACTTGAGATTTATGCTATTAATTACACCAAACATGTAAAAGTAATTAGAACACATTTCTGGACAAAAATGAAAACACTCCAAATATAGTCTTACAGGAAACTCAGAAATTTCAGTCTTATGACTATGTTCTACATATGTGTCACTGGAGTATGCAAATTTATCTCTCCAAGGTACTATCTCATTTATTTCACTTTGTTTCAGATCATATTTCACACTCCTATCTACAACAGTATCATTAGTAGCATGAATAGAATTGTCAATAAAGGTAGCTGCTTTCACACAGTTATCATGGCAATTTAGCTTTTCATTTGTTTCTACTATTTCTCTAAGTAAGTAAGTAATTATCAAAAGAAGGCACCAAACCGGGAAGGCTATGTAGCACCATCAAATACGCAAAATAATCAGAGGGCGCTAAATATCACCAAGGATGCCAATACGAGAACAAAAACGCATAAGGCGAACGATATCAAACGTATCCGAGTCACCAAGAAGTCTATCGAGGGACAAGTGACCGCGAGGGGCGGTCGGAAAGCAAGACATACGCTCGTCCTGGAAGTCAGGACATTCAAGAAGGACATGCACGACCGTAAGAGGGACAATGCAACTAGGACAATAAGGAGCAGGGCGGCGCTCCATCAAGTGACCATGGGTTAAGCGAGTATGGCCAATACGCAACCTCGCCAGAGCTGTTTCCCACCGCCGGTTACGGTGGAAGGAGGACTGCCACGAGGAAACACAACATTTAAGAGTACGTAGCTTGTTACCAGTAACAGACAACCAAGAAGCCTGCCAACGGGTAAGGACTGAGGAATGGATAACCGGGTAAAAGTCGGAATACGGAATGCCCTTACGAGAGATGGGACAAGAGCGGACAGCTTCCTTGGCGGCAGCATCCGCACGCTCATTTAAAGACACACCAATATGGCTGGGAACCCAACAAAACTCAACCGACTTAAATTTACTATGAACGAGAAACAGCCAATGCTGGATCTCGACAACCACTGGATGAACTGGATTAAAGGACCCGAGAGCCATGAGGGCACTACGAGAGTCAACAACAACTACAAAGGAAGACTGACAACGAGAAAGTAGGAGACGAAGAGCATAGAGAATAGCATAAAGTTCCGCTGTAAAGATGCTAGTCTCCGGAGGCAAGCGACACATATAAGTGCGATCAGGAAAAACAACAGAGTAGCCAACACCGTCCGCTGACTTAGACCCATCGGTGAAGACAGAAACGGAGCGGGAGTGAGAAGAAAAGTGCTCGAGGAAAAGGCGTTTTAGAACCGTAGGAGGGGTAAAATCTTTAGTGATACGGGTCAAGGAAGTACAAAACCGCGGAAGAGGGACCCTCCACGGGGGCAAAGAAGGAACAACACGAGGAGAAACATCAGAAATACGAACGGAAAGAGAATCCTGCAGGCGAGATAACCGGACAGAAAGAGGGAGGTGGTGAAGAGGAACAGGAACCGCAGGAGGGGTAAAAGTTAAAGCACGACAGAGGCGAGAGGAAGGATGTTGCAAGGACCGCGCAAGATAGCGAAGACAGTAGCGATCACGGCGGTCCTGGAGAGACAGGAAGCCAGTGTCAACATACAAGCTAAGGACGGGAGTCGAACGGAAGGCACCAGAACTGAGGCAGTATGAACAGAACCCAGTATGGTGCAAAGCATCAAGACGGCGAAGAGTAGAAGGAGAAGCAGACGAGTAAGCAGGGCAACCATAATCGAGCTTAGACAGGACGAGAGAAGAATGTTAAGCAAGGAGAGTGCGCCTATCTGCCCCCCAAGAAGTATGGGACAAGACCCGAAGGAGGGTAAGGGCCTTAGAGCACTCAACACGGAGGTAAGAGATATGGGGAGACCAAGACAAACGAGTGTCAAGGAATAACCCCAAAAGCTTCGCGGAATCTTTGTATTCAAGGGGATGACCATAAAGTGACAAAGAGGGACGAAGAACAACCCGTTTCCGCGTAAATGTCATGGCACAAGTCTTAGAAGTAGAGAACTTGAAGCCATGATCAGTGGCCCAAGACGACACGGCATCAATTGCAAGTTGAAGCCGGCGTTGAAGGAGAGGCGAATCATCACCCTGACAACAAAGGGTAAGATCATCGACATAGAGAGCGGAGAAGACACCAGAAGGAAGAGAGGAAAGAAGACCATTGAGGGCAACCAGAAAAAGAGTAGTGCTCAGAACACTACCCTGGGGCACACCTTCATATTGCTGAAAAGAGGGAGAGAGAGCGGTACCAAGGCGCACCCGAAAGGAACGACGAGAGAGGAAGCTGCGGAGAAAGAGGGAGATGACCACGAAGGCCAAAAGAATGAAGTTGAGATAGGATATGATAACGCCAAGTGGTGTCGTAAGCCTTTTCCAGGTCAAAAAGGACGGCAACAACGGAGGTCTTCGCAGCAAAAGCAGTACGAATATAGACCTCCAAGTTCACCAGGACATCTGTCGTGCTGCGGCACTTGCGGAAACCAAATTGAGAAGGGGAGAGGAGGTGATGGTGTTCCAGGAACCACATCAGACGAACGTTAACCATACGTTCAAAAAGTTTGCAGACACAACTTGTGAGAGCAATAGGGCGAAAGTCCTTAGGGGAAGTACCCAGAGACCCCGGTTTGCGAACAGGGAGGACAACGGCATCGAGCCAGTCCTCAGGGACTGACGACGACTCCCAGATCCGATTATACAGACTCAGTAAATACTGAGACGTGCTCGGAGGGAGATGGCGAAGCATCTCATAATGAATACCATCGGAGCCCGCCGCCGTAGAACCGCAGAGGGCCAGAGCAGAACGAAGTTCAGAGAGAGAGAAGGGATCATTATAGGGAAGCTGAAGAGGAGTGCAGAAATCTAAAGGACGAGACTCAAGGACAGGTTTACGAAGAAGGAAAGATTGGGGAAGATGAAGACCAGAGCTAACAGAAGAAAAGTGGGAACCCAGTTCGGAAGCGACCTGCAACGGGTCCGCCACAAGAGTATCATGGAGGTGAAGGACCGGTGAAACATCGGGAACGAACTTACCCGCTATCTTGCGGATACGCTTCCAGATCTGGGCCAGAGGGGTTTCGGACGTAATTGTTGAGACATAAGATGCCCAACATTCACGTTTAGCCGTACGGATGGCTCTACGGGCCACCGCACTCGCTTTCCGAAAGAAAAGAAAAGAATCGGTCGTCTGCCTACGGCGGTGTCTCTTCCAGGCTGCACGCTTACAGCGGACAGCCCGAGCACAGTCCGCATTCCACCAGGGAACGCACTTCCGTGGACCCCGAGAGGAAGAGCGAGGAATAGAGCGGAGGGCAGCGTTGAAGACAGTGTCATGAAAAAGGAGGAGAGCGCGAGAGAGAGGCAGAAGGGAGAGGTCAGAGAGAGCAGCACTGAGGGTAAATAGGGTCCAGTCTGCCTTAGCAAACTGCCACCTAGGGAAAGAGAGGGAAGGGCGAAAAGAGAAAAAGGAAACAAGGATGGGGAAATGATTACTTCCATGGAGGTCATCAAGAACCTGCCACGTGAAATCTAAGTAAAGAGAAGAAGAGCAGAGAGAAAGATCAAGACAAGAAAGGGCGCGAGTCCGAGAGTCCAAATGAGTGGGCTCACCAGAATTCAGAAGAGACAGGGAAGAAGATAGGAGAAACGGCTCAAGGAGGCGACCCCGGGTATTCGTCAGAACGTCACCCCAAAGAGAATGACGACAATTGAAGTCACCCAGCAGGAGCACAGGCTCCGGCAAGGAGTCTAGGAGGTGTTTCAAATCAGGAAGAGAGAGCGGGACACTCGGGGGGAGATAAATGGAACAAACTGTGTACCATTTCCCCACAAAGATACGAGCAGCAGAACAATGGAGAGGCGAAGGAAAAAGTAAAGGAACAAAGGGAACATCTGCACGAATCAAGAGAGCAGAAGAATTAGAAGCCCCAGCAATGGCTGGGGGGGGGGGGAGAGAAAGGAATAGCCACGAAAACGACCAGGACGAGCACCAAGCATTGGCTCCTGGAGACAGACACAAAGGGGCGAAAACCGCGAAATCAGAAGTTGGAGTTCGAGGAAATTGGCGTAATAACCTCGAACGTTCCATTGAAGAATGGACAACGACGGGAAGAGAAAGGACAAAAACAGAGAACAAGGAAGAAACAAAGGCGAAAGAGCAACAGAGCACGTTAAAGAATATCAGGGTCGGGATCAGGGTCAGCAAAGTCAGGGTTAGGGGGCATGGGTAAACTGAGCAAAGACGGAGGGAAGGAAACGGGAGAACAGATCAGAGGTGGGCGGGCGGGGTCCGGAGGAGGAGGAGGAAGAGGAGGAGACAACGGAGAGGAGCAGTCAAGGACAGCAGTAGGAAGAGGGGGAGTAGGAAGAGGGGGAGTAGAAAGAGGGGAGCGCACCCCAGCAAGAGCAGCAACCGAAAGGGAAGCAGGGGCCAAAGAAACCTCCATAGCAGGAACAGGGGGCGCAACCACTGAAACGGGAGGGGAAGGAGCAACAGAGCCAGAAGTAGGAGCTAAGGAAGAAAGCGAAGCCTTCTTACCCGCCGGGGAAGAGGAAGGAGAGGAGCCAGGCTTACGCTTCTGACTTAAAGAGACAGGTGTCCCAGCAACTACGTACCGGGCAACGGATTCCAGTGTCTCAACAGGAGAAGCCGAACGAGAGCATACACGACGGCCGTTAGGAGAGCGATGGACATCCGCCTGCACCGACAGGCGGCGGGGAGAGCCGATAGATGGAGGAAGAGGATGGGAAGGAGGATCGGAGGGGGACGAGGAAGAAGACACAGGAGACATGACAGACCGGGTTGAAAGAAGGGGAACCCCAGACAGAGGACCAGGAGGGGGACCCCTCGGGAAAGAACTCAAAGGAACAGAGGAGGGGGCAGTGGGCGTATCAGGGTCCAAGGCCCGGAAACGGTTGAGAGTCTGAGGAAGGGGGGAAGGACGAGGAGAGGAAGAGCGCAACACGCGAGCATAAGAGATGTTAGTATAAGGCGGGAGCCGGCGAACCTGGCGCCTCGCCTCAGGAAAAGACAAACGCTCCCGGTGCTTCAGGTTATGGACGGCCGCCTCAAGCTTGTAATGGACACAGGCACGGGAGAAGGTAGGATGGGCCTCACCGCAGTCGAGGCAGCGAGCTTGGGGAGAAGTGCACTCCGACTTAGAGTGACCTTCACTCCCACACAAAGGACAGAGAGAGACAGTCCCAGAGCAGCGGAGGGCACCATGCCCAAACCTCCAGCACTTATTACAAAGTCGAGGAGAAGGAATATACTCCTGGACAGAGCACCTAGCACCAGCAAGAATGACAGAGGATGGAAGGGTCCTACCATCAAAGGTGATCTTCACAACGCGAAGGGGTTGACGGCGACGACCACGAGGGGGACGAGTAAACGAGTCAACCTGGAGGACAGAATGGCCTTGGGCATCAAGGATATGCCGAATATCATCGTGGCAATCCTGCAGATTCCGAACACCGGTTGCAACATGGGGTGGGAGGAGAATAGTGCCAACACTGGAATTCATCTGAACGTTCTTGGAGACCCGAACAGGGATCTCGCCAAGGCAAGATAAGGCAGCCAAGCGGGAAGCCGCATCCTGAGAAGGAGCAGCAACGACACGTGTACCGAGACGAGTGGGGTTGAAAGTAACACACGCATCCACGGAATCTACAAGATGCCGATGGAGGGAGAAATCGTCAGGAGGCGCAGAATCAAGAGGGAGGAGATCAAAGTATTTGGCCCATGAAGCAGGACCAAACAAGGCCTGATACGCATCAGCACGGGAAGGAATCGAGCGAGTGCGGTTGGGGCGCGAACGGCGTTGAGAACCCCTAGAGAGAGAGGGGTCAAAAGGCGCAGTAGTCACAACGAAAGACTTAGCCACACCAGGGGACGAAGTGGTCACCACCGGGGGCTGGAGGCTCGACCCAACCTCAGAGGAGGGAGGGGAGCTGGGGGAAGAAGTCAGGACGGTCAAAGGAGGAGCAAGGTCGGGGCCCAACGCAGCGGGAGCTACAGAGCCTGGTCTTCCAATACAGGCCGACTCGGGGGCTTGGTCGCCCACCCCACGAGCCCGAGAGGGTACAACGGAAACATTCAACGACATAGAGACGAAAAGTGACAAATTCATCCACGAATGTGCCCCCATACCCACCATGGAGTCACAATTAGAGGCAGGACACCCAACAGGAAGCTATCGCTGATCATGCCGGGGCCCCCTAGGGGTGCGTCGTGAGTATACGCCTCACAAACGCCACCTTAAGAACCGTCAGTCCGTCGAGATCGGGTTCAGCGACGAAAGGGGGATTGACAATAAAAGGTTCCCCTCGCTCGAGACGTCGGGTACTACAGTTCTACGGGTGCAAGAGTATGCCTCCTCAAGCACCCGGGCGTCAAAATAGAAGAAGTCCAAAGAAAGAATCCAAAACAAGCAAAAGGTCGGCAGGAAACGACAAGCAGATAGGAGAAGAGGGGGGAGAAAAACGAAACATAAGGAAAAGGAAAAGCGATCCGGCACAATTGGAGAAGACAGCAGCAGGAGTGCAAGGCCAGAAAAGGACAGAGGACTGCCCAACGGAGCATCACACTCCGGCAGCCGTCCACCAAGCCCCCTCACGACGCCAACGGGCCGGAAGGGGAGGGGGTACTATTTCTCTAAGATCAGTCCTGTATTTCCATGTGATCCCTTTTCCACATGGTGAATTTTTCCAAGACAGACTCCATTTTCTATTTCTCCCTTTTTCTGGAGCTGAACTGCTAAATTGAAGCTGACTGGATGTTGAGTAGATTTGGGACTTCTCCTGGGTATGCTCTGACACAGACATCTGCTCTTCATCACTCTTGATCCTCTGTGGAACACATACTCTCGCCCAATGGATACTAAAATTAGAGAAATTAGCATTAAACCTCACAATTATGTATAAAACTTTCCCATTCATAGAACCTTCCGAAACACAAGACACCGACTTAGCAAACCTTTGACCTTCAAACCAAGAAATACAACCCAAGATAAGTGCAAAGACTACCTGATCGAACTGACTCAGATGATCCATAAGGAACACAGAAATCAATTGCCTCATAACTCTGTCATAACGATCAGTGAAAGAAAACAGGCATATGCCTAGGCACCATATCTCAATCATAACTCCGAAGACAAGTTCACACCCCCTGATGGTGAACTTGAACACAACACACACTTTCATCAACCGTCTAGTCTTCCAAAAGACTAAATAAAACATGCCGAAAACTTGACAAACCTCACCATCACTTCCCAAGTGATTTACGTCTGATGACAACCAATCAACCAAGAGGTTTAAGGGTCTTAACATCTTGAAGATGAACAGCAGATTACCTGGGAAACACCCAAGGACAATCTGAAACCCTTCACAATGATTAACTCTAGGTAGGATAACCTTATCCCCCAACTTGAAATACACACCTGGAGCCTCAAACATCTGCTCCCCAGTATGATTTAATCCTTCACCCACAATATGATTCTGAAAATCAACTCCAATATGACTCTGAAAGTCAACACCACACTTGAGTGGAACATACACTTTTATCACTCGTGCATCAAAATTACCTGGATCTGAATATAGAGACACTGCTCTAGCATAACTCACCACTTCCTCAGAACTGGATGCACAACCTACTTGAGTAAACTCTCTCTGCTCAACCACAAGGCTTGACAAAGATGTCCCACAGTCCATTACTTCACAAGAAAATGGCTCCTGCAGAATAAAAGTAGATTTCAACATCCTACACACACTCTGACTCAATGTACACAAAGAGAAATACTTACTCCACATGGAATAAGAATCACAACTCCGCAACTTAGATCCAAATGCTACTTTACCACTCTCAATTGTTTTACCAAAATTTCCTCCCATGACTTCTGGAGCTGCTTGGAGTACTGTCTGCTCACAATCAATAATATCACTACCAAGCTGGGTCACATCCTCACAGACAACTGAAGAGGGAGGCTCAATGGGTCTCCATCTACTCAACAGAAGCTGATCCTCTGGCTGCTTTCCCACACTCTCCAAAACTGGATCTACAGTACAGACTGTCTCCTTGCTTCTCTCTGAAATCTTAGGGTCAGTTCTACTCAATGCACTTAAATTAAGGGAATCTGAAACGAGCGGGCAAGTAACAGGTAGTTTGACCTCCTCCCCTATTATTTGACTAGGGTGAGGCGGGGCCTCTACAACGGACTTACTCTCGACAACTGATTCTAAACTTGGAGTGAGCGGGAATACTTCTGCCAACCCGACATCTTGTCCTAAACCATTCACTTGGCTGGAATACAGAGTCGTGGCTTTTAAGTTTCTCTCAACTCCTGGCACAACGTTCGTAGTGAGCGGGCAAGACAATGATACATGGACATCCTTTCCCAATTTATTGGAATAAAGCAGAGTCATAGTATCAGGCTTACTCTCAACAACTAAATCGGCCACACAGGAATCTGGAACAACCACATCCCACTTCTCCACTGAAGGGGTACTGGTTACTGGAACAAATGCTTGAGTAACAACATCAGAACTGACAACTGGATTTATATTAGTACTGACATCAGCACAGGTAGAATGGACAAAACCATCTTCTAACACAGGTTCATTCATAGAACTAACTTCAGCACAGGCAGAATAAACATGGGCTGCAACTGGCTGTTTACACAAACGGGGATCAATCTCACCCACAACATGATTTATGGCCACATCATTACCCAATATAACATCCACACCTGGGATGGGCAACTGTGTACTAACACCCACAGTGCATAAACTTGGTGTAATGGTGGATCTGAAATTAATGTCTATTAGAGGTACAGTTTTACATCCTGCAACACTCTGAAGAACAACAAACTTTCCAGTATCTCTCTTTTCAACATCAGAAAGAATACTGGATGAAATTATGGTTTGGGAAGCACCTGTATCACGAAGAATAACCACTGGCTTCCACTTCCCATTAATACACAAAACTTCACCTGAAGACATATATGGTGAATACTGTTTCACCCAATTGGGGTTTACAGTTACATGTTTATTAGTAAGTTTATTTTGCACACCTCTGCAATAAATGAGACCAGTTGGTCGTAACTCAGGGTGCAATATAAAACATGAATTAATTCCATGGCCTTTTCTCTTACAATGGGAACAGGACCTTACAGTGGACACACTGGTAGAACTAACTGTAGGTTTAGAAATAACCTTATTATTATTTGACATTCCTGACAATGAAGTAGCAGGGTTAGGTTTTGTAAGAGAAGAGCTCATGGGAGTAACTGGAGCACTAGGACGGGATGGATTTTGATAAGGAGTTCGGGGAGCATTATAATTTACTCTACGACTAGACTTAGGTGAAGTGGCCGTAAACTGGACCTTAGTCAACAACTCATGCTCATCCGCGAGCTTTGACAGCTCATAAATGTCTGTTACATTCTTTTGTTCTGCCATAAAAGTAGACAACTGGTCTGGGAGACATGACAATACTTCCTCCATTATAAGAAGATTCTTTAAAGCATCAAAGTCAGTGACTGAAAGTGACTTTAACCATCTGTTGCAAAAATTCGTCTTCTGACGAGTAAAATCTGCTATTGTCTGATCACTTATCCTCCTTAGGTTCCTAAACTTTTGCCTGTGTGCCTCTGGATTTATTTGGTATGCATTTAAGATGCTTTTCTTTACAAATTCGTAATCAAAGCTATGAGCGTCAGGTAGGGATGTAAAAACCTCCTGACTACGCCCCTTAAATTGAGACTGCATAATGGCTACCCACTGATCCCTTGGCCAGTTCATACTGATGGCAATTTTATTAAAATGTGCAAAGAAAACCTCAGGATCCTCCTCATTGAACTTGGGTAACTCTATATACTTATTCATCCTTATGGGATTATTATCACTATTTATTGAAACATTACTAGTATTTCCATGCCCAGCTGCCATACGCTGTGTTTCAAGCCTTAAGTTAGTGTCAGCCATTTGTTGTTGAATCTCTAATTGTTGCTTTTTTGTGGCTTCTATTTGCAACTGTGCCTCAATTTCTAAACGTCTAGTCTCAAGCTCCCTTTGCTGAGCTTCAGCCTCTAATATTTGCTGTTGCTGTTGAGCTTCAATCTCTCTTTGACGAGCTTCAGCCTCTAATATTTGCTGTTGCTGTTGAGCTTCAATCTCTCTTTGACGAGCTTCAGCCTCTAATATTTTCTGTTCTTTTTGAGCTTCAAGTTCTAATATTCTCTGTTCTTTTTGAGCTTCAAGCTTAGCATTGGCTATTTGCGCTTCTAACTCAAGACGCTTTAACGTCATCTGATCACTCGACTCCTCTCTTAACTCCTCTAGAATTTCTTCCTCTAACTCTCCATTCTCAACAAAATGTGTCACAATGACTTTCAATATTTGGGCTTTAACCATTCTATTGTTGGCGGTCAAATCCAACTGATTTGCCATTTGTATTAACTCAGTCTTTTTAAGGCTCTGAATCCCTTCAAAGTCTGGGTGAGCCACCAACGCTGCAACTTTCTCATCCATCGTTACTAACACTTGGCACTTGATTCACAACAATAATTAAAAACAATGGCACTGCACTACACTTCACTGTAAAATTGTCACCACACTGAAAATTCGCTTGGCCTCACTGCACAAACAAAATATATAGGATGACTTACCTCAAAATCGTGAAACGTTGTTACTTGACACACAGGAAGGCTTGCTTGGCACATGGAATAGTTCTTATAAAACACACAGACACTTAACACACTGGTACCTAGGAAGGCAAGGTTAGATTAGCATAATTAAGGTTAAGTGGGAACAATATTTCCCGGCACAGGCCCCCATAACTCTTTGTTACCTATCGTTCGTTACGGCTCGTGACCCTACAGCAGCCAGCTTAATTACGTTTAGGGATACCACTGCTGTTCTCTAAAGCGGGTCACCAGTATAACCCCATGAATGATAACAGGCTAAGACTTAAAAGTATTTCTCCCTTAGGACTGAAGAATTATACATATAACTTATAATATATATATTCAAAACAGTATAATATAAAAACACAGATGGTAAAGTTAACTTATACAACAAACCAAAAGTATTGTCATCTCACTTAATATAACATAATAAAATATGGCACAACAAGAAATACACAGACTTATCTCCCACATGTTATTCCTTCGAGTCCTGTTCAGCTACTGAACTCTCGCTCTGTCGCTACCCAAATTCTCTCCCGTCTGCCTCATCCCAGGATGAGGGATGGAAACTAAGGACTTTTTAATATTTAAAACTAATTGAACAACCACTTGTTCTCAAAACACATAAGACTGCAAATTACAGATAATAGTTACTTACAAAATATATAAGTACAATGCCACCTGTTTAATTGCAGAAAATAAACAATTATATAAACTAAATAAAAGTGACATCTGGAACTCCCAACTGAACAGGTCCAGCTTTCCCGAATTTAACAGGTATTAGACGTGTGCAAAGCAACCGCGCTCCTGTCTCCACTGACGCTGCCACACCACACGATAATTTACAAAAACACAATGTGTGTGTACATATACAGGAAATGATATAATAGAACAAAAAAAAATTATTTTAAATTTATATACGTATTCTGCTAGGAGTACGTAACAACACACACACACACACACACACACACACTAACCTGCATACCATACCCTAACCTGCATGATGAGGTCCCTAACCTACATGTTGAGGTCCCTAACCTGCATACCATGCAAGCTGATGGAGAAGATTGTGCGAAAAAAACTAGTGGAGCATCTGGAGCGAAGGAACTTTGTAACACAGCATCAACATGGGTTCAGGGATGGCAGGTCCTGCCTCACAGGGTTACTTGAATTCTACGACCAAGCAACAAAAATAAGGCAAGAAAGAGAAGGGTTGGCAGACTGCATATTTTTGGATTGTCAGAAAGCCTTTGATACAGTGCCACACAAGAGGCTAGTGCGAAAGTTGGAGATGCAGGCTGGAGTGAAAGGGAAGGTACTCCGGTGGATAGAGGAGTACCTAAGCAACAGGAGACAACGAGTCTGTGTGAGGGGTGAGGTCTCAGATTGGCGAGACGTCACAAGTGGAGTCCCGCAGGGGTCAGTCCTTGGACCTATACTGTTTCTGATATATGTAAATGATCTCCCAGAGGGTATAGAATCGTTTCTCTCAATGTTTGCCGATGATGCAAAAATTATGAGGAGGATTGAAACTGAGGACGATAGTAGGAGGCTACAAGATGACCTGGATAGACTGAGTGAATGGTCCAACAAATGGCTGTTGAAGTTCAACCCGAGTAAATGCAAAGTAACGAAACTAGGCAGTGGAAACAGGAGGCCAGGCACAGGATACAGAATAGGAGATGAAGTACATAATGAAACAGACAGAGAGAAAGATCTAGGAGTTGATATCACACCAAACCTGTCTCCTGAAGCCCACATAAAGAGAATAACGTCTGCGGCATATGCGAGGCTGGCTAACATCAGAACGGCGTTCAGGAACCT
The DNA here is from genome assembly GCF_040958095.1 of Procambarus clarkii. Taxonomy (NCBI): domain Eukaryota; kingdom Metazoa; phylum Arthropoda; class Malacostraca; order Decapoda; family Cambaridae; genus Procambarus; species Procambarus clarkii. Next base: position 5,891,627 of record NC_091219.1, read on the forward strand.
GTGTAAGGAATCATTCAGAATCTTGTACACCACATATGTAAGACCAATCCTGGAGTATGCGGCCCCAGCATGGAGCCCGTACCTTGTCAGGCACAAGACGAAGCTGGAAAAAGTCCAAAGGTATGCTACTAGACTAGTCCCAGAACTAAGAGGCATGAGTTATGAGGAAAGGCTGCGGGAAATGCACCTTACGACACTGGAAGACAGAAGAGTAAGGGGGGACATGATCACAACCTACAAAATCCACAGGGGAATCGACCGGGTAAACAAGGATGAACTATTCAACACTGGTGGGACGCGAACAAGGGGAAACAGGTGGAAGCTGAGTACCCAAATGAGCCACAGAGACGTTAGAAAGAACTTTTTCAGTGTCAGAGTAGTTAGTAAATGGAATGCATTAGGAAGTGATGTGGTGGAGGCTGACTCCATACACAGTTTCAAATGTAGATATGATAGAGCCCAGTAGGCTCAGGAATCTGTACACCAGTTGATTGACGGTTGAGAGGCGGGACCAAAGAGCCAGAGCTCAACCCCCGCAAGCACAATTAGGTGAGGACAATTAGGTGAGTACACATACACATTCACACACACACACATACACACAGAGGCCTGAGCCTACTGGGCTGTCATATCTACATTTGAAACTGTGTATGGAGTCAGCCTCCACCACATCACTTCCTAGTGCATTCCATTTACTAACTACTCTGACACTGAGAAAAATTTTCAGTGTCAGAGTAGTTAGTAAATGGAATGCACTAGGAAGTGATGTGGTGGAGGCTGACTCCATACACAGTTTCATATGTAGATATGACAAAGCCCAGTAGTCTCAGGAATCTGTACATCAGTTGATTGACGGTTGAGAGGCGGGACCAAAGAGCCAGAGCTCAAACCCCGCAAACACACCTAGGTGAGTACACACTCATAGATGTACTCACCTAATTGTGTTTGCGGGGGTTGAGCTCTGGCTATTTGGTCCCGCATCTCAACCGTCAATCAACAGGTGTACAGATTCCCGAGCCAATTGGGCTCTATCATATCTACACCTGAAACTGTGTATGGAGTCAGCCTCCACCACATCACTTCCTAATGCATTCCATTTGTCAACCACTCTGACACTAAAAAAGTTCTTTCTAATATCTCTGTGGCTCATTTGGGCACTCAGTTTCACCCTGTGTCCCCGTGTGCGTGTGCCCCTTGTGTTAAATAGCCTGTCTTTATCTACCCTATCAATTCCCTTCAGAATCTTGAATGTGGTGATCATGTCCCCCCTAAGTCTTCTGTTTTCCAGCGAAGTGAGGTTTAATTCCCGTAGTCTCTCCTCGTAGCTCATACCTCTCAGCTCGGGTACTAGTCCGGTGGCAAACCTTTGAACTTTCTCCAGTTTAGTCTTATCCTTGACTAGATAGGGATTCCATGCTGGAGCTGCATACTCCAGGATTGGCCTGAAATATGTGTTATACAAAGTTCTGAATGATTCTTTACACAAGTTTCTGAATGCCGTTTGTATGTTGGCTAGCCTGGCATATGCCGCTGATGTTATTCGCTTGATATGTGCTGCAGGAGACAGGTCTGGCGTGATATCAACCCCCAAGTCTTTTTCTTTCTCTGACTCCTGAATAATTTCCTCTCCCAGATGATACCTTGTATCTGGTCTCCTGCTCCCTACACCTATCTTCATTACATTACATTTGGTTAGGTTAAACTCTAACAGCCATTTGTTCGACCATTCCTTCAGCTTGTCTAGGTCTTCTTGAAGCCTCAAACAGTCCTCTTCTGTCTTAATCCTTCTCATAATTTTGGCATCGTCCGCAAACATTGAGAGAAATGAATCTATACTCTCCGGGATATCATTTACATATATCAGAAACAGGATAGGACCGAGTACAGAGCTCTGTGGGACTCCACTGGTGACTTCACGCCAATCGGAGGTCTCCCCCCTTACCGTAACTCTCTGCTTCCTATTTCTTAGGTACTCCCTTATCCACTGGAGCACCTTGCCAGCTATACCTGCCTGTCTCTCCAGCTTATGTACCAGCCTCTTAAGTGGTACTGTGTCAAAGGCTTTCCAACAATCCAAGAAAATGCTGTCCGCCCAGCCCTTTCTTTCTTGCTTAATCTTTGTCACCTGGTCGTAGAATTCTATTAAGCCAGTAAGGCAAGATTTACCCTCCCTGAACCCATGTTGGCGATTTGTCACGAAGTCCCTTCTCTTTAGATGTGTTACCAGGTTTTTTCTCACGATCTTCTCCATCACCTTGCATAGTAAACAAGTCAAGGACACTGGCCTGTAGTTCAGTGCCTCTTGCCTGTCGCCATTTTTGTATATTGGGACCACATTCGCCGTCTTCCATATTTCTGGTAGGTCTCCCGTCTCCAGTGACATACTATACACTATGGAGAGTGGCAAGCAAAGTGCCTCTGCACACTCTTTCAGTACCCATGGTGAGATCCTGTCTTGACCAACAGCCTTTCTAACATCCAGATCCAGCAGGTGTCTCTTGACCTCTCTCGTAATTTCAAACTCTTCCAAGGCCGCCTGATTTACCTCCCTTTCTCCTAGCACAGTGACCTCACCTTGTTCAATTGTGAAGACCTCCTGGAACCTCTTGGTGAGTTCTTCACACACCTCTTTGTCATTCTCTGTATACCTGTCCTTGCCTGTTCTAGGTTTCAATACCTGTTCTTTCACTGTTGTTTTCCTTCTGATGTGACTGTGGAGTAGCTTTGGTTCGGTCTTTGTTTGCTATATCATTTTCAAAACTTTTCTCTGCTTCTCTTCTTACCCTGACATACTCATTCCTGGTTCTCTGGTATCTCACTATGCTTTCTGGTGTTCTGTTATTCCAGAAGTTCCTCCATGCTCTTTTGTTCAGTTTCTTCGCTTCCATACATGCCCTATTATTCCATGGATTCTTCTGTTGCTTCTCGGATTTTTCCCTTTGGGCCGGGATAAACCTGTTTACTGCCTCCTGACACTTTTGGGTAACATAGTCCATCATACCCTGTACAGACTTATCTCTGAGGTCTGTGTCCCAAGGTATTTCACTTAGGAAACTTTTCATCTGTTCATAATTCCCCTTTCGGTACGCCAGCCTTTTGATTCCTAATTCTTTTTTGAGGGAGATAATTTCTAGCTCTACCAGGTACTCAAAGTTCAATACACTGTGGTCACTCATTCCCAAGGGCGCTTCCATCTTAACTTCCCTTATATCCCACTCATTTAGGGGAAATATAAATCAAGCATTGCTGGTTCATCTTCTCCTCTCATTCTTGTTGGTTCTTTGATGTGCTGGCTTTGAAAGTTTCTTGTTGCCACATCCAGCAGCTCAGCTCTCCTTGTTTCTGGTCCTCCATGCGGGTCTCTGTTCTCCCAATCTATCTTCCCATGCTTGAAGTCTCCCATAATTAGTAGTTCAGATCCATTCCTGCTAGCAACAGAAGCTGCTCTTTCTATTATGTTAATGGTGGTCATGTTGTTTCTATCATATTCCTGTCTAGGTCTTCTGTCATTTGGTGGAGGATTATATATGACCACGACTATAATTTGTTTCCCTCCATTTGTTATGGTACCTGCTATGTAGTCACTGAAACCTTCACAGCCCTGAATAACCATCTCCTCAAAATCCCAGCCTTTTCTTACCAGCAGAGCTAAACCACCCCCACCTCTTCCATCTCTCCCTTTCCTCATAACATAATAGTCCTGTGGGAACACTGCGTTCGTTAACGTTTTCGTTAGCTTTTTTTCTGTGAGGGCTATTATGTGTATGTGTGTGTGTGTGTGTGTGTGTGTGTGTGTAATGTAACCAATGGAATGCACTAGGAAGTGAAATGGTGGAGGCTGACTCCATACACAGTTTCAAATATAGGTATGTTAGAACCCAGTAGGCTCAGGAATCTGTACACCAGTTGATTGACAGTTGAGAGGCGGGACCAAAGAGACAAAGCTCAACCCCCACAAGGACAACTAGGTGAGTACACACACACACACACACACACACACACATTTATTAGAAAGAGATATTAGAAAGAACTTTTTTATTGTCAGAGTGGTTGACAAGTGGAATGCATTAGGAAGTGATGTGGTGGAGGCTGACTCCATACACAGTTTCAAGTGAAGAGCCCAGTAGGCTCAAGAATCTGTACACCAGTTGATTGACGGTTGAGAGGCGGGACCAAAGAGCCAAAGCTCAACCCCTGCAAGCACAATTAGGTGAGTACAATTAGGTGAGTACACACAGCGATAGTGTGAAGAAACAAAGTGGAGTTAGTGGCATCACCGGAGCATATAAGTGTGGAGGACTGCGTGAAGCGACCTGACCTAACGGCTAGCGTGGGTCGACCTGCCGTGGAACTACCTGATTGTGTTTGTTGAGTGGTGACTGTGATCAGTGGTAAAGTAAATTAGTGAACTGTCACACAACGATACAGTGACTGACTCCAGAGCTTTGTGTAAATAGAGAAGAAACGACTTCATCAATCTACTAGCACTTAGTGAATCACCTAGTGGGAGACAACGACGGATAACCATCTTCATCATACATCGTCCTTACTCATCTGGTTGAGTGAGCGGGAGGCAGACTGGTATGTACCCCCCTCTCTGGTCAATTAATCAGGTGTACAGATTGAGGTAAAATATTATCAAATTCTTGTTCAGGATATCATATATATTTAAAATCTCAATGTGGCTCATTTAGGTAGAGGTAACACTTAAGGGGACTCGTGACACACGCCCACTTACGTATGCATGCACGCACACACATATGCTCACACAAACGTTCAGTCAGGGAAGGAAGGATTAACACCTTTTGTGGAAAGAGCCAAGCCCCTACTATACCCCACCTCTTCTCTTACCCCCCATCTGACCTGACCTGACCTGGTCGCCACCACCGCCCCCCCCTCCCCCGCATCCCCCTTACACATACTCTCCCCCTCTCTCTCTCTCTCTCTCTCTCTCTCTCTCTCTCTCTCTCTCTCTCTCTCTCTCTCTCTCCCCACTCTGCCCTTCTGACGAATCCTATCATGGCACAACTAGGAATAGGGTCAAGCATGACAGCCAGAAGCAACAGGGGAACAGGGAAAAGTTCAGGCGACGAAATGAACGAAATGTTCACCCAGTTTCTGGAGGACATCAAGAGTGAGATGCAGGAAATGATGCAGGAAATGAAGAATGAAATAAGCAACCTAAAAAGAGAGCTGACAGCAGCAAAGGAGGAGATTAGAGCCCTCAAAGAGAACAGTATCGATGCTGAGACTCAGATAACCACCCAGGGAGAAGGTGGTAATAGTACTTTGGAAGAGAATGCCTCATTGAAAGCAACATTTGCAGAAATGCTAAAAAACAACAACTCTGAAGTAACGTCTGCTGTGATGGAGGTAGCCATGAAAGCAGCCACCTCACAGGAAGCGGCACGCTCCACAAGCCAGCTGCTGGAAAGGAAAAGAGCAGTAGTAGCTGTAGGTATTAAAAAGCAGGAAGGGTCTAATAGGAAAGAGTGGAATGATAAGGACAAAGCGGCAGTGAATGAAATACTGAAGGCACTAGACATGGAAGGGGCCGAGCATAGCATTGAGAAGGTTTTCAGGTTTGGCTGGTACAAAAATGACCGAGACCGTGTGTTAAAGATAGTGATTTTAAACGAGAACGCAAAGGACACGATTCTAACAAAGAAAAGCCACCTGTAACATGTGGGAGAATTCAAAAAAGTATTCCTCCAGAGGGACATGACGAGGGATGAGAGGGCCATTACGGCAGAAGCAAGGAAGAGGCGCAGGGCGAGAGGGGAAAACCAGAAAACCACAGCTCCAAACACATCACCCCCAGAGGCGAGGGGGGAACCCACAATCAGCTACCCAGTAACACCAGCGGGGAGGGCAACCCCACCACCCTCCTCTGCATAGAAAACCCCCCTTTCCTTCCTGTCCTCCCGCCCCATTCACCCCATATCCTCCCTGTCCTTCCCCCTTCACTTGACCCCCCACCCCTCATCCCAGTATCCTCTGCAACCCTGGTATCCACCTCACAAATCCTACACCCATGGCACAGCTTCCTCCACCAGCAGAACATTCACCAAGGAGGAGATTTGAGAAGGGACAGAAGAAAGTGAGCCTCAAGGCAATGTACACTAACATAGACGGTATTACAAATAAAGCAAATGAACTTGGAGAATGGGTACTAGAGGAAAACCCAGACATAATAGCTCTCACAGAAACAAAGCTGACGAAAACAATAACAAATGCAGTGTTCCCACAGGACTATTATGTTATGAGGAAAGAGAGAGAAGGAAGAGGTGGGGGTGGTTTAGCTCTGCTGGTAGGAAAAGGCTGGGATTTTGAGGAGTTGGTTGTTCAGGGATGTGAAGGTTTCAGTGACTACATAATAGGAACAATAACAACTGGAGGGCAAAAAATTATAGTCGTAGTCATATATAATCCGCCACCAAATGACAGAAGACCCAGACAGGAATATGATAGAAACAATATGGCCTCCATAATATGAAGGGAGCCGGTTGGCCGAGCGGACAGCACGCGGGACTTGTGATCCTGTGGTCCTGGGTTCGATCCCAGGCGCCGGCGAGAAATATTGGGCAAAGTTTCTTTCACCCTATGCCCCTGTTACCTAGCAGTAAAATAGGTACCTGGGTGTTAGTCAGCTGTCACAGGCTGCTTCCTGGGGGTGGAGGCCTGGTCGAGGACCGGGCCGCGGGAACACTAAAGCCCCGAAATCATCTCAAGATAACCTCACGATAACCATTAACAGAATAGAGAGAGCTGCTTCTGTTGCTAGCAGGAATGGATCTGGACTACTAATCATGGAAGACTTCAACCATGGGAAGATAGATTGGGAGAACAGAGACCCGCATGGAGGACCAGAAACATGGAGAGCTAAGCTGCTGGACGTGGCAACAAGAAACTTTCTAAGCCAGCACATCAAGGATACAACAAGAATGAGAGGAGAGGATGAACCAGCAATACTTTATCTGATATTTACCCTAAATGAGTGGGATATAAGGGAAGACAAGATGGAAGCGCCCTTGGGAATGAGTGATCACAGTGTATTGAACTTTGAGTACCTGGTAGAGCTAGGAATTATCCCTCCAAAAAATGAACTAGGAAACAAAAGGCTGGCATACCGAAAGGGAAATTATGAGGAGATGAGAAGCTTCCTAAGGTAAATACCTTGGGACACAGACCTCAGAGATAAGTCTGTACAAGATATGATGGACTATGTCACCCAAAAGTGTTAGGAGGCAGTAAGCAGATACATCCCGGCCCAAAAGGAAAAATCCGAGAAGCAAAAGAAGAATCAATGGTATAATAGGGCATGTATGGAAGCAAAGAAACTGAACAAAAGGGCGTGGAGGAAGTTCCGGAATAACAGAACACCAGAAAGCAGAGAGAGATACCAGAGAACCAGGAATGAGTATGTCAGGGTGAGAAGAGAAGCAGAGAAAAGTTATGAAAATGATATAGCAACAAAGCCAAGACCGAACCAAAGCTACTCCACAGTCACATCAGAAGGAAAACAACAGTGAAAGAACAGGTAGTGAAACTTAGAACAGGCGAGGATAGGTATACAGAGAATGACAACGAGGTGTGTGATGAACTCAACAAGAGGTTCCAAGAGGTCTTCACAACAGAACAAGGTGAGGTCACTGTGCTAGGAGAAAGGGAACTAAACCAGGCGGCCTTGGAAGAGTTTCAAATTACGAGAGAGGAGGTCAAAAGACACCTGCTGGACCTGGATGTTAGAATGGCTGTTGGTCCAGACGGGATCTCGCCTTGGGTACTGAAAGAGTGTGCAGAGGCACTTTGCTTGCCACTCTCCATAGTGTATAGTAGGTCACTGGAGACGGGAGACCTGCCAGAAATATGGAAGACGGCAAATGTTGTCCCAATATACAAAAAGGGCGACAGGCAAGAGGCACTGAACTACAGGCCAGTATCCTTGATTTGTATACCATGCAAGGTGATGGAGAAGATCGTGAGAAAAAACCTGGTAGCACATCTGGAGAGAAGGGACTTCGTGACAAATCGACAACATGGGTTCAGTGAGGGTAAATCTTGCCTAACTGGCTTAATAGAATTCTATGACCAGGTAACACAGATTAAGCAAGAAAGGGAGGGCTGGGCGGACTGCATTTTCTTGGATTGTCGGAAAGTCTTTGACACAGTACCGCATAAGAGGCTGGTATATAAGCTGGAGAGACAGGCACGTGTAGCTGGTAATGTGCTCCAGTGGATAAGGGAGTACCTAAGCAATAGGAAGCAGAGAGTTACTGTGAGGGGTGAGACCTCCGATTGGCGTGAAGTCACCAGTGGAGTCCCACAGGGCTCTGTACTCGGTCCTATCTTGTTTCTGCTATATGTAAATGATCTCCCGGAGGGTATAGATTTATTTCTCTCAATGTTTGCGGACGATGCCAAAATTATGAGAAGGATTAAGACAGAAGAGGACTGTTTGAGGCTTCAAGAAGACCTAGACAAACTGCAGGAATGGTCGAACAAGTGGTTGTTAGAGTTTAACACAACCAAACGTAATATAATGAAGATAGGTGTAGGGAGCAGGAGGCCAAATACAAGGTATCATCTGGGAGAGGAAATTCTTCAGGAGTCAGAGAAAGAAAAAGACTTGGGGGTTGATATTACGCCAGACCTGTCTCCTGCAGCACATATCAAGCGAATAACGTCAGTGGCATATGCCAGGCTGGCTAACATACGAACGGCATTCAGAAATTTGTGTAAAGAATTATTCAGAACTTTGTATACCACATATGTCAGGCCAATCCTGGAGTATGCAGCTCCAGCATGGAGTCCATATCAAGTCAAGGATAAGACTAAACTGGAAAAGGTTCAAAGATTTGCCACCAGACTAGTACCCGAGCTGAGAGGTATGAGCTACGAGGAGAGACTACGGGAATTAAACCTCACTTCGCTGGAAGACAGAAGAGTTAGGGGGGACATGATCACCACATTCAAGATTCTCACGGGAATTGATAGCGTAGATAAAGATAGGCTATTTAACACAAGGGGCACACACACACAAGGGGACACAGGTGGAAACTGAGCGCCCAAATGAGCCACAGAGATATTAGAAAGAACTTTTTTAGTGTCAGAGTGGTTGACAAATGGAATGCATTAGGAAGTGATGTGGTGGAGGCCGAATCCTTACACAGTTCAGGTGTAGATATAATAGAGCCAAATAGGCTCAGGAATCTGTACACCTGTTGATTGACGGTTGAGAGGCGGGACCAAAGAGCCAGAGCTCAACCTCCGCAAGCACAACTAGGTGAGTACACACACACACACACACACACACACACACACCATGCTGGAGCCGGTGGCCGAGCGGACAGCACGCAGAACACGTGATCCTGTGGTCCCGGGTTCGATCCCGGGCGCCGCCGAAAAAACGATGGGCAGAGTTTCTTTCACCCTATGCGCCAGTTACCTAGCAGTAAATAGGTACCTGAGATAGGTAAATAGGCACAAGACTGCTGTTCAAACTCGAGAGGCAGGCGAAAGGTGGGGTGAAAGGCCCCAGCATGGATACGGATCTACCTAACAGAAAGGAGCCAAAGAGTTACTTTTTGAGCCGGTCGGCCGAGTGGACAGCACGCTGGACTTGTGATCCTGTGGTCCTGGGTTCGATCCCAGGCGCCGGCGAGAAACAATGGGCAGAGTTTCTTTCACCCTATGCCCCTGTTTCCTATCAGTAAAATTGGTACCTGGGTGTTAGTCAGCTGTCACGGGCTGCTTCCTGGGAGTGGAGACCTGGTCAAGGACTGGGCCGCGGGGACACTAAAGCCCCGAAATCATTTCAAGATAACCTCTCAAGATAAGGGGCGAGAAGTCTGACTAGCGAAACAGTAACGAGTTGAGTACCTCAAAGATCGGTTGCTGGGACCAATTCTATTTCTAATATATGTTAACGACATGTTTACAGGAGTAAAGTCCTACATGTCGTTGTTCGCAGATAACGCAAAGTTGATGAGAAGAGTTGTGACAAATGAGGATTGCAGGATCCTCCAAGAGGACCTGAACAGGTTGCAGAGATGGTCAGAGAAATGGCTACTGGAGTTCAACACTTGCAAATGTAAAGTTATGGAAATGGGACTAGGTGATAGGAGACCAAAGGGACAGTACACAATGAAGGGGAACAGCCTACTTGTGACGACACGAAAAAGAGACCTGGGCATGGACGTAACACCTAATCTATCTCCTGAAGCACGTATAAATAGGAAAAATTATTGCAGTGTACTCTACACTGGCAAAAGTTAGAACATCATTCAGAAACCTAAGTAAGGAGGCATTTAGGGCGCTTTACACAATTATATCCCACTTTACACAGTGGGATATAAGGGAAGTTAAGATGTAAGCGCCCTTGGGTATGAGTGATCACAGTGTATTGATCATTGAGTACTTGGTAGAGCTAGGACTTATCTGCCTCAAAAAAGAACTAGAAAACAAAAGGCTGGCATACTGAAAAGGGAATTATGAGATGAGAAGTTTTCCTAAGGGATATACCATGGGACACAGACCTCAGAGCTAAGTCGGTACAAGACATGATGGACTATGTCACCCAAAAGTGTCAGGAGGCAGTAAACAGGTTTATCCCGGTCCAAAGGGAAAAATCCGGGAATCAAAAGAAAAATCCATGGTTTAACAGGGTATGTATGGAAGCAAAGGAACTGAACAAAAGGGCGTGAAATAGCCCTTAAATCCGAAATAACAGAACACTAGAATGCAGAGAGAGATATACCAGAGAACCAGGAATGAGTATGTTAGGGTGAGAAGAGAAGCAGAGAAAAATTATGAAAATGATATAGCAAACAAAGCCAAGACCGATCCAAAGCTACTTCACAGTCAAATCAGAAGGAAAACAACAGCGAAAGAACAGGTAATGAAACTTAGAATAGGCGAGGACATGTATACAGAGAACGACATAGAGATGAGTGAAGAAATCAACAAGATGTTCCAGAAGGTCGTCACAATAGAAAAATGGAGAGATCACTGCGCTAGGAAAGGGGGCAGTAAATCAGGTGGCCTTGGAAAGGGTTCAAAATTACGAGAGATGAGATCAAGAGGCACCTGTTGGATCTGGATGTGAGAAAGGCTGTTGGTCCAGACGGGATCTCACCATGGGTATTTGAAAGAGTGTGCAGAGGCACTCTGCTTGCCACTCTCCATAGTGTATAGTGTTGGGATCGAACTGTCGACAACCCAACACATTTAACTTAGGTTTATTCTGAGTGTTTATCCTATGTTTCGTTGTACTATAACGGGGTACATTAATCTGATCAGGTGTCAGCCTCAGCCGGACCCTATTGTCAGGTGCGACACACTTTGTGCTGAGGTCTGACAAAGGACAAGAAAATAAGATTGTATAAAAACTTCATCATGTATATATTCAGATATATCTCTAACCAACTTATATACAATATATTACATGTATATATATTTAGGCATTGTACACAAGTACAGTTATATATATATAAATATAAGAGAGAGAGAGAGAGAGAGAGAGAGAGAGAGAGAGAGAGAGAGAGAGAGACACTGCGACCCTGAAATGGTCGTCTCTTGTCCGATTGTTCTTCCCACTTATAGATTCACTTGTCCGTAATAAGGACCACTATTCGGACACTGTGTGTTACCTCAACGCCTCTATCAATGACGGTGCCTTCCAAGACCTCAGAGACGTTTACCATGCCACTAGGTCCTCACGTCCGTTTCCTTTGGTGAGGGTGGAGCATACTGGAACGGTTGGGTCAGTTGGTCAAACATCCGAAAGCGACGACAGCATGTTGACTCAATGGAGGGGAGTAGATGTCTGTTTCTCCACATGCTCCAGCCAGCACACGTTACCTCGCCCGGTGGTTCTGATTGGCTAACAGAAATTCCCGCCACCGGACGAGCCAATCCGTGCTGACCGTTAACGACCTCCATGATCGTTAACCTCGTTCTTCCTGTAATAACGAACGTATTTCTATTAAATAACCGTGTCTTTATGCGATGAAATAACACGATACGATATATCGTAACAATAGTAGGTCACTGGAGACGGGAGTCTTACCAGAAATATGGAAGGAAGCTAATGTGGTCCCAATGCACAAAAAGGGTGTCAGACAAAAGGCACTGAACAACAGGTCAGTGTCTATAACTTGTATACCATGCAAAGTGCTGGAGAAGATCGTGAGAAAAAATCTAGTAACTCATCTGGAAGAAGGGACTTCGTGACAAATCGCCAACATGGGTTCAGGGAGAGTAAATCTTGCTTTTCTGGCTTAATAGATTTTTACGATCGGGTGACAAAGATTAAGCAAGAACGAGAAGGCTTTGCGGACTTCATTTTTTTTGGACTGTCGAAAAGCCTTTGACACAGTCCCCCATAAGAGGCTGGTACATAAGCTGGAGAGACAGGGAAGGGTAACTGGTAAAGTGCTCCAGTGGATAAGGGAATACCTAAGCAATAGGAAGCAAAGAATTGCAGTGAGGGGGTGAGACCTCAGATTAACGTGAAGTCACCAGTGGAGTCCCACGGGGCTCTGTTCTCGGTTCTATCCTGTTGCTGATATATGTAAATGATCTCCCAGAAGATATAAACTCATTCCTCTTAATGTTTGCTGACGATGCCAAAATTATGAGAAGGATTAAGACAGAGGAGAACTGCTTGAGGCTTCAATAAGACCTAGACAAACTAAAGGAATGGTCGAACAAATGGTTGTTAGAGTTTAACCCTGCAAATGTAAAGTAATGAAGAAAGGTGTAGGGGGCGGGAGACCAGTTAGGGGGTATCATTTGGGAGATGAAATTCTTCAAGAGTCAGAGAAAGACCTGGGGTTTGATATCACGCCAGACCTGTCCCATGAAGCCCATATCAAGAAGATAACATCAGCAGCATATACAAGGATGGCTAACATAAGAACAGCGTTTAGACACTTGTGCAAAGAATCATTCAGAAATTTGTATACCACCTATGTTAGACCAATCCTAGAGTTTGCAGCCCCAGCATGGAGTCCATATCTAGTCAAGCATAAGACTAAAATGGCAAAAAGTTCAAAGGTGTGCCACCAGTCTAGTACCCGGGCTGAGAGGTATGAACTAGAAAGGAGAGACTATGGGAATTAAACCTCACGTCACTGGAAGACAGAAGAGTTAGGGGGGATATGATCACCACGTACAAGATTCTCAGAGAAATAGACAGGGTATATAAAGACAGGTTATTTAACCCAAGGGGCACATGCACTAGCGGACACAGGTGGAAACTGAGTGCTCAAATGAGCCACAGAGACGTTAGAATGATTTTTTTTAGTGTCAGAGTGGTTGACAAATGGAATGCATCAGTCAGTGATGTGGTGGAGGCTGACTCCATACACAGTTTCAAGTGTAGATATGATAGAGTCCAACAGGAACCTATACACAAGTTGATTGAAAGTTGAGAGGCGGGACCAAAGTGCCAGAGCTCAACCCCCGGAAGCACAAATAGGTGAGTATACACAAACACACACACACACACACTACTTTTTCAGTGCCAGAGTAGTTAACGGATGAAATGCATTACGCAGTGATGTGGTGGAGGCTGACTCCTTACACAGTTTCAAATGTAGATATGATAGAGCCCAATAGGCTCAGGAATCTGTACACCAGTTGAGAGGCGGGACCAAAGAGCTCAACCCTCGCAAGCACAAATAGGTGAGTACAAATAGGTGCGTACACACACACACATAAATAAATAAAATAAAAAAAAAACATTAGTTAGTAGTTAGTTACACTTGATTGATTGATAGTTGAGAGGCGAGCCGAAAGAGAGCAGAGCTCAACCCTCGGAAGACCAACTAGGTGAATACACACATACACACACAATTTACTTAAAACACTCACTATAGTAGGCTATATAGCTCCGGCCTGGAACCCCACCTGCAAAAGAGACAAACTGCAATTAGAAAAATCCCTCAGAAGCGAATATACACTACAATGTTTTTCTTTCACTGAGGGGACTGAATTACATGGTATGGTTGCGGATGCTCGACCTTACTACAGAGTAGACATGATAAAAGCATACAATATACTCACATTGTGGACATAAGAATATTAAAAATACTCGAAAGGATGGGGGGCAAGGGCTATAAAAAACGTACAAAATACTCATATGTGGGACCTAAGAACGTGCAAAATACTCATATAAGGGACCTAAGAACGTGCAAAATACTCATATGTGGGACCTAAGAACGTGCAAAATGCTCATATGTGGGACCTTAGAACGTACAAAATACTCATATGTGGGACCTTAGAACATACAAAATACTCATATGTGGGACCTAAGAACGTACAAAATACTCACAGAGTGGACATGATAAGAACGTACAAAATGCTCACAGAGTGGACATGATAAGAACATACAAAATACTAATGGGAATGGACAGACAATTTGGTAATGCTCACCATAATGCACAGTGGAACTAGCGATTATAATTGGATATTAGGAGACATAAATTAGCTGCAGAGAGATTATGAAGAACGTTTTCAGCACAAAAGTTTCAAGATAAAAGGAGTATTCAGAATTTTTACGTTAAATGTACCTTCCAATTAAACAGAAGACAAACTGGCAAATGCCTCGAGAAAAAGAAGTCATTGTATTGCTGGATTTGGTAGCTAAAAATATGAAGCACAGGAGCTAGCTCAAGTCTGCAAGCAGATAGGTAAACACACACACACACACACATTCGTGACAACCAATCAACATGGGTTCAGGGAGGGTAAATCTTGCCTTACAGGTTTGATAGAATTCTACGATCAGGTGACTAAGATTAAGCAAGCAGGAGAAGGATAGGCGGATAGCATTTTTTTGGACTGTCGGAAAGCCTTTGACACAGTACCCCATAAAAGGTTGTTACATAAGCTGGAGAAACAGGCAGGAGTAACTGGTAGGGCGCTCCAGTGGATAAGGGAGTACCTAAGCAATAGGAAGCAGAGAGTTTGAGTGAGGGGTGAGACCTCAGAATGGCGTGAAGCCACCAGTGGAGTCCCACAGGGGTCTGTGCTTGGACCTATCCTGCTTCTGATATACGTAAATGATCTCCCAGAGTGTATAGACTCATTCCACTCAATGTTTGCTGACGACGCCAAAATTATCAGAAAGATTAAGATAGAGGAGGACAGCTTGAGGCTTCAAGAAGACCTGGACAAGCTGCAAGAATGGTTGAACAAATGGCTGTTAGATTTTAACCCAAGCAAATGTAATGTAATGAAGATAGGGGTAGGAAGCAGGAGACCAGATACAAGGTATCACTTGGGAGATGAAATACTTCAAGAGTCAGAGAGAGAGAAAGACCTGGGGGTTAATATCACGCCAGACCTTTCCCCTGAAGCTCATATGAAGAGGATAACATCAGCAGCATATGCCAGGTTGGCTAACATAAGAATGGCCTTTAGAAACTTGTGTAAGGAATCTTTCAGAACATTATATACCACATATGTCAGACCAATCCTGGAGTATGCGGCTCCAGCATGGAGTCCATATCTAGTCAAGCATAAGATTAAACTGGAAAAGGTTCAAAGGTTTGCCACCAGACTGGTACCCGAGCTGAGAGGTATGAGCTACGAGGAGAGACTACGGGAATTGAACCTCATTTCGTTGGAAGACAGAAGAGTTAGGGGGGACATGATCACCACATTCAAGATTCTCAGGGGAATCGACAGGGGTTGATAAAGACCGGCTAATTAACACAAGGGGCACACGCACTAGGGGACACAGGTGGAAACTGAGTGCCCATATGAGCCACAGAGTTATTAGAAAGAACTTTTTTAGTGCCAGAGTGGTTGACAAATGGAATGCATTAGGAAGTGATGTGGTGGAGGCTGACTACATACACAGTTTCAAGTGTAGATATGATAGAGCCCAATAGGCTCAGGAACCTGTACACCTGTTGATTGACGGGACCAAAAAGCCAGAGCTCAACCCCCGCAAGCACAACTAGGTGAGTACAACTAGGTGAGTACACACACACACACACAAATTGTGTGTCGAACAAATGGTTGTTAGAGTTTAACCCAACCAAATGTAATGTAATGAAGATAGGTGTAGGAAGCAGGAGACCAAATACAAGGTATCATCTGGGAGAGGAAATTCTTCAGGAGTCAGAGAAAGAAAAAGACTTGGGGGTTGATATCATGCCAGACCTGTCTCCTGCAGCACATATCAAGAGGATAACATCAGCGGCATATGCCAGGCTGGCCAACATACGAACGGCATTCAGAAACTTGTGTAAAGAATCATTCAGAACTTTGTATACCACATATGTCAGGCCAATCCTGGAGTATGCAGCCCCAGTATGGAGTCCATATCTAGTCAAGGATAAGACTAAACTGGAAAAGGTTCAAAGGTTTGCCACCAGACTAGTACGCGAGCTGAGAGGTATGAGCTACGAGGAGAGACTACGGGAATTAAACCTCACTTCGCTGGAAGACAGAAGAGTTAGGGAGGACATGATCACCACATTCAAGATTCTGAAGGTAATTGATAGGGTAGATAAAGACAGGCTATTTAACACAAGAGGCACACGCACAAGGGGACACAGGTGGAAACTGAGTGCCCAAATGAGCCACAGAGATATTAAAAAGAACTTTTTTAGTGTCAGAGTGGTTGACAAATGGAATGCATTAGGAAGTGATGTGGTGGAGGCTGACTCCATACACAGTTTCAAGTGTAGATATGATAGAGCCCAATAGGCTCAGGAATCTGTACACCTGTTGATCAATGGTTGAGAGGCGGGACCAAAGAGCCAGAGCTCAACCCCCGCAAACACAACTAGGTGAGTACAACTAGGTGTGTACACACACACACGCACGCACACACACACACACACACACACACACACACACACACACACACACACACACACACACACACACACACACACACACACACACACACACACAACAACAACAACAGTAAAGGTTGTTGTTAAACAACAACAGGTTAAACAACAGTAAAGGAACAGGTTATGAAATTAAGGATAGGGGCAGAAGGATTCATTACAAACGACAATGAAGTGTGTGAGGAACTGAATAAGAAATTCCAAGAGGTCTTCACCTTAGAGCAACGAGAAATCCCAGAGATAAGAGAGGGAAAAGCTAACCAGGAACCACTGGAAGAGTTTAAGATTACCAGCGGGGAAGTAAGGAAGTGTTTACTAGAGTTGGATGTGACAAAGGCTATAGGCCCAGATGGAATCTCCCCTTGGATACTAAAGGAAGGAGCAGAAGAACT
Organism: Procambarus clarkii; assembly: GCF_040958095.1. NCBI lineage: Eukaryota > Metazoa > Arthropoda > Malacostraca > Decapoda > Cambaridae > Procambarus > Procambarus clarkii. The sequence continues at coordinate 5,908,893 of NC_091219.1, forward strand.
GTGCCTCCCACTCTCCATAGTGTATAACAAATCACTGGCAACAGGGGAACTGCCAGAAATTTGGAAAGCAGCTAACGTAGTCCCGATATACAAGAAAGGGGATAGACAGGAGGCACTGAATTACAGGCCAGTGTCCCTAACCTGCATACCATGCAAGCTAATGGAGAAGATTGTGCGAAGAAAGCTAGTGGAGCACCTGGAGTGAAAGAACTTTGTAACACAGCATCAACATGGATTCAGGGATGGCAGGTCATGCCTCACAGGTCACTTGAACTCATCAACCAGGCAACAAAAATAAGGCAAGAAAGAGAAGGGTGGGCAGACTGCATATTTTTGGATTGTCAGAAAGCCTTTGATACAGTGCCACACAAGAGGCTAGTAAAAAAGCTGGAGATGCAGGCTGGAGTGAAAGGGAAGGTACTCCGTTGGATACAGGAGTACCTAAGTAACAGGAGACAACGAGTCAGTGTGAGGGGTGAGGTCTCAGATTGGCGAGACGTTACGAGTGGAGTCCCGCAGGGGTCAGTCCTTGGACCTATACTGTTTCTGATATATGTAAATGATCTCCCAGAGGGTATAGAATCGTTTCTCTCAATGTTTGCCGATGATGCAAAAATTATGAGGAGGATTGAAACTGAGGACGATAGTAGTAGGCTACAAGATGACCTAGACACTCTGAGTGAATGGTCACACAAATGGCTGTTGAAGTTCAACCCGAGTAAATGCAAAGTAATGAAACTAGGCAGTGGAAATCGGAGGCCAAACACAGGATACAGAATAGGAGGTGAAGTACTTAATGAAACGAACAGAGAGAAAGATCTAAGAGTTGATATCACACCAAACCTGTCTTCTGAAGCCCACATAAAAAGAATAACGTCTGCGGCATATGCGAGGCTGGCTAACATCAGAACAGCGTTCAGGAACCGGTGTAAGGAATCATTAAGAATCTTGTACACCACATATGTACGACCAATCCTGGAGTATGCGGCCCCAGCATGGAGCCCGTACCTTGTCAAGCACAAGACAAAGCTGGAAAAAGTCCAAAGGTATGCCACTAGACTAGTCCCAGAACTAAGAGGCATGAGTTACGAGGAAAGGCTGCGGGAAATGCACCTTACGACACTGGAAGACAGTAGAGTAAGGGGAGACATGATCACAACCTACAAAATCCTCAGAGGAATCGACCAGGTAAACAAGGATGAACTATTCAACACTGGTGGGACGCGAACAAGGGGACACAGGTGGAAACTGAGTACCCACATGAGCCACAGAGACGTTAGAAGGAACTTTTTCAGTGTCAGAGTAGTTAACGGATGGAATGCATTAGGCAGTGATGTGGTGGAGGCTGACTCCATACACAGTTTTAAATGTAGATATGAAAGAACCCAGTAGGCTCAGGAATCTGTAAACCAGATGATTGACAGTTAAGAGGTGGGAGCAAAGAGCCAAAGCTCAACCCCCGCAAGCACAAAAAGGTGAGTACAAATAGTTGAGTACACACACACACACACACACACACACACACACACACACACACACACACACACACACACACACACACACACACACACACACACACACACACACACACAGAATGACAAGGAGGTGTGTGAAGAACTCAACAAGAGATTCTAGGAGGTCGTCACAATAGAACAAGGAGAAGCCCCTGCACTAAATGAAGAGGAGGCAAACCAAGCAACCTTGGAGGAATTTTACCTCACCAGTGATGAGGTCAAAAGGTGCCTGTTGGAGCTGGATGTAACAAAGGCTGTTGGGCCTGACAGAATCTCACCATGGATACTAAAGGAAGGTGCAGAAGCACTAAGTGTGCCACTCTCTATGGTGTATAACAGGTCACTGGAAACAGGAGACCTACCAGAAAGTTGGAAGACAGCTAACGTAGTCCCAATATACAAGAAGGGAGACAGACAAGAGGCACTGAATTATAGGCCAGTTTCCCTAACTTGTATTCCATGCAAGGTAATGGAGAAAATCGTGAGGAAAAGGCTCATAGAACATCTGGAGTGAAATAACTTTGTAACGCACCACCAACATGGGTTCAGAGATGGCAAATCGTGCCTCACAGGTTTAATAGAATTCTATGACCTGGCAACAAAAAATAGGCAGGAAAGAGAAGGGTGGGCCGACTGCATTTTCCTGGACTGCCAGAAAGTCTTTGACACAGTACCCCATAAAAGGCTGTTAAAAAAGTTGGAGTAACATGCAGGAGTATAAGGGAAGATACTCCAGTAGATAAGGAAGTATTTAAGCAACAGGAAACAGTGAGTAACGGTGAGGGGGAAGACATCAGAGTGGCGAGATGTCACCAGCGGAGTCCCACAGGGCTCAGTACTTGGACCCATCCTGTTTCTAATAAATGTAAACGATCTTCCGGAGGGTATAGACTCGTTCCTCTCAATGTTTGCTGATGATGCAAAAATTATGAGAAGAATCAAACCGGATGAAGATAGACAGAGACTACAGGATGACCTGGACAAACGAGGAATGGTCTAGAAAATGGCTGCTAAAGTTCAACTCAAGAAAATGTAAAGTAATGAAATTAGGCGAAGGGAGCATGAGGCTGAACACAAGATACTATCTGGGAGGTGAACTCTTGCAAGAGTCAAATAAAGAAAGATCTGGCGGATTGATATCACACCGAACCTGTCCCAAGAGGCCGACATCAAAAGGATATCATCAGCGGCATATGCTAGACTGGCCAACACAAGAACTGCCTTTAGAAACTTGTGTAAGGAATCGTTCAGGACCCTGTATACCACTTATGTCATACCAATCCTGGAATATGCAGCTCCAGCCTGGAGTACCTACCTAGTTAAACACAAGACAAAGTTAGAAAAGATTCAGCGGTTTGCCACCAGGCTCGTCCCGGAACTGAGAGGAATGAGCTACAAGGAAAGGCTAAAGGAGCTGAACCTCACACACACACACACACACACACAGAGCCTAGGGAAGCCGGTGTGGCCGAGCGGACAGCACGCTGGACATGTGGTCCTGTGGTTCCGAGTTCGATCCCAGGCGCCGGCGAGAAACGATGCGTAGATTTTCTTTCACCCTATGCCCCTGTTACCTAGCAGTAAATAGGTACCTGGGAGTTAGTAAGCTGTTACGGGCTGCTTCCTGGTGTGTGTGTGTACTCAACTAGTTGTACTCACCTAAATGTGCTTGCGGGGGTTGAGCTCTGGCTCTTTGGTCCCGCCTCTCAACCATCAATCAACAGGTGTACAGATTCCTGAGCCTATTGGGCTCTATCATATCTACACTTGAAACTGTGTATGGAGTCAGCCTCCACCACATCACTTCCTAATGCATTCCATTTGTCAACCACTCTGACACTAAAAATTTTCTTTCTAATATCTCTGTGGCTCATTTGGGCGCTCAGTTTCCACCTGTGTTCCCTTGTGTTAAATAGCCTGTCTTTATCTACCCTATCAATTCCCTTGAGAATCTTGAATGTGGTGATCATGTCCCCCCTAACTCATCTGTCTTCCAGCGAAGTGAGGTTTAATTCCCGTAGTCTCTCCTCGTAGCTCATACCTCTCAGCTCGGGTACTAGTCTGGTGGCAAACCTTTGAACTTTCTCCAGTTTAGTCTTATCCTTGACTAGATAGGGATTCCATGCTGGAGCTGCATACTCCAGGATTGGCCTGAAATATGTGTTATACAAAGTTCTGAATGATTCTTTACACAAGTTTCTGAATGCCGTTTGTATGTTGGCTAGCCTGGCATATGCCGCTGATGTTATTCGCTTGATATGTGCTGCAGGAGACAGGTCTGGCGTGATATCAACTCCCAAGTCTTTTCTTTCTCTGACTCCTGAAGAATTTCCTCTCCCAGATGATACCTTGTATTTGGCCTCCTGCTCCCTACACCTATCTTCATTATATTACATTTGGTTGGGTTAAACTCTAACAACCATTTGTTCGACCATTCCTGCAGTTTGTCTAGGTCTTCTTGAAGCCTCAAACAGTCCTCTTCTGTCTTAATCCTTCTCATAATTTTGGCATCGTCCGCAAACATTGAGATAAATGAATCTATACTCTCCGGGAGATCATTTACATATATCAGAAACAGAATAGGACCGAAAACAGAGCCCTGTGGGACTCAACTGGTGACTTCACGCCAATCGGAGGTCTCACCCCTCACCGTAACTCACTGCTTCCTATTGCTTAGGTACTCCCTTATCCACTGGAGCACCTTACCAGCTACACCTGCCTGCCTCTCCAGCTTATGTACCAGCCTCTTATGCGGTACTGTGTCCAAGGCTTTCCGACAATCCAAGAAAATGCAGTCCGCCCAGCCCTCTCTTTCTTGCTTAATCTTTGTTACCTGATCATAGAATTCTATTAAGTCAGTCAGGCAAGATTTACCCTCCCTGAACCCATGTTGGCGATTTGTCACGAAGTCCCTTCTCTCCAGATGTGCTACCAGGATTTTTCTCACGATCTTCTCCATCACCTTGCATGGTATACAAGTTAAGGACACTGGCATGTAGTTCAGTGCCTCTTACCTGTCTCCCTTTTTGTATATTGGGACCACATTTGCCGTCTTCCATATTTCTGGTAGGTCTCCCGTCTCCAGTGACCTATTATACACTATGGAGAGTGGCAAGCAAAGTGCCTCTGCACACTCTTTCAGTACCCATGGCGAGATCCCATCTGGACCAACAGTTTTTCTAACATCCAGGTCCAGCAGGTGTCTCTTGACCTCCTGTCTCGTAATTTCAAACTCTTCCAAGGCCGCCTGGTTTACTTCCCTTTCTCCTAGCACAGTGACCTCACCGTGTTCTGTTGTGAAGACCTCCTGGAACCTCTTGTTGAGTTCATCACACACCTCTTTGTCATTCTCTGTATACCTGTCCTCGCCTGTTCTAAGTTTCACTAACTGTTCTTTCACTGTTGTTTTCCTTCTGATATGACTGTGTGTGTGTGTGTGTGTGTGTGTGTGTGTGTGTGTGTGTGTGTGTGTGTGTGTGTGTGTGTGTGTGTGTGTGTGTGTGTGTGTGTGTGTGTGTGTGTGTGTGTGTGTGTGTGTGTGTGTGTACTCACCTAGTTGTACTCACCTAGTTGTGTCTGCAGGATCGAGCATTGACTCTTGGATCCCGCCTTTCGAGCATCGGTTGTTTACAGCAATGACTCCTGTCCCATTTCCCTATCATACCTGGTTTTAAAATTATGAATATTATTTGCTTCCACAACCTGTTCCTGAAGTGCATTACATTTTCCCACTACTCTCACGCTAAAAGAAAACTTCCTAACATCTCTGTGACTCATCTGAGTTTCAAGCTTCCATCCATGTCCCCTCGTTCTGTTACTATTCCATGTGAACATTTCGTCTATGTCCACCCTGTCAATCCCTCTGAGTATCTTATACGTTCCTATCATGTCCCCCCTCTCCCTTCTTCTTTCTAGTGTCGTAAGGCACAGTTCCCTCTGGCGCTCCTCATACCCCATCCCTCGTAGCTCTGGGACGAGTCTCGTTACAAACCTCTGAACCTTTTCCAGTTTCATTATATGCTTCTTCGGATGGGGATTCCATGATGAGGCGGCATACTCTAAGACTGGCCTCACGTAGGCAGTGTAAAGCGCCCTAAATGCCTCCTTACTTAGGTTTCTGAATGATCTAACTTTTGCCAGTGTAGAGTACGCTGCTGTCGTTATCGTATTTATATGTGCCTCAGGAGATAGATTAGGTGTTACGTCCACCCCCAGGTCTCTTTCACGCATCGTTACAGGTAGGCTGTTTCCTTTCATTGTGTACTGTCCCTTTGGTCTCCTATCTCCTAGTCCCATTTCCATAACTTTACATTTGCTCCTGTTGAATTCCAGTAGCCATTTCTCTGACCATCTCTGCAACCTGTTCAGTTCCTCTTGGAGGATCCTGCAATCCTCATCTGTCACAACTCTTCTCATCAACTTTGCGTCATCCGCAAACATCGACATGTAGGACTCTACGCCTGTAAACATGTCGTTAACATATACAAGAAATAGAATTGGTCCCAGCACCGATCCTTGTGGTACTCCACTTGTTACTGTTCGCCAGTCCGACTTCTCGCCCTTTACCGTAACTCTTTGGCTCCTTCCTGTTAGGTAGTTCCTTATCCGTGCTAGGCCATTTCCCCCCACCACCGCCTGCCTCTCGAGCTTGAACAGCAGTCCCATGTGCGGTACTGTATCAAAGGCTTTTTGGCAGTCCAGAAATATGCAGTCTGCCCAACCATCTCTGTCCTGTCTTATCCTCGTTATTTTATCATAGAATTCCAGAAGGTTTGTTAGGCACGATTTCCCTGTCCAGAACCCATGTTGATGTTTGTTCACAAACCTAATGTTCTCCAGGTGTGCAACCAGTCGTAGCCTAATTATTCTTTCCAGTATTTTACAGGGGATGCTTGTCAGTGATACAGGTCTATAGTTAAGTGCCTCCTCCCTATCACCTTTCTTGAAGATCAGCACGACATTTGCCTTCTTCCAGCAACTGGGCAATTCTCCTGACATAAGTGACTCATTAAAGATCATTGCCAGAGGCACGCCGAGGGCCTGTGCTGCTTCTTTTAGTATCCACGGTGATACTTTGTCTGGTCCAACTGCTTTAGTTGCATCTAGAGTTGTCAACTGTTTCATTACCTCCTCTGCTGTCACCTCTATATCTGATAGTCTTTCATCTAGGGTAACCCCTTCCAACAATGGGAGCTGCTCAGGCTCGGTAGTGAACACTCCATGGAAACTGGCATTCAGTGCCTCGCAGATTTCCTTGTCACTTTCAGTATATGCCCCCTCTGTCTTCCTTAGTCTTGTCACTTGGTCGTTCACCGACATTTTTCTTGTTATATGACTGTGTAGTAACTTAGGTTGTTTTTTCGCTTTGATTGCAATATCGTTCTCATAGTCCCTTTCCGATGTTCGTCTTATGTTAATGTAATCGTTCCTAGCTGTGTTGTATCTGATCCTGTTGTCCTCTGTTCTTTGTCTTCTGTACTTCCTTCACTCCCGCCTGCTGGCTATTTTTGCTTCCTGACACTGTCTATTAAACCATGGGTTATTATATTCCTTCTTATTTTTTCCCTTTTTCCCTTGGTATAATTCTCTCTTCGGCCTCCTGGCATTTCTGTATGACTAGGGCCATCAAATCTTGGACTGTTTTTCCTCTAATTTCTTCCTCCCACTGCACTTCACCCAGATAGTCCCTTATCCTCATATAGTCCCCTTTCCTGTAGTCAGCTCTCTTTTCCCAGATTTCTTGTCCTCGGGTCATAAGTTTGAATTCCATCATGTAGTCAAAGATTAGGACACAATGGTCACTGGCCCGTAGAGGTATTTCATGCTCTAAATTCTCGATATCTTCTACGTTCTGGGTGAAAATCAGGTCTAATAGGCTCGGTGAATCTTCTCCTCCTCTTTCCCTTGTGTCTTCCTTCACATGTTGTGTCAGGAAATTCCTGTCTATAACATCTACTAATTTTGCTCCCCACTTTTCGTCCCCTCCATGGGGATTCCTTGATTCACAATTCATCTCTCCATGATTTAGGTCCCCATGATCAGCAGCTTCGATCTCATTCTGTGGGCTAGTGTTGCTACCTTCTGCAGTTCATCTATACATGCTTTGTTGTTGTCATCATACTCCTGCCTGGGTCTTCTACTGTTGGTGGGGGATTGTAGATTACCAAGATCACAATCTTCCTCCCATCTACTGTCAGAGTTCCATGTATGAAGCTTGTGCACTCATTGGTAACTCGATTTCCCAGGTCTTCAAACTTCCATTTCCGCTTTATTAGGAGAGCCTGGTGGATAGCACGCAGGACTCGTAATTCTGTGGCGCGGGTTCGATTCCCGCACGAGGCAGAAACAAATGGGCAAAGTTTCTTTCACCCTGAATGCCCCTGTTACCTAGCAGTAAATAGGTACCTGGGTGTTAGTCAGCTGTCACGGGCTGCTTCCTGGGGGTGGAGGCCTGGTCAAGGACCGGGCCGCGGGGACACTAAAAGCCCCGAAATCAACTCAAGATAACCTCAAGATAACCTCAAGATAACCCTTCAGGAAAGATTGCATCTGAGATCAAGTCATTAATTTTAGTTTCAACAATTGCAACTATGTCAGGATCTGCTTCACTCACTCTTTCTTTCATCTCTTCTGCTTTATTAGATACCCCATCAGCATTGGTGTACCAAACCTTGAGATTCTTCATGGAAACTCTTGTACCAGAGTTCTCCCTTTGTCTGGGGGTCTGGGGGTGTCTGGGGGGTGACTGGGGGCAGGGGGGATCTGGGGGATCTGGGGGGTGTCTGGTGGATGACTGGGGGCGGGGGGGATCCGGGGGATGTCCGGGGGGATCCGGGGGGTGTCTGGGGGGGTCCGGGGGGTGTATGGGGTGAAAGAGGTCAGGAGGGGTGCTTGGGGGGCTACTGAGAGCTGGGCTTCTAGGAAGGTAGGTAGGAGGGTCTGGGGTAGGGCCTGGGTACGTAGGTCTGGAGTAGGAAGGGCATACTGGGTCTGAAGATTAGGGAGGGCATAGAGGGGTTGGGAGATAGCGTAAGGTTGGGAGTCAGATAGAGGTTGAGAGGTCGGGAGGGGGAAGGATAGAAGGGGTGGGGGGAACCTCCCACCCCCCTCGCAAGGGTGGGGGGTCACATGGAAGGAGAGGGGATGAGGAGGGGTGAGGGCTGTGTGTGTTGTGTGTGTGTGTGTGTGTGTGTGTGTGTGTGTGTGTGTGTGTGTGTGTGTGTGTGTGTGGTGTGGGGAGAAAAAAATAGTAGTAGAAACAGTTGATTGACAGTTGAGAGGCAGACCGAAAGAGCAGAGCTCAACCCCCGCAAGCACAACTAGGTGAATACACACACACTGAGGAGGTGTGTGTTGGGGGGGGGGGAGAGAGAGAAGGTCCAAAGGTATACCACTAGACAAGTCCCAGAACTAAGAAGCATGAGTTATGAAGAATGGCTATGGGAATTGCACCTCACGTCGCTGGAAGACAGACGAGTTTGAGGAGACATGATCATCACATACAAAATTCTCATGGGAACTGATAGGTTGGATAAAGAAAGACTATTTAGCATGGGTGGTACATACACAAGGGAGACGCAGGTGGAAGCTGAGTACCCAAATGAGCCACAGAGACATTAGACTTTTTCGGTGTCAGAGTAGTTAGTAAATGGAATGTGTTATGATCCCAGGTAGCTGAGAAACGAGTCTACCTTGAGAGTAAAGACCTGCAAGACCTGACCTAAATAAGAGGTCACAGAAATATAGACATGAAGATACATACGTAAAACAATTGGGTAAATTTAACAGACAGTTTAAGGGTATGGGCAGTGATCAAGAATAGAAATGAAGGACTTGACATGAGATGTCCAGAGTTTGTGAGGAAGGTAACCTCTCAAGGAAGGTAGGAGGCTCAAGGCAGGGGTCTTGACCTCACTCGAGTAGCTGATGTTGTGAGAGCAAGATGTAGTGTCTGTGAGCTCCTTGTAACAGAGGAAGAATCTCATGTTATGTGCTCCGCCAAGAGAAGAATTAGCCAGGCGTTCTTGTATGAAGCCTGGGGACGACTCAGTGCTCGAGCCAGGAGGGAAAGAAACCCAGTAGAGGAGTTTAAATAACGATTTTGTGGGCTACGCAGCGCGCTATCGTCCGACGCTGGGGTCAGGACATGCCCCTGTACATCTAACTCTGTGGTAAGCTCATTTTAAGCCAGTTTACAGTGATTACCTATAGTTGGTCATGTGCCCAGCGATCGTAGCAAGTGTCTGTTGATATGTTAGGCATGTTTTGATAAGGTAGAAGTCCTAAATAAGAGAGTAAAGATGGAGGAACTACCTGGAGGGGGGAGCGACGTCCATCCACTCCGACTACTGGTGGGCGACTGAGTGAGAGGGCCGCCTGCAGGGTTGCCAGATCCAAATTGCTAAAAATAGCGAGCTGACGGTCTAAAAGTAGCGAATTTGTAATAAGAGTAGCCCAATTTTTTGTTTAGTGGCTGATACGGATTTCAAAGTAATCTATTTTGTTATATAGAGTACATTAAACGATTTTAATTGTTTTGTTAATATTATCGCTGCATATATATATATAACCAATATGATAATAGGATAATTTACTAATATTTACTGTTTGAAGCTTAATGGGTGTGGAGTCCTTCCACGTCTTTACAGTTGAAGATTATCAAGATCTTGATCTGCATCCATAACCTCGTTCTTGTATATTGCAGACTCATATTTAAGCATTGACATGAGTGGTTCAAATGACGAGCAACAAGTTACATTTTCTTCAAGGTATGTTTTGTTTCTCAAGACTGATGTCAAAAGCTCAAGTCCCATTCCCATTCAAGATTTCTCAGTTTAGTTTTCACAGATGTTTCTCTCGAAATATCCGTTCAACCAGCGCATTACTGATTGGCCAGCTGTATATTTTCAATGCAAACTCAGCGAGGTCGATCAGTATGGGATCGCCAGCAGTGTTCTTGATAGTTATTGTCTTGGTCTAAAATGACGATTCAGATATAGGAATTTGTCCCTTACAAATGTTGGACTAGTCAATGGTTAACATTAGGCGCCACTGACTTTCAATTTCACTAAGCTTAGATTGGTCAGCTAATACTAATGGAAGTTCTGAAAATGGTGGCCCTGTGTGCCTAAGGTATATGACTGGTAACAGATTTTTCACCTTTTTTTAAAGTTTCAACATTACTAAGAATACGAGAAAGAAGCTATTTGCAAGCTTTCATTAAAAAATTATCGCATCTTTCTTGAATATTTTGAAACTTTTCCTGGGTTATAAAATTGTTTTGTCTGTTAGTGGCCCGAAGTGTTAAAAATTCGTAACCAAAGTCAACTTTTTCCAGGGGCAGATACATAGAATTGTAGTCCAAATTAACATGAATCTTTCATGATGAGGACGAACGATTCTTCTGAGTATTCCAAGAGTGAAGTTTTCTAAGACAGTGTGAGGGCTATACTGATCTGCTTCATCTTTTTGATAAAGTCTATTCATACTTTCAAAATAATTTTGGATTTGTTTGAGACATGTGAAATATAGCTTATTGGAGGGATCAGCGTACATTGAAAATAGTTGCTTTGCAACATATTTATCACAAGAGGAAAAAGCTATTTGGTAATGAGTTGTTAGAGAATCCCACTGATCTAACAGCCGCTCTACATTACCACTCCTTACCAACCATCGTCTTCCTGACAAAGGTACTAACTGTAAGGGATCTTTCCCATCATTTATCAATCTGGAAATTTCTAGATAACTTTCTCCCCTTAATGAAGATCTGTGGAACCAGCTGTAGCTTTTGGGATGATTAATGACGTATTAATGAAGTATTAGTAATGAAGTATAATTAATGAAGTATTAATGACAATTAAGGTTGGGAAATCTATGGCCCCTGGGGAGGATTACCTTGCCTTGCGGTTACTTTTTCTTTCAAAGGTTCCTAGGATCAACGTCCCCCGGGGCCGGTCTCTGACCAGGGCTCCTGCGGTAAGTGGTCTAGTCAATCAGGCTGTTGGACTCGGCTGTGATTTGTACAGATTATATTATTAAAGCATAAATATTCATCATTGAGTTTCTTAATATTAATAGCCGAACTTGCTTTTAAACTAGCCCAAAAAGTCGCAAGTAGCGAAATTAAACATTTGGGAGCGTGGGGCTCTCAAAAGTAGCCCAATTCGCTACTTGTAGCCCAATCTGGCAACCCTGGCCGCCTGGGAAGCGGAGGGCTCCCAGGGAGGGCAGAAAACGGACCAGCCCAAACATGGGGGAAGTCACCTCACAGCATGTAGAAAGCAGGAAGATGTCAAGTGAAACATTTATTGTGTGTGATTCATTTTGTTTATGTGTTAATAGAGGAACATTTTTATTGGCGTGTCGATGGGTTGCAGGTTTGTCTAGGGAAGGAGTTGCTGTGAACTTATAGCCAGCAGAGGAGTAGTTGATGAGACTCCAAGGTTGTGGAAGGTGCTGAGCTCTGTGGAGGAGCAGCCATACAGTGAGGAGCAGGAGGACCTCAAGCTGTGAGAAGAGGAGCAGTGGAATGAAGTTTCACATGCTTCTGTGATACCAGTGGTGAAGCATCATTGTTGCTCAAGGAAGACTTCAAGGTGTAGTAGCCGGGAGAACTGTGGAGGATCCTGGTAGACGGTTCTAGGATAACCTGAAGATATCAGGGTAGTGAACTTCCAGATGTGGAAAGGAGGTTCTTAGTGACTACTTGTAATTCCTGAGCCCAGTAGGCTCAGGAATTTGTACACCAGTTGATTGACGGTCCGATTGACGGACCAAAGAGGTGAATCTCGACCCCTGCAAGCACAACTAGGTGAGTACATACACACCAAGAGCAGACTTGGGTATCAACTAGACCTTAATAATGAGATGAAGTCAATATTGGGGGAGTCAATTGTCCATGTAATCCTACACCAGGGCGAGCGTGGGAGCACTGTTCGACGTGGCCGGGTACCAACGCTCCTCTTGGTCGTGGAACATTAGCAGGTATCAATGCTCCTTAACATCACGGAGCGTCGGCAGGTGTTCGTGTTATTGTTACGTTACATTTCTTTATAAACACGGAGTGCCCTGGAATCTGGGCCTGAGGCCGAATGCATGGCCATGTTGTACATTTCTTTAACAAAAGTCTCCCGTGTTTCATTATATATCCATTATTCTCTCTATGTTGTGTCTCGATCTTCCACCTTCTAGTTCTCTAAAGTTATCTTAAGCACCAAGATATCCTGATCTTCCAGGATATCATACATTTCTTGGTCATTTTTCGTAAATGACTGTAATTTTGTAGGTATATAAATAAATATATAGGTCCAATGCCAGGGTAAGTTTTTGTGTATTTTTTGCTTATGTGGAAGCAGTCTCTTGGATTTTTTTCCCCTAGGAAAATATAAATTCCACAGAGCAACAAAACAGCTGATGAACCCCAAGTGCCTCAACGCGATAACATGGAGCTTACACACACAACAGAAATTGCACGAGCAGAGAAAAGGGGGTTTAAAAGCTGATTAAAACGCCGCTCACGTGCAGACAATATTATTAAGCGTCCAGACACCGGTCGCTAAACACACCCCCTGGACTTCCTCAGACGCCATAAAGAACAATTAAACGTGTGAAGCCGCATTATCGGCCATGGTTAGTAATACAATTGTCAATCAAGGCGGGTGTCGCGGTGCCGTGCCGGCCAGCGCCCTGGTTAACATTAGTCAGCTCATTTCCACGCACCCGACCCCCGTTAAACGCACCTGCTTCACGTAATCGTAACTGTCGCTCACTAAACACATTTGTCACCAAAATAACCACCTCCCAGCTGCCCGCTAAACCAACTTCTCATTCCCTAAATCACAGCCACCCATTGTAAACACAGACACTGTATCGCTAAACGCCCTCACTACCCAACAAACGCACCTTCTACCTGCTGAAGAGGCCATCCACCTCCCGCCACACACTAAACTGAAATAAACTCGTTTAGATACTAAAAAAAATCAGGAGGGGGGTAGAAAATGCTAAAAAGTGGAGAGTAGGGGACACCAGTGTTGTATGGTGGGGGAGATGGGGTGGGAGGAAAGGGAATGAAGGGTGAGGGGGGGGGGGGTTGCATAATGTAAAGAATAGGAAAGGTGTTAGAGCGGAGAAGGGATGGGTCAATTGGCTGAAATGGACGGTAGGAGAGGAGTGTGGAAGTGGGGTACAGCAGCTTCTGTCCCTTCCTGGACAATTATTAGTCGTCGAGTTAATAATGGTCTTGGACGGACCTAAATGGCATCATCTGTTCTGTTTCTACTGTGGTCCTTTTTATTCTTTTTATATAGTCCTGGGGACCATTCAGGCTTGTTTGCATTTGTGTTCCTCACGTGTGCCCCAAAGAATGAGGTGATTTGATAAAATGCTATGCCCAAGATTACCATCCGAGTGCCGGCGGGGAAGTGGTTCAAATAGCTTCGGCTATCACTTCCTTATGTCCGGTCGTGATGGTCGAGCGGATTAAGGCGTCCCTGTACATACCAGTTGCGTTGCTCCTGGCAGTATGGGTTCGAGTCACTTCTGGGGTGTGAGTTTTCAGTTGTATATAGTCCTGGGGACCATTCAGGCTTGTTTACATTTGTGTTCCTCACGTGTGCCCAAAGAATGAGGTGATTTGATAAAATGCTATGCCCAAGATTACCATCCGAGTGCCGGCGGGGAAGTGGTTCAAATAGCTTCAGCTATCACTTCCATATGTCCGGTCGTGATGGTCAAGCGGATTAAGGCGTCCCTGTACATACCAGTTGCGTTGCTCCTGGCAGTATGGGTTCGAGTCACTTCTGGGGTGCGAGTTTTCAGTTGTATATAGTCCTGGGGACCATTCAGGCTTGTTTGCATTTGTGTTCCTCACGTGTGCCCGAAAGAATGAGGTGATTTGATAAAATGCTATGCCCAAGATTACCATCCGAGTGCCGGCGGGGAAGTGGTTCAAATAGCTTCGGCTATCACTTCCTTATGTCCGGTCGTGATGGGCAAGCAGATTAAGGCGTCCCTGTACATACCAGTTGCGTTGCTCCTGGCAGTATGGGTTCGAGTCACTTCTGGGGTGTGAGTTTTCAGTTATATATATATATATATATATATATATATATATATATATATATATATATATATATATATTTATATATAAATATATATATATTTATATATTAATATATATATATATATACATATATATATATATATATATATATATATATATATATATATATATATATATATATATTTATATATAAATAAATATATATATATATATATTTATATATATATATATATATTTATATATATATATATTTATATATAAATAAATATATATATATATATTTATATATATACATATATATAGAGACAAGCCCATGACATCACTCTAACAAGAGAAATGTTGAACAAGAATACCTGCATAATAGACAAAACCCAAGATGCAAGAAGATTACAAATTCTTGAAGCAATTCACATAAGAATAGAACAACCTACCATGAACACCCAAATCACGGAACTATTTACTCTACCCACCATGAGAGTAAGGACAAGACCAGAACATAACGATGCCAACACAGAAGACAATGTCCAACATAACAGGCCAATTACACTGGATTAATCTTTGTGTTTGGAGAGGAGCTGCCTCGTATGGGCCAATAAGCCTTCTGCAGTTACCTCTATGTTTCACCCCACATTTATCCTTTATGTATCCCCCCATGTTTTCACCTTTATTGTATTATCTCCTGACCCAGTGCGGGTATAAAATCAACCAGCATTGTAAGATCTGTTCACTTGAGAATGAACCATGGAGGTTCAAAATGTTGTGCAAATAGTATAAATAAGTGTAATACACTCTGTAGTAAATCACTTCTTTTTTCACCTTAAAAGTACGAAATGAGTTTTGGAAAACTCCTATTTCAACTAAGCCCTGATGCTAAGAAAACAGTTAAGAGGGATAGAAGCCCTAAACCAGAAAATAATAAATACAGAATATGCGGTCATATTCAATGAAACATGTTTGAAAGAAAACCTGATGC
Source organism: Procambarus clarkii (assembly GCF_040958095.1). Taxonomy (NCBI): domain Eukaryota; kingdom Metazoa; phylum Arthropoda; class Malacostraca; order Decapoda; family Cambaridae; genus Procambarus; species Procambarus clarkii. Next base: position 5,924,440 of record NC_091219.1, read on the forward strand.
CAGTATACACCAATATATATATATATATATATATATATATATATATATATATATATATATATATATATATATATATATATATATATATATATATATATATATATATATATATATATATATATATATATATATATATATTAGTATATTTTGGTAGCAGTCTTTCCTGTAGACATATATTATTAAATATGACCGAAAAAGTAAGATTAATAATTCTAACACGAATTTTCTCAATCTTTCGTACATTACGCTTCACTGTTGGAGGTAAATAAAAAATCACTTCTCCAAAATTCATTTTTATTTCTAGTCTGACGCGACACGGGCGCGTTTCGTAAAACTTATTACATTTTCAAAGACTTCACAAATACACAACTGATTAGAACTTACGTATCTCTGATTTTATATCTACATTTGAGTGAGGTGGGAGGGGTGATGTGGCATTAACACAAGACAGAACAAGAGGGGATATTAATAGGGTATTAAAAGTATCAACACAAGACAGAACAGAAACAATGGGTATTGAATAGAAGTGATTGTAGAAAGCCTATTGGTCCATATTTCTTGATGCTTCTATATTGGAGCGGAGTCTTGAGGTGGGTAGAATATAGTTGTGCAATAATTGGCTGTTGATTGCTGGTGTTGACTTCTTGATGTGTAGTGCCTCGCAAACGTCAAGCCGCCTGCTATCGCTGTATCTATCGATGATTTCTGTGTTGTTTACTAGGATTTCTCTGGCGATGGTTTGGTTATGATAAGAGATTATATGTTCCTTAATGGAGCCCTGTTGCTTATGCATCGTTAAACGCCTAGAAAGAGATGTTGTTGTCTTGCCTATATACTGGGTTTTTTGGAGCTTACAGTCCCCAAGTGGGCATTTGAAGGCATAGACGACGTTAGTCTCTTTTAAAGCGTTCTGTTTTGTGTCTGGAGAGTTTCTCATGAGTAGGCTGGCCGTTTTTCTGGTTTTATAGTAAATCGTCAGTTGTATCCTGTGATTTTTGTCTGTAGGGATAACGTTTCTATTAACAATATCTTTTAGGACCCTTTCCTCCGTTTTATGAGCTGTGGAAAAGAAGTTCCTGTAAAATAGTCTAATAGGGGGTATAGGTGTTGTGTTAGTTGTCTCTTCAGAGGTTGCATGGCTTTTCACTTTCCTTCTTATGATGTCTTCGACGAAACCATTGGAGAAGCCGTTATTGACTAGGACCTGCCTTACCCTACAGAGTTCTTCGTCGACTTGCTTCCATTCTGAGCTGTGGCTGAGAGCACGGTCGACGTACGTCGACCGTGCCAATTATTGCACAACTATATTCTACCCACCTCAAGACTCCGCTCCAATATAGAAGCATCAAGAAATATGGACCAATAGGCTTTCTACAAACACTTCTATTCAATACCCATTGTTTCTGTTCTGTCTTGTGTTGATACTTTTAATACCCTATTAATATCCCCTCTTGTTCTGTCTTGTGTTAATGCCACATCACCCCTCCCACCTCACTCAAATGTAGATATAAAATCAGAGATACGTAAGTTCTAATCAGTTGTGTATTTGTGAAGTATTTGAAAATGTAATAAGTTTTACGAAACGCGCCTGTGTCGCGTCAGACTAGAAATAAAAATGAATTTTGGAAAAGTGATTTTTTATTTACCTCCAACAGTGAAGCGTAATGTATGAAAGATTGAGAAAATTCGTGTTAGAATTATTAATCTTACTTTTTCGGTCATATTTAATAATATATATATATATATATATATATATATATATATATATATATATATATATATATATATATATATATATATATATATATATATTAGTATATTTGGTAGCAGTCTTTCCTGTAGACATATATTATTAAATATGACCGAAAAAGTAAGATTAATAATTCTAACATGAATTTTCTCAATCTTTCGTACATTTCTTTTCACTGTTGGAGGTAATTCAAAAATCAATTCTCCAAAATTCATTTTTATTTCTAGTCTGACGCGACACTTGAGCGCGTTTCGTAAAACTTATTACATTTTCAAAGACTTTAGTTAACACATACACAACTGAATAGAACTTACACATCTCCGATTTTGTTTATATCTACATTTGAGTGAGGTGGATGGGGTGAGGTGGTATTTAATAAGGTATTAATTTCATCAACACAAGCCAGAACATGAAACAATGGGTATTGAATAGAAGTGATTGTAGAAAGCCTATTGGTCCATATTTCTTGATGCTTCTATATTGGAGAGGAGTCTTGAGGTGGGTAGAATATAGTTGTGCAATAATTGGCTGTTGATTGCTGGTGTTGACTTCTTGATGTGTAGTGCCTCGCAAACGTCAAGCCGCCTGCTATCGCTGTATCTATCGATGATTTCTGTGTTGTTTACTAGGATTTCTCTGGCGATGGTTTGGTTGTGGGAAGAGTTTATATGTTCCTTAATGTAGCCCTGTTGCTTATGCATCGTTAAAGCCTAGAAAGAGATGTTGTTGTCTTGCCTATATACTGGGTTTTTTGGAGCTTACGGTGCCCCATTTGAAGGCATAGACGACGTTAGTCTCTTTTAAAGCGTTCTGTTTTGTGTCTGGAGAGTTTCTCATGAGTAGGCTGGCCGTTTTTCTGGTTTTATAGTAAATCGTCAGTTGTATCCTCTGATTTTTGTCTGTAGGGATAACGTTTCTATTAACAATATCTTTCAGGACCCTTTCCTCCATTTTATGAGCTGTGGAAAAGAAGTTCCTGTAAAATAGTCTACACAACACCTATACCCCCTATTAGACTATTTTACAGGAACTTCTTTTACTGTCTGAAAAGAGTCTTTTCCTGTGCGACAAAGACCAGATAGTTTTTCTTAATGAACTCAATTCTTTGGTACCTTCAATAAAGTTCACTTGTGAGACAGAGGAGAATGGTACTTTTCCGTTTTTGGACATTATGATTCATAGAGTCAATAGAAGGTTCAAATTTAATGTGTATAGGAAACCTACCAACGTGGGGTAGTATGTTCACTTTTATTCGAATCATCATATTAAAGTTAAACAGGCAGTATTTTCAGGAATGTTTCTACGAGCTTTGAGGGTATGCAGCCCTGAGTTTTTTGATGAAGAGATTGCTAAAATATATGAAATTGGGAAGAGTTTACAATATCCTATGAGGTTTTTGGATTTCTCGTTTGTACAAGCCAAGCGTACGTTTTATAATCACGTCCCTAAGGCGAAACCAGAAATTATTAACTCATTGGTGGTACCTTATGCGAGTGGACTTGAAAAATTGTCTCTGATTTTTAAGAAACTTAATATAAATTTGGTGTTCACTAATAGTACGATCAAATCCAATTTAATAAAAAACTCCCCTGATACAGCAGGTTGTGTGTATTCGATTCCCTGCAATGATTGTGATTCTGTGTACCTTGGACAAACAGGAAAGCCCTTACAATTGCGGTTGTCACAACATGCTTATAGTATTAGAACTGCGCAAACGTCCAATGTATTGTATCTACATACGAGTTTATGCGATCACAATATTAACTGGAATGGGGCAAAAAGCATTACCAATTGTGGGGATTTCGTGGAACGGAATTTAATTGAGTCTGCTCTAATCAGTCAGTGTCCAAATCTTCTTAATGTTAGTACTGGAATGTACAAACTTGATCCATTTTTAAGTTATAATATTGCACAACAGTTTAAGAAAAAACTCTGATAGAGAGGCTTAGAATGTCTCATTATAATTTTATATTCATATATTGTGTGTTCATGAGGCTTTTCTTTATCTTTCATCCTTATTCTCTGACCTCTTAATCCTCTTTGACCATTCTAAGCTAAGCTATACTTGTTTCTGGTTAATTCTTTCCCTAGGGATGGGTTGGTTAGGTGTCGGCCTATATATCCTCCACCTTCTCCTTTAGTCAGTTTGGTGTTGACAAAGGCTTTAACAAGCCGGAACGTTCACCTCATTTCATATTTCTCTGTGGATTTTCCGCATATATATATATATATATATATATATATATATATATATATATATATATATATATATATATATATATATATATATTTATATATATATATATATATATATATATATATATATATATATATATATATATATATATATATATATATATATATATATGGGGGGGTATCACCTCTGGTGCAATTATAGGGACCCACAGCCTCAGAGAAGGGAACACAGAGCATTCAGGGAAAAACTTGCCATTTAACTCTGAATACGTAAGAGTGTTTGCTTCTCCTACCTCCCCCTTTTTTTATGGTGTACACTTTATTATGCAAGGTTATACAGTTACATATCTGATTTTATACAAAAAATTAACATTAAGAGGACACACAAAAAAGTTCGCTTCCTAGAGGCTGTAGATTTCCTCGAACTCCTCCGATGCCGGGCAGGAACCGAGGATGCAGCGAGCATTCCCCCTCTGGATCGCGACACTGAGGCACTGAAAGAGAAAACTTGCTGCTTTAGGGTCTCTTGTGGTGTCAATGAGCTTGGAACCAAGATCCTTAAGAAGCCTTCTTGCACTCTCTCCCCATGGGCCTAGGGTCTCAGACCCTATTGGAACGAAGTTGTACCGATGATCTAATTGCCTGTACTTGGCTGACTTGTCTCTTTCTCTGAGTGTCGCCGCGGCTCCTGCTGTGCCGGCAGAGAGGTTGATGTATGTGGTTGCCAGGGTGGATACAAAAGTATAGTCCCATGCCAACTGTCTGCCACCCTTCCACGGTCGCAGTGTGATTCCGTCTGGTCGGCCGGCAAAGCTAACAGAGTCACGGTTCAGTAGGTTGCGGGGCTCTCTCTCCGCTGGACACTGAGCAGAGGCAAGGCTTCTTTTAATGATGTCATTGACTTCGTCGTGTCTAGTGTGCCAACCACCAGATTTTCCACTAGAACATATATATATATATATATATATATATATATATATATATATATATATATATATATATATAGTGTCTTTTGTACTAGGTTGTTTCCTTACTCCTTGTTTTCCCTAAGGTCAAGTAAGATCATCTATTTCCCTAGACAATATTTAAAAATTTCATGCACACCCCCCACCGAATTCCTAACAAAAATGAGTGGCCTGTCCAAAAGGAGCCTGATAAAACTGAGTTGCCTGTATGGGAAACCTGACATAAAAATTGTGTAGCCTATTTCTTCACTTTGACTTGTGTAGAAATTTAGATTATTTTTAATATTGGTATAATACGAGTGTTTGTATTTTATTACTTATTTATGTACATTTTATTAATCTTTATGAAAAGTGTTTTAAATTTTGTTGTGTTCTCGAGTGCAAAAATTTACCAGTTGACAGGGCAGTCGAATAAACTAAGCACTGTCCTTATCATTTTTCCTAACTAATTCTCAGCCTAAAAGTGAAAGTGTTGGAGTCTGCTGTATCTTAGCACACTAAAAATGGATTTGGTAGTACAACAAATTGTCGACAATCCAAGTGTTGAGGCTTTAAAAGCGGCAAAAAAAGTCTTATCCTAGTGGCTGTTGGCAAGCACTATGGACTATTATTGCACATGGGAATAGTGAAGACGGAACTGTTGTGAGAGATAATGATGCACTGGGTAGATGAGCATTTCTCCCACAAAAAAATATTAGAGCAGTACCCGTCCACCAATGGTGCAAAAGTTGTAACTACAGGAAAGGTGGAGACTCAGATGGTGCAGGCAGAATTGGGACTAAAGAAGTTGCAGTTGTAGGCTGAACAAGCTCAGAAGAAGCTGGAGACAGAGCAAGCTCAGAAGAAATTAGAAATAGAACTAGCAATGAACAGGTTAGAAGTGGAGCAAGCTCAGAAAAAAATTGAGTTAGAGAATAGGCTAGCAGTATTGGGAATTCGATTAGAAAACACTGGTGTTGTTGACTTAGGAACACCTGGGCAGTTAAAGGTTAATAAAAAATGTCAACTTTCTTCTATTCTGTGAGACAGACTCAGACCAGTTCTTCATTCATTTTGAAAAGTTGGCACAGAGTATGGAGTGGCATGAAACACAATGGGTATCTCTTCTGCAGGGTCAGTTGGTGGGAAAGGCACAGAGGATATTTGCAGCTGTGTCTTTGAGTAACAGTTTTGACTATGACAAGGTAATGGCAGCCATCCTTACTGCTTATCAACTTGTTCCTGAGGCTTATAGTCAAAAGTTTAGACAACTGAGACGAGGCCCAAGTCAAACTTTGGTAGAATTTGTACAAGAGAAATATAATATGTTTAATAAATGGATAGATGCTGAAAATTTGGAATCTAGACTCTCTTAAAAATTTATTCTTAGTAGAAGAATTTTTATCTTGTATACCTTCTAATGTGGCTTTATATTTGGCAGAGAAATTACCCAAAGATATTTATGAGTTGGCTAAATTAGCAAATGAATATGAGTTGATGCATAAAGTAACTTTAAAAAAAAAATTAATTCAAAGAGACAAGGTCGAACACTAAACTCCTCTGTTAGATTTGGGACCCAAATGTACCCAACAGCAGGTCCAGGAAACACTGTTTCAAAGGTGCCAGGTGGTAAAGAGAGTAATGTGCAACCCAAAGAGGATCACACTAGTAATAAGCCTCACCCAGAGTTGAAACAGTGTTCCTACTGCCATAGGAAGGGTCATGTTGTTAAGAGTTGTTGGTTTCTTCACCCAGAAAAGAGGCCCATGGCACTCACAGTGTGTGATGGGAGGAAAACAAAATGTGTAGCAAAAATAATAGAATTAAAAAGCTCTTGCTATTAATCATTTTGGAGAATTTATATCAAATAGGAAATTACGGTGTGCAAATGGTTTGTGGCATGATGATAAAATTTTGAGGGATACAGGAGCATCCTAATCTTTACTTGTAGAGAGTGTGTTACAATATATACAGTCCATAGAGACTGGAGAGGTAATAATTATACAGGGAATCACTGGAGATTTCCAGACTGTACCCTTGAGGGAAGTAAACCTTGAGTGTGATTTTATTAGAGGCAAAAGTTTAGTAGGTGTTAGTCCTAAATTACCAGTTCCTGGCGTTTATCTAATTGTGGGGAATGATCTTGCTGGTAATCGAGTTAAAAGAGATGACCACCCAATAATGCTAACTAAGCCAGAGTCGATTAGGGCCAAGACAGATTCTTAGGATATGGTAATATACCCAGCATGTGCCGTGACCCAGTCAAAATCAGAGTCTCAAAAATCACAAACTCCCAATAATGTAAGTCAGGAGACAAAATTAGAGGTTAACAAATCAAATAGTGAAGCGGATCTTTGTGACACTTTTATGGTCAAGTTGGAAGAAGCAGATGGGAACAGGATGGGGAGCACCTCCACCAAACCACCTAGAAAAAGGGGTAGGGGAGAGTGTAGTCCAGTTACCACAACTGGCTCTTCAGACTTAAGATCAAAATCAAATTTTATTTATCAGCAAAGAACTGATCCTACGTTGATTGACTTTCATAATAAGGCAGTAACTGAACTAAAGGCACAATCGGAGGCTATGACTTATTACTACACTAAAGAGGTGTTGACGCGGAAGTGGAGACCTAGGAGCTCACCTCTGTCACACACACTTGGGAGGTAGTTAATCAAGTAGTCCTACCGAGGGGTTATAGAGAAAAGGTGCTAAGTGTAGCCCATGATTCACCAATAGGCGGTCATCAGGATATTGTTAAAACATATAATAAAAAACAAGTATTTTACCTGGCCTGAATAAAAGAAAGATGTCATCCAGGATTGTGATGAATGTCCTGTGTGTGTAGAAACTGGCAAACCAAACCAGGTAATACCTAAAGCCCCTTTACAGCCATTGTGGTGGCTGAGGAACCCTTTACACATATTTTAGTTGATGTAGTAGGCCCATTGTCCAGAACCAAGAGTGGTAATATGTATATCATCACCATGATGTGTCAGACTACACACTTTCCTGAGGCATTCCCTGTGAGAAATGCTACAACGAAAGTGGTAGTAAGGCCCACAATGATTTTTTTTTATTTTGGGTTTATTAAAAGTAATACAGACAGATAATGGGGATAATTTTACTTCCAAAGATTTTCAGCAGTTCTGTGGGGAGTTTGAAATCCTCCATAAGACATCCACTACTTACCATCCTGAGAGCCAAGGTGCTATGGAAAGGATGCAGCAAACCCTTAAACAAATGCTGAGAACCAGTTGCATGGAGACTGGGATGATGGTCTTCCACTGATGCTTATGGCATTGAGGGATATTTATCAGGAGTCCCTGGGGTGTTCACCCAACTCATTAGTTTTTGGCCATGAGGTTAGAAACACACTAACCATCTTAAGATATAAGTTGCACATATGCAGCTCCTTTGACAAACTTGCAATGTAAAAATGAGAGGTTTAGATGGTCTCAGGAAAGTCAGGATGCATTTAGTAAATTAAAAGGAATGTTGTCATCTGGTCCAGTGTTAGCTACACTGGAGATCAGAACTCCTGACTACTCTAAGCCATTCAAACCATTTATAGATGCTTCGAATTGAGGTGCTGGTTCTGTACTAATGCATGAGGATAATGATAGTATTAATTATCCGATACATTATTATTCTAAAAAGTTTATCAAATGTTAACAGAATTACTCCACAGTAGAGAAAGAGGCATTGTCATTATTACTAGCTGTTAAGAAAGTTGACATTTATGTATCAGCCAATAATGTTGAAGTATTTACTGATCACAACCCCTTAACATTTATTGCTAGCATGAAGAATTCCAATCAGAGTATATTAAGGTGGTCTTTACTGTTGCAGGAGTCATCTGGTCATCAAACATATTCCAGGAAAATTAAATGTAGTAGCAGATGCACTTTCTAGATTGCCAAAACCTGGAGTCACTTAGGGTTGTACCACTGCACTGAATTGTATATATTATTGTGTAAATATGTTCATTAATTGTCATATACCATAAACTGTTTACTGACAATGTTGAAATAAATGTGCAGATGGCAGGGGGAGGGGGCCACGAGTGACTATTATTACACTGCCAGTAGAGTTGTATCCTTCAGCTGGAGATTGTTAAGGAATAACGTGTATTGGAATAGCAAAACTATGTGAAAGAAAAATGGACTCAATCAAAAAACCTGTATGAAGAATATGATAAATAAAGTCAATAAAGGAAATTATTGGAAATGTTAAAGAACAGAGTATTAAGGGGCAATGACGCAACAGGGACGGATGCCATTTTTGACCTGACATAGAGCACCATCTGTCTGACTGGTCCTTGTTTTCTGAGGGTTTTCTCCGGCCTTACAATCAGATAAGCCACAGGGTTGTATTCACAGGGTTTCAAGGAAGGGTAGAGCATGCTGACAGTCGTCTGAACAGTTTTTTTTTAGAGAGAGTCCAGGTTTCCTAGTGATTTATGTATGTGTCTCCGGCTAACAGGTGGGTGGCTGAGTGCCCAGTTCCTGTTTTGGACTAAGAGCCATAGGGAAACCAGAGCCCATTTGGGACATTATTATTCAATGTTGTTACCCTCAGAATTACCTTGAATTGTAAGGAGAGAATTTATGCCATGTAATATGTAGTGTGTCTTATACATATAAATCTTTGTCCTTTATCTACTCGGATGTTTTCCCTACTCCTTGAATTCCCCTTGGTTCAAGAAAAATCATTATTTCTCTAGACAACATTAAAATACATGGCACCCTCTCCCACCCGTGACAGGCTTCTCCCCAAACAAAGGGTTCATCTTTTCTTTGTAATCTGTAAAGTGGAGTGGCTATGATAGAAAAGTCAGCAATAAATGAACGATAAAATCCTACAAGACCTGTAAACTGCCTCACGGCTTGTACTGTACGAGACGTTGGAAAATCACGGGCAGCAATAATTTGTTATTCATTCAAGGTGATGCTTGACGGGGGGACTGTATGACCTCGGAAATTGATCTTTTCCTTTAAAAATTAGCACTTTGAGGGTTTTATTTGTAAATTTGCTTCTGCAAACTTTGCAAGTACTTTCTCAAGGTTGTACAAGTGAGTCTCAACATCTTGCAACATGATTATGAGATCATTAAGGTACACCAGAAGAATACTACCTATCAGTCTATGAAATAGGTTTGTCATGAGCCTTGAAAAGGCTATTCGCTTACTCCGCAGTTCAAATGTCATTCTTTTGAAACGAAAATGACCATTGGGAGTAAGGCTGTCAACTGTTTACTTTCCTCATCAAGGGGGATTTGCCAGATTCCCTGCAACAAATCTAAAGTTGAGAGTACTTTGTTACGACCTATGCTTTGCAAAAAAACTTTTAAGACTGGAAGTGGGGAAACGGTCAGGTATAGTTTCTCTGTTAAGCTTCCGGTAGTCGATTACCAGTCTCCATGTTCCATCTCACTTTCGTACAAGAATCAATGGAGCGTTCCATGGCAAAATATTTGACTCAATCACATCACTCTGTAACATTTTCTCTATAATTCTATCATCTTCTGCTCTCTGTGAATGCAGTAAATGGTAAACTTACTATTTACTGCATTCGTTTTACCATTTACTTAAATTGGTGTAGTTTCTTGCTCAAGGGGAATTTTATGCATAATAAGTGGAGTGAGACTTAACTTTTCTCATGGTAGAGCTACAATTTTTCTCCTGGTAGAGCAATAAAATACACATTCTATTTTTATTCAAAACTTTCAAATGTTGAACCAAGTAGACAGGGAAATCAGTAGGACTGAGGTGTTGCGCTTACACCTGTCTGTGATCCCATTTTCCTGTGGGGACATTTGAGTGCACATTTAAGTGCACAGTGTGTTCCATGGGGACATCATCCACCATTCGCATTGGTAATGAGTAATGAGCTAAATCTACAACGTGGGTGCAAGACTGGAGATGGATGTCGGCACTGCTAGTGTTTGCAACATACAATGTGAGGGTACCATCCTGCACTGTGTGCCAGGAGGGTTCAACAAACGCACCGTTCACTTTACACGTTTCACTTTCCGCAATGACATCCAATAACTTAGGCACTCCCTGAACCTAAACTCCTTCTCTGGTGAGAGAATGAGTGTGCAGCACAGTGTCAGTAGCTGTGGAACCACTGTCTTCAGAGATGGAAGCTGCTAGGCGAGAAAGACAACGAAATTCCGTAAGGGCGTCACTGCCCAGAAAGTCTCGAGTCTCATTCTCCTGAACAACTGCACAACAACAATGCTTCAAGTGAGTACCTGTTTTCTCGGGTATGCTACTACAGCAAGGATCTGACAAACCAACGCTAGCAAGTCGGCTGTCGGCAAAATGAGCATAATCCCTCTGACTCATGACCCATTCTAAACATACTACATAAAGGTATGACCATGTCCTTAATACTGATATTCCAACGATGGGGAAACAATGCAATATTTTTATCCATCATGGTGTACAAACCCAGTAATATATCACCTGGAAAGTGGATACTGTCGACAACTAAGCAGGTTACAAAAATCGTGATGTCCTTTAACTTGAGTGCGAGGTCGATTTCCCCCATGACTGTAATTTTATTTCCAGAAACACCTCTCAGAAAAGATATGGGGTGACTTTCTTACTGTGCCAGAGTGCTTACTTGCAATATCTATATGAGCTGCCTGCTTGACAATATTTATTTCAGCACCTAAATCTATGAAGAGTTTTAAAACGCTACCATGCACTAGGGGCCGATACTAAAGGACCATGTGCAGACGAGGAGTCACAATAACATGGCTGAAATTATTTGACCAAACCACACACTAGAAAGTGAAGGAACGATGACGTTTCGGTCTGTTCTGGACCATACTCAATCAACTCAATCGACCTTTCCAGGTGGTTAGTCTTACCACAATGCCAACAGGAGGCAGTGGTTGGTTGTGGACTATAGCGTCTCGGCAACTTATGAGGAGGGGTATTTGACAGCAGGCGATGACTATTCTGCGACTGTTACGTTATCGGCATCATTGTCTGAGTGTGGCACGGCAATTCCAGGGCCATCTATGAGTCTGCACTCAAACTCCCCTGGTATTGGATGCTATGTGGACAACGCCATCTATTGGTGGTGGCGTGGCAGCGATTGATGGCTCCTGTTTCCTGCCCTAGTCAGAAAGAGAGGTCGACGTGGATGACATCTGGTGGATGGCGTGTCACGATCAGCGCCATCTGTTGTGCTACAGAGCATAATGTCAACTCCCAGGTGATTAAGTAGTACCTCATGGTTTCCTCAGTGTACAGTCGCCGTAGTGTCCCGCGTGAAAGCGACACTACTGTATATACGAGTAGTCATAGTCTATTTATTCTAATATATATTTTTTAATGGTGAAAGTATAAATATATTGGTGAAGGGAACAGTGTATTGTTCATCCCCCTTTCTCTTTATTACACTATACAAAAATTTCTTGCAAGCGTACTACCTACTTGGGGTCGGATACTATAAGAGGTTACAACATCATGAACCCGGTTACTGGTCCTAAGTGGCCGTAACATAATTGGCATCCCCAGCGGGATCCGACCTCTTGTCAAGAGCGTTTGATAGGAGTGATAAAGTATTGCAACCCCTGTGACATTCCGAACACAGTGATTACACAACACATAACACCTTGCCTCAGCAACCGTTACTACTACCGTGTACTCCTACACACACCAGACCCTTGAGGCGTACCACTAGGTTTGTACTGGAACACAATGAGTGAACATACAACTTCCACCTAAGTCCCTAATACGAAATGATTACTACAACGCTCCACACCCGGTTAGTCTTTCATTCAATACTCACATACTGCAGACTTAACTTGGTCACTAAGATCACAACAGGCTCTCGCATAGCTGTCTGCTACACTTCGCTGCTGCCACAAACGGAGATCCAGAGGACTTCTCAGTTCAACTCCCACAATCAGACTGGCTCCAATCAGCCATCTACCTCAACCATTTCACCCAGCCTCTCAAGGAAGGTATAATCCGATTAACCTTATCCCTAGATGCGGTAATCTTGTTCCTAGAAGCCTGAAAAAGAATAATTCCTCTTTCCAGGAATTATTAATTTGGCTAAACAGCTTCGGTCTTAATCCATTGACCTTTCTTAGATATGTGATCCATAGTCTGTCTACTTAACATGTACTTCCAATCATCATTCGTTAAGTGTTGTAGTAATGATCCTCTAGCTAATAATTCCTACTAACTTGTGGATTACAGCACCAATCTCCTCCTTAAACACGCATATGTCCCCATATGCAACATTGCAATGGTTCCATTAGTGCAAGGACCTGGAGAATGCACCCACCATATATGTACAACTAAAAATTCATCCAATAAGTTCATCATGCACACGATGAACTAAATTAAAATTTTCCTCGACATGACTCACAACATTTCTCCAACATATACATTATATTCACATCATAGCATAGGTAAAATAGTCTATAGTATTTTTTCCCATCTCCAACAATGCACATATACCTAAACTGCTGACATATAATTACATACAAATATAACCATAAAATTACATGGACCAGAATGCTGGCACTTAAACAGAAATGACACTAGTCATTAATATATACACAACACATATATATCTAAGGTTCTTCATCCTTAGTAATAAGTTACTAACAATTTAACATCTTGCCCTGTACTGTTGACATAAGGGCTTACAATGGTCACACAATGTTTCACTGGCCTCCTCCACAATTTGCAGCATCACTTCTCTTGTCTTCGTGTCCCATGGTTGCTAGGGCAAAGATCCTCCATGACCCAGACAAAACCCAGGCTGTCCAACCTGGTGAATGTTGTCAATGTCCCATCGTTGCTCTGAGCTAACATGATCCTGGCCTCCAGAGCAACGGAGATTCCTACCCCAGGGTCATTTTCCCTCGGGTCTATGCTGCCGTCTCGTTCCAGGGCACCAACCCCAGAACGCTGTAGATACCGCATAGCTCTCTGGTCATCCTTCCTTGCTGTCCTCACGACAACTGTAGAACATTACTTAGGCCCATCTGCCCAGAGTGTGTCCACCTTTATCCACACCTTCCCGACCGCTGTACCTGCAAAATATTCCCTCAGAGCCCCCTGGCTCGATCCCATTATTACATGACACCCCCTCGGCTCCTTACTCTCTCCCTGTATATAGCCTGAGTGCAGCTGCAAAGCCATTGCAGCTGGCCCTTATCCCTGCTTTGATGTCAGGGGGCGAATTTCGCCTATAACGTCACGTTGGCTTCACTTCCTCCCCCCTTTTTTTCTAGAATTACTGAGTGTAGCCTCATGGCTTCCCTTCTACTCTACCTGAAGCTCTGTGACATGATCCCGGGGGACCTTCTCAAGCCTAACACTCAGTAATGGTGCCGATGAGGTAATATACAGTATATACATGCACATACATTATCACAATAAATACCTCATTAAAATAATTTCCAACTAATGTCACTAAAGCATCATACTGCCACTGGCTCGTCTCTAGCGAGATTCCTGGAATAACTTAATTAATGAGAAATTAGTATATCTACTTGGCTCGCCCACTGCAACCACCAACACCTGAAATTTTGAAATTCTACATTGTAAATCTTATCCATAAGACTTATCCACTCCGACTTAATTAATGAAAATTTTAATGAAAAAAATGAAATTTTTATTAGTCTTTTATGAGTCTTGCTAGATGTATCGACTTGGCTCGCCTACTGCAGCCACCAACTCGGCAATTATCTACATTTCATCTTATCCATAAGACTTACCCACTCCGACACACCATCACCTCTGGTCATCCCAACCACTGATGACCTCAATATAACGCCACACATCCCCACAACTACTTCCTGCGTCCTAACGCACCGACCTTGCTACGCCGATACTCACCTTACCGACCACTACCTGGCGCCCCTGCGCCACCATATACTCCACAACACCACACTCCATACCAGGCGTCCAAACGCCACTACACTTCACCACCCAATGGCGTCCCCAACGCCATCAACACTCGGCGTCACCAACGCCATCAACACTCGGCGTCACCAGCGCCATCAACACAACACACGGCGTCCCCAACGCCATCAACACAACACACGGCGTCCCCAACGCCATCAACACAACACCCGGCGTCCCCAACGCCATCAACACAACACACGGCGTCCCCAACGCCATCAACGCAACACCCAGCGTCCCCAACACCATCAACACAACACCCGGCGTCCCCAACGCCATCAACACAACACCCGGCGTCCCCAACGCCCTCAACACAACACACACGGCGTCCCCAGCGCCCTCAACACAACACACGGCGTCCCCAACGCCCTCAACATACACACAGCGTCTTCAACGCCATCAACACAACACACACGGCGTCCCCCAACACCATTACCACCACAGGCATATGCCTTGCGCCAGAGCGCATCAAAACACTACCAGACGTCACCACCAATAACACCACCAATAAGTAACCAGACGCCACACACACTCCCTGTTCTCTGGTAATCCGCTAATTACCTGACCCACACTCGTCAGGTATAATATCTTGTGTAGTGGCCACCCACCACACACTACCACCTGCGTTAACATACTTCAATACTAATATCTACAATACACCCGGTGTTACAACAACCAGTAACGTTACACATGCTACACCTTGGCGCTACAATCCCAACAATGTCATGCACTATACTACATCCATGATATCCACAGTCAAAACATGCACATTTCACTACAGTAATTTCTATGAATTACGCTGGCGTCTAATAAGCCACTACACGTACATTACACTACACACCCCGGCGTACAAACGCCAATACACAACCATGCACTACACTCGGCGTACAAACGCCAATACACAACCATGCACTACTCCCGGCGTCCAAACGCCAATACACACTGCGTCGCCACGTCCCAACGTCACACACCCCTACCAACGGGACACGCTCCCCGTGTCCCACGGTAACATTCTCCATAATGCTTCCTGCACCCACAAAAAATCTCCATGGACCTCTCCAGGGTACACTAGACGTCGAACTCCAGACGTCAAATTACGCGTCGCTCACTATGCCTAGGCATCCATAATTCACTGGGTCTATTTTCTGTATCTACGTCTGACAACGCCGGAACTTGCTCAAATCTTTACGTAATATTTAATTATCTTTAAAATATTCGATCTACACTTTACATGATATTTAATTGACTTCAACTTACGTAGTTTTCACGCTTAATTTCACCTTAGCAACGGTTTCTCACTATTCCCGCCTTACCAACGATATAAAACAAGCTCCAAGGTGCGGCTTGCTTGGCCCACCCATCGCATAGCCCGCACATGGCCCACGCTGGCCCACATTCACCTGCGCTAGTTTACCTCGCCACGCTGTATAATCCGCACTACGAACACTGTATAATCCGCACTACGAACACTGTATAATCCGCGCTACGAACACTGCACTTGTTTTGGATCCCGATGCTTCAGTGGTCCAGACTTGCCTCTTAGCCGTCTCTCGTTGCGGGAATCTGGAAAGAAAGAAATAAACCCCACATGTGCCCCACAATGGCCTAGTCCCTTTAATTAACTAACTCCTCTGACCTGGTCTCACCTGACCCTTCTTTCCTCCGTCTAGTAACACCATTCTCACCACAGCCCGACGTCTACCATTTCCCGAACATTCCCTCACCAACTAAACCAGAACCACACTTCCTTCATCTCGCACAGTGTTCCAAAACCTGTTTGCGCTGCCACCAAATATGTCGTCTACCAATTCCCAAACATTCCCTCACCAACCGAACCAGGAACACTATGAAGGGACATATCGAAGGTCTTTAAAGGCCGTCGGGTTTTGTCATTTAATTATAAAGAATAGGCTCTGACAAATAATAACATATTAACATACTCTATTAGGTCAATACACTTCCAATACCCATAGACCACTTGACCTCCGCGGTCACCACCCACACTCGTAACTTCCGCCTAAGTCCCTAATACGGAATGATTACTACAACGCTCCACACCCGGTTAGTCTTTCATTCAATACTCACATACTGCAGACTTAACTTGGTCACTAAGATCACATCAGGTTCTCGCATAGCTGTCTGCTACACTTCGCTGCTGCCACAAACGGAGATCCAGAGGACTTCTCAGTTCAACTCCCACAATCAGACTGGCTCCAATCAGCCATCTACCTCAACCATTTCACCCAGCCTCTCAAGGAAGGTATAATCCGATTAACCTTATCCCTATAAGCGGTAATCTTGTTCCTAGAAGCCTGAAGAAGAATAATTCCTCTTTCCAGGAATTATTAATTTGGCTAAACAGCTTCGGTCTTAATCCATTGACCTTTCTTAGATATGTGATCCTTGGTCTGTCTACTTAACATGTACTTCCAATCATCATTCGTTAAGTGTTGTAGTAATGATCCTCTATCTAATAATTCCTACTAACTTGTGGATTACAACAAACTCCCCCTTTCCGTTTTTGTGTGTGTTAGAAAGTGAAGTGTTAAGTGCAGTGTTGTGTGCTCGTGCACAACATAAAGTGTAAAATGGCAGAGAAAAAGACCATCGACATCCTGGATGATGTTCAGGAATTGCTGAACCAGGAAGACTGCCCATCAGAACTGAAGTACCTGGGAAAGCCTGAACTCGTGTTGATAAGTGCTTATTTAGGGATCACGGTGAGTGATCGGGATTCCCGTGTTGAGATCCTCTCGATGGTCCTTAAGCATTTAAAGACCGACAAAAAGCAGGAAAGCGAGGTACAGAGTAAAATGAAAAGTAGTATGGCTACCACTGTAAAGGAAGACCAAGGAAGTGACGGTAAGAGTGACACGAGTGAACTGAATATAAGTATACCTCTGGAAAAATGCGTGAGTTGGAAATCCATTGGGAAATAGAATGGGAAAGCTAGAACTAGATAGAGAGAGAGAAGAGAAAAAGCTGCACTTTGAAAGAGAGAGATGAGAAAAAGTTAGAACTAGAAAGAGAAAGGCAGGAGAAGAAATGGGAAATGAAGTGTTTAGAATTACAAGAAAAGGAGAAGGAAAGACAATAAAGAGAAGGGAAGAGTAGAAAGGAAAGAAAGGGAAAAGCGAGAAAGACAAGAAAAAGAGAAAGAATGACAACATGAATTGGAAGTGCTAATATTAGGTGGTAGGAGGAAAACAAGTAGTTACGACCCAGTGAGGAACATTAAAATGGTTCCTAGGTTTCATGAAAAGGAAGTCTCAAAGTTTTTTGCCGCTTTCGAGAAAGTAGCAGCATCATTGGATTGGCCAAGAGAAAATTGGGCCATTATGATCCAATCCGTTCCGACGGGAAAGGCCCAAATCGCATACTCCATATCGTCGGTGGATGATTCCAGTGATTACGACGCTGTTAAGAAGGTGGTGCTGATGGCTTACCAGTTGGTGCCAATCAGCAATCACAGTGCCAATAAGTGGCCGTAACAACGACCAATAATTTTGTGAGTTTTGGGAGGTCGCTGAGGGCTTGTTACTACATTTACATTGTCAGAGGGTGTCAAAAGTTGAGCAGTTCGGGGAGGTAATTTATCTGCAGCATTATTCATAGCCTCAAACACTTCCCCAATTTCGTGTTGAGACCAAAAATTTTGCTGTTCAAGGATAGGTTTGGTGTGTTCTGGGGGAAAATGCATTAATGTCCCAAAAGCTATCATTTTAGCCATTGCCACCGGGTCAGAGATTTATTTTTATCCGCTTATGTTGAACTCAACATCGTAGTCTCTAAAGCGTACAAATACTGTTCTAGACGGCTAGTAAATGCATTATACAATTCACCACGTTGCATGGTGGCAATAGCAATTTTCTTAACCTTAACCAAAGGAGACCTGGACCCTATGGGTCCAGGTCTCCTTTGTTAACAAAATGATGGGGGAATTTTTTTTAAATTCTGCCCATGACTGGAGGCTAACAATGGCTTCCTCATCGACAACAACACGTACATCACCTCTAGTGTTGCCCATAGACGACCAGCAAATGCTAAATAATCATCATTAGAAGCCTCGGAAAAATGAGCTTTGGCTTTCTCTTCAACTTTGCTAAACCATGATTCCATTAAGTGAGATTCTCCAGCAAAAGTGCAATAGCCATCTCCTACACTGAACGCTGGACATTATTACGAGCAACTGCTCCATTTGAGTCAGAAGGAGCTGCAACAGGGTTAGACATTGTCACTATAGTGGAATTTACTTGCGAATGTAGATTTTAATTAGCCACACTAGGCATAAGAAGAACAATTACAAAATACAGTATAACACAACACTCATAAGTGGCAAAACTAGGCACGAGTAAGTAAATGGCAAAAATAAAAATTTAAAATGTACTTAGGAAAACACACTATTGGAAATTAAACTAAATTGTAAATTAAATTTGCAAAATGGTATGAATATGACCAGTAAAAGTTTGAATCAAATAGACTTTTGAAAAGAATGAATTACTTTGCAATATTATAACTGTTGTAATTAGGAGGCAAAAATACTAGAACACAAGTAATTTGTGGAACACTTAAATTGGTAACATACTTAATTAACATTTAATGTAAAATACTGAAAGAATTAACTTCAAATTACGGTCTGAAGAGAGTATAAAAAAATTATATTTCTAATTTTCTTTTCCAGCACTTTCTACTGCTGGAAAACAATTATGTTATACTTAATGCACTTAATCAGAATGTACTTGAAATACTGTATATCGCTAATAATATACAATGGAATTGTTGGGAGAAGAAATGTTGAAAAACACTACAGAAAAGCTGTGTGTGGGGTGGGCAGCCAACTCCTCTGTTATCAAGTCACTGGAGGTGGCAATACATTCTATACAGGGGTATTTCCCTCTTAAAACACTGTTATTGTATTCCAAACTAAGTACCAGCTATCATCTACTTAACTTGGGGGTGCAGGATATGCAGTTCAGCAGTAGCCACTTAGGAGAACGGCGTCGAAGTGTGTAGAGTAGAAACTCGGATGGTTTTTTATATGTGGAGCGACAGTAGCGCACCTTGCGGTAGTGATACGAAGCTTGGGTTGATGACACAGGAGTTGAGATGAAATTGACAAGGATTGACGATGTTGCAGAGACGAATGATGTTACAATGATAACGGCAAAGAAAAGCACAGGTGACACTCACTAGCTTGGAAAAGTTCACTAATGGGTGATGGAGAAGTAGTGATTGTAGTGGCGGGGCTGGTGACGTAGCTGTTCAAGCCGCAGGTTAACACAGAATTGTTCTTAATTAAAAAAAACTGGACAACACATCTGGAGATGGAGATGAGGTGATGACGATGACACTAGCTGGAACAGTACAGACGAGCACACACAAGGCGTGTGGTGAGTGGCCCGGAGGTTCGAGAATGGCGCATGAAATTCAAAATGGCTGGCGCGGGAATTCTCCTCTCCCCTCACTGATAAGAAATTGTGCTTGCTGCAAAATATCGTGCCTAACTTTATGAGAACGTTGACCTACAGCAGTGGATGATGGTAGGACCCCGGACTGGTACAGTATGATGAATATTGATGATGCATGAGTTTAGCTGTGGCGGGTGGCGGCTTTTGCTGTGATGGGATAGGTGGGCATTTGAGTTTCTGGCTCAGAAAAAAAATTCTGATATCCCAGTGCTGCTACCAGTATTTGTACCAGTATTCGTTCTTGCTTGGTTGTTGAAGAGGTACACACTGTAGATCCCTACAAGGACTTTATTGAGTAAGGTAACTAAGATAGATGTGAAGCACCGAGGTCTTACTAGCTCTAGGTCTGTGAGATACTGGTGCGCCCTATTTGAGAGCGGGCACTGCCGCTGTATGGGAAATGATGTCAGAGGCCTAGCTGACTCAGGATTGGCTATACACCAACCGTCTTACAATTTGAAAGCTAACACCGGCATATCCCTACCACCTGGCACACCCCTCCACCCCGGCACATCTGGAGAGTGTTTTGGGAGTGCTTCTTTTCCCTGAGCCTGGCCTGAAGCCCGGCTCAACTTATGATAACTTGGTTCAACAGGCTGTTGCTCGAACGGCCCACAGGCCCACATAACCACTACAGCCTGGTTAGTCTGGCACGTCTTGTAAGAATCTGTTCAAATTCTTTAGAATACATCCACCTTTGTTCCGGCAAAATTCCTAATGCTTGCTAAAAGGATTTTGAACAGCCATGGACCCTTGATGATAAGACAGTCCTCTCTGATTGTGCCTAATGCACCTCTATTCCTCAATGGTTCTATTTTGAATTTCCTACCGTATCTTTCGCTTTAGTACGTTTTAATTCTACTGTTCATATTTGGAACCTGCCTATTCAATATCTTCCATGTATATATTATTTAACATCTTTCTCGTCTCGTTTCCAGAGAGTACATGTTGAGAGCTTTGAGAGGGTCTCATTAATTCAGATGTTTTATCGTTTCTATGTGTGCCATATATGTTCTCGGTAGTTCCTCAAATTCAGAGATCTCTACTGCTCTGAAAAAAGGGAAAGTGAATACCGAGCATTACTCAAAATGGGACGGTACCAGTGATTTAAATAGTGCTGTGGAACGTTCTCCTAATCCATCCAATCATTTTCCTACCCACCGCTATATATGTTCGGTTATGTTCACTAAATGACAGGTCGTCATGCGTCATAATTCCCAGATCTTTTACATGTTGCTTTCCTTCTATGAGTAGGCATGATTGTGTCTTGTACCCTGTGTTTCATTTAACCCTTAAACTGTGCACATTATATATATACAATCTGAGAAACTGTCACCAAATCGCGCACATTGTATAGATACGATTATGTTTGCCGCACATGATTTAAAAGTCCCATGCAGTAAAGAGAGCGCCCATACACTAGCCAGAGGCGGTAGTAAACAGACGTCATCTTGAAACAAAATCCAGCGTAGGCGCCATTGTGTGGGAGCCTCAGTTACCCAACATAAATCATGGCGAGCACATCACATTCCAGCAGCCGACGTGCGTCAGACGCATCAGCAGCATCTCGCCCAGCCAAGCACCGCCGCATGGCACCATGTGGTGACAATGAAGAACTCTTATCTACAAGTAAATTACCATCATCGCCGGTTCCCACCCCTACTGGACATAGATCACCTTCAGTTCGTGGTCCATGGATTCCTCACCGTCGTACCAGTGTTGGGTCTCGCAAGACACCAGGTATATTTGTCTGGAGTGATAGTGAAAATTTTGTACTCCGGCCTTAGATAATGCAGATGTTGGGATTACAGACGTTTCCCGGGATACAGGTGACGACATCAGTAAAATGTAATTCTTTACTGCTTATTTTGATGAGGCGCTCATGAAACATATTGTTTAATAATTATTGTTTATATATAATTATGTTTATTTTTGTTCATGTCAATAATAATGACATGATGGTGGGTGCTGTAGAGTGTGTACGTAAAACAATAAAGCAGGCCAAGAAAATTTTTTTCCACCTTCTTGACGTAACAATGCTGAATAGTTACAATATGTATCTTGTCAAAACAGGTACTAAACCAAATTACCGTGCGTTCAGTTTTGTTGTAGTGACACAATTACTAGAAAAGTTTGGCAATCCAGTTCCTGACATACAGAGGTCCATTGTGAACCCATTATTGCTTCATGCTCCTTACATGCTGGCTTTCAGACAGACAAATGCAATTCCTCAAAAAGGACGACGATCTTGATGGTACCAAACTACCGAGGTTACTCTGTTCAGATATAAAGCGTCGCTTTGCATATTACACTGCAACCTGGCGACTAAGCGTCCTGCGGGCCATAAACTGCGAGCGACCATGAAGACCCCATCCATCCACAGATCTCTGGTATCAGCTATTGATACTGGTAATAGCTCCAAAGGGCTTCCACTTACGGGCTATTCATGCCGTGCCACCTTTTGGGTGGTTTAATCTTTATCAATCAATCAATCTGCTGACTTTCAGGTTACCTTGAGGTGCTTCTGGGGCTTAGCGTCCCCGCGGCCCGGTCGTCGACCAGGCCTCCTGTCAGGTACACGCAATAAGGAATTTACCACCAACTGGAAAGCGTGCAGTAGGCCAGCGTGAGTGCGTTGTGTGTACGACCACACAAAAGAGGACACAGAAACGTAAATGGGTGCTAACATGGTGTTCAGCATGTGCTGTCCCTTTGTGCCATGTCACCTGTTTTGAAGAGTACCACACTGTCCAGGATTACTAATTGTCCAATAATGATGCACAAACATGTACATATTGAGTGAGTGTATATATTGAAAAAAAGCAAAATACATTATATATATCTTCTAAAATAACACATTTGTGTGCTCCTAATTGTGACACTAATATATAACCGTGTAATGAATTTATAACAGTTGTATTATTATACAACATCAAGTGACAATATATTGAACAATATCAGTGAAAAAAAAGGTTATATAATACGCCACAGATACTGTAAATAATGCAGCTAAAATAAATTCACGGCAACTGGAGCTGCTTGAACACGCCGCCCGCTGCTCCCGGGACGCACCACGCATGAGCAGCCAACATCTGTGATGTCATCGCCCAACTTCTCTGCTCATTTACCTCATTGGCAATAAAATTAATCATTAGTTTTTTTTACCATGCTCAGAGAACACAAATGAACATTTTTATCAGACGAAAAAAAGTTTGAATTTTTTTGGCACTTGGCGGTGTTGAGGCCATTTGTCCCATAGCAGCTGAAGGGTTAACCTCCTTTACACCATACCTCAGTACCTGGAACTTATCACTGTTAATCATAATGTTATTTTCAGTTGCCCAATCGAATAGTTGATTTATATCTACCTGTTGTTTTTCATTTTCTTCTACAGTAGCAATTTTCATGCTAACTTTTGTATCATCTGCAAAGGATGACATGAAGCTGTGACCTGTATTTTTGTCTATATCACAGATACAGATGGAGTGCTGCAAAGACTGTGCCCTGGTGTACAAAGCTTTTCACTGCACTTGGGCTTGATCTTATTTGATTGACCATCACTCTCTGCATTGTGTTTGACAGAAAGTTTAAAATGCAATACCCCCACTTTACCCGTTTTTCCTATTGAGCTCATTTTATGGACCGACATATAGGACCATTCCATGGTCCTATATGTCGCATGCCTTTACAATATCTGTGTATTCAACATCTGCATTTTGCTTTTCCTCTAAGGCTGCTGGGATTCTGTCATGGTGGTTGAGTAACTGTGACAGACAGGATCTTCTCGCTCTAAATCCATCTTGTCCTAGGTTGTGAAGTTCATTATTTTTCATAAAACTGGAAATTTTATTCTTAATCACTCCTTCGAAAACTTTGATGTGTGATGTTAGTGCAACTGGGATATAATTTTTGCCAAAGCTTTTCTACCTCCCTTGTGTAGAGAAGCTATATCTACTGATTTAAGTGCTGCTGGTATCTCCCCAGTATCCAGGGTCGTTCACCATATTATACTGAGTTACTAATGGTATTTTACATTTCTTTATGAAAATTGAATTCCATGAGTCAGGACATGGGGCTGAGGGCATCTTGTCAATTTCTCTTTCAAAGTTTTCTGAGTTCTTGTTAATATCGGTTATATTATCTGCATCTTGGAAGTCATTTATAAAGAAACTATCCAGATCCTCAACTTTCATGTTTTATATGGGGGTGCTAAACATAGCCTCATACTGGCCTTTCAGAATTTCAAAAATATCTTTGTTGTCCACTTTGTATGAACCTTAATTTGTAAATAAAGGTCCAATACTGTTGGAGGGGATATTTTATTTTTATTTATCTCTTGTATAGATTATCCCCAATAGGATTCCCTGTGACCCCTCCCCACCCCCCCAAGGAGAGGCATGGCCCCCAACAGGACCCTCTCTGGGGCCCCCGTGTGTTGCATGATAACACCGCAGGAATATGTGTGTCTTGCCATCGCTTGTGTTACAGTGAGTGATATGAAGGGTGACCGGGACGCTGGTTTCTTACGGCGCTGCTTCGTCACGGATACCTGATGACACCCAGGACACACACTCTCTCTCTCTCTCTCTCTCTCTCTCTCATGTGTGTGTGTGTGTATTCACTTAGTTATATTCCCCTAATTGTTCTTGTAGGGGTTGAGCTTTGCTCTTTCGGCCCGCCTCTCAACTGTCAATCAATCAACTGTAACTAACTACTAACTAGCAAATTAGTTTTTTCCCGCACACACACACACATACACACACCCAGGGAACCTAAGCCTCCAACCCAGCATTCCCAGAGGGGAGTGGGGAACCCCAATCCAGCAACCCAGGAACCCCAGAAGGAGGAATGCAACACCCCAGCCCACCACCCAATAGGCCCCCCCCCCTATCCCCCAGCACAAACCCTTCCTTGCCACTGCACAATGCCCATCATGAAACCCAAATCCTTTCCCTCCCCTTACCCCAAGTATCCCCTGCTTTCCCAGCCCCTAGTCTTCTTCCTGCCCCAAGATGGCCTGAGCAAGACCAAAGCCCTCTATCCCCCACTCCACCTCCCCCTGAACCCCTGGCAACTACCTCACAGGAGGATGAGCCTACCCAAGTAGCAATGACCATGGAACAACTTCCTACACTTGTGGGGAGTGAGGGTGAAATTGGATATAAGAAAGTGAGCTTCAAGGTAATGTACTCAAACATTGATGGGATTACCAATAAAGCAAGTGAACTGGCAGAAAGGGCGCAAGAAGAAAACCCTGAGGCAGTGTCTGGGATGCTCCCGGACGCAGGTTCGAATCCTCGTCACGGCCCTTGTGGATTTGTTCGTTTAAGAAAACCCTGATGTAATAGGACTAACGGAAACAAAATTGTCTGGAGTCATAACAGATGCTGTGTTTCCAAAGGACTACTATATAGTAAGGGAAGAGAGGGAAGGGAGAGGAGGTGGAGGAGTGGCCTTGCTGATAAGGAAGGACTGGAGTTTTGATGAGATGGAAATTCCGGGCTGTGACGGATTCAGAGATTACATAACAGGAACTACAACAATGGGTGGACCTAAGATAATAGTGGCAGTCATTTACAACCCTCCCCTAAATGACAGAAGACCTAGACAGGAGTTTGATAGGAACAACATGGCCACCATTAATAAAATAGAGAGAGCAGCTACAGTTGCCTGAAGGAATGGCTCAAGACTCTTAATCATGGGCGATTTCAACCATGGAAAGACAGACTGGGAGAATGGGGACCCACATGGAGGTGCAGATACGTGGAGAGCTAAACTCTTGGAAGTGGCAACAAGACATTTTCTGAGCCAGCATGTCAAGGAACCCACAAGAGTGAGAGGCAATGATGAACCAGCTAGACTCGACTTGATATTCACCCTGAATGAGTCAGAATAAGGGAAGTCAAAGTTGAAGCCCCCATAGGAATAAGTGACAACAGTGTACTGACCTTTGAGTACTTGGTGGAGGTAGGGATAACCAATCCAAGGATGGGATCGGAGGGAAAAAGACAGAAATATCGAAGAGGAAAATATGACAAAATGAGGAACTTCCTCAGGGGAATACCATGGGAAACAGAACTTAGAGACAAGAATGTGAAGGTCATGATGGATTTTGTCACCCAGAAGTGCCAGGAAGCTGCAGACAGGTTTATCCCAGTCCAAAAGGAGAAAAACGAAAAACAACAGAAAAACCCATGGTTCAACCAGGAATGCAAGGTAGCGAAGCAACTGAGTAAAAGAACAGAGAGAAACTAGAGAAATAACAGAACACCAGAGAGCAGGGAGAGATACCAGAGGGCCAAAAATGAGTACCTCAGAGTGAGGAGGGAAGCAGAGAGAGAGACAGTTTGAAAATGACATCGCGAGTAAAGCCAAGACCCAACCAAAGCTACTCCACAGCCACATCAGGAGGAAAACAGCAGTGAAGGAACAAGTGATGAAGCTGTGAAAAGGAGAGAACAGATACACAGAGAATGACAAGGAAGTGTGTGAAGAACTCAACAAGAGATTCCAGGAGGTCTTCACAATAGAACAAGGAGAAGCCCCAGTAATAAGTGAGGAGGCGGCAAACCAAGCAACCTTGGAGGAATTTGAGCTCACCAGTGATGAGGTCAAAAGGTTTCTGCTGGAGCTGGATGTGACAAAGGCTGTTGGGCCTGACAGAATCTCACCATGGGTATTAAAGGATGGTGCAGAAGCACTAAGTGTGCCACTCTCTATGGTACATAACAGGTCACTGGAAACAGGAGACTTACTAGAAAGTTGAAAGACAGCTAACATGGTCCCAATATACAAGAAGGGAGACAGGCAAGAGGCACTGAACTACAGGTCAGTTTCCTTAACTTGTATACCATGCAAGGTGATGGAGAAGATCGTGAGGAAAAGGCTCGTAGAGCATCTGGAGTGAAATAACTTTGTAACGCACCATCAACATGGGTTCAGGGATGGTAAATCGTGCCTCACAGGTTTAATAGAATTTTATGACCAGGCAACAAAAATTAGGCAGGAAAGAAAAAGGTGGGCCGACTGCATTTTCCTGGACTGTCAAAAAGCCTTTGACACAGTACCCCATAAAAGGCAGTTAAAAAAAATGGAGCAACAGGCAGGAGTAAAAGGGAAGGTGCTCCAGTGGATAAGGGAGTACTTAAGCAACAGGAAACAGCGAGTAACGGTGAGGGGGGAAGATTTCAGAGTGGCGAAATGTCACCAGCGGAGTCCCACAGGGCTCAGTACTTGGACCCATCCTGTTTCTAATATATGTAAACGATCTTCCGGAGGGTATAGTTTCATTCCTCTCAATGTTTGCTGATGATGCAAAAATTATGAGAAGAATCAAGACTGATGAAGATAGAGACAACAGGATGACTTGGATAAACTGGAGGAATGGTCTAGAAAATGGCTGCTAAAGTTCAACTCAGGAAAGTGTAAGGTGATGAAATTAGGCGAAGGGAGCAGGAGGCTAAACACAAGGTATCATCTGGGAGGTGAAATCCTACAAGAGTCAAATAGAGAGAAAGATTTGGGGGTTGATATCACACCGAACCTGTCCCCAGAGGCCCACATCAAAAGAATATCATCAGCGGCATATGCTAGACTGGCCAACATAAGAACTGCCTTTAGAAACTTGTGTAAGGTATCTTTCAGAACCCTGTATACCACTTATATAAGACCAATCCTGGAGTATGCAGCTCCAGCCTGGAGTCCATATCTAGTTAAACACAAAACAAAGCTAGAGAAGATTCAGCGGTATGCCACCAGGCTCGTCCCGGAACTGAGAGGAATGAGCTATGAGGAAAGGCTAAGGGAGCTGAACCTCACATCCCTGGAAAATACAAGAGTAAGGGGAGACATGATAACCACCTACAAAATTCTCAGGGGAATTGACAGGGTGGTCAAAGACAAACTCTTCAGCACGGGTGGAACACGAACAAGGGGACATAGGTGGAAACTTAGTACCCAGATGAGCCACAGAGACGTTAGAAAGAATTTTTCAGTGTCTGAGTAGTTAATAAATGGAATGCTTTAGGCAGTGATGTGGTGGAGGCTGACTCCATACACAGTTTCAAATGTAGATATGATAGAGACCAGTAGGCTCAGGAATCCGTACACCAGTTGATTGACAGTTGAGAGGCGGGACCAAAGAGTCCAAAACTCATGGCTTGAAGTTCTCTGCGTCTAAGACTTGTGCTATGACTTTTACTCCGAAGCATGTCGTTCTTCGTCCCTCTTTGTCGCTTTATGGTCATTCCTTTGTGTACAGGGATTCCACTAAGCGTTTGGGGTTAATCTTTGACACTCGTTTGTCTTGGTCAGCCCATATCTCTTACCTCCAAGTTGAATGCTCTAAGGCCCTTAACCTCCTTATGGTTTTGTCCCATACTTCTTGGGGAGCGGATAGGCGCACGCTCCTCTATTTGCACTCCTCGCTCCTCCTGTCTAAACTCGATTATGGTTGCCCTGCATACTCTTCTGCCTCTCCTTCTACTCTTCGCCGTCTTTATGCTTGGCACCATGCTGGGTTGCGTCTCACCTCTGGTGCATTTCGTTCAACTTCCGCCCTCAGTTTGTATGTTGACACTGGCTTCCTCTCTCTCCAGGACTTCCGTGATCGCTACTGTCTTCGCTATCTTGCGCGGTCCTTACAACATCCTTCCTCTCGCCTCTGTCATGATTTAACTTTTACCCCTTCTGTGGTTCCTGTTCCTCTTCATCGCCTCCCTCATTCTGTTCCGTTATCTCGCTTACAGGATTCTCTTTCTGTTTATATTTCTAATGTTTCTCCTCGTATTGTTCCTTCCTTGCCTCCGTGGAGAGTTTCACTAAAGCTTTTACCCCTCCTACGGTTCTGAAACGCCTTTCCCTTGAGCACTTTTCTTCACACTCCCACTCTATTTCCGTCTTCACCGATGGGTCTAAGTCTGCAGACGGTGTGGGCTACTCTGTTGTTTTTCCTGACCACACTTATATGTGTCGCCTGCCTTCGGAGGCTAGCGTCTTCACAGCAGAACTTTATGCTATTCTCTGTGCTCTCCGTCTCTTGCTTTCTCATTGTCGTTCCTCCTTTGTGGTTGTAGTTGACTCTCGTATAGCCCTCATAGCTCTAGGGTCCTTTAATCCTGTCCATCCGGTGGTCATCGAGATTCAACATTGGCTGTTTCTTATTTCTAGTAAATTTAAATCAGTAGAGTCTTGCTGGGTTCCCAGCCATATTGGTGTTTTTTTAAATGAGCGTTCGGATGCTGCCGCTAGTGAAGCTATCCGTTCTTGTCCCATCTCCGGTAGAGGTATTCGTTATTCCGACTTTTATCCTGTTATTCATTCTTCCATCGTTGCCCGTTGGCAGGGTTGTTGGTCCTCTGTAGTTAGTAATGTCCTGACTTCCAGGACGAGCGTGTGTCTTGCTTTCTGACTGTCCCTCGCGGTCATTTGTACCTTGACAGAATTCTTGGTGAATCGGATACTTTTGATATTGTTCAACTTATGCGTTTCTGTTCTCGTATTGGCATTCTTGGTGATATTTAAGCGCCCTCTGTGGGATATTTGGGCTTGATTCTGATTAATTAATAATTAAAAATAGTAAATTAAATTACGAAGGACCACCCGCTTTTAAAATAAAGAGGGAAACTGAGAATTTAGGATCATTAGATAAAATTCTAGAGACAACCAGTGACTATGGATATGACTAGAAAGTATGATCATAAGAATAATTAATGGGCTGTATTATTAAAGAAACAAACCTCAAACACCTACATTGGGGGGTTATTACTGGAGGTCAGTACGTCCAGGAATCAGTGTGGTTCGTTCACTAATTCAATTAATAATAATCTAATCCTATAAATAATGCTGAATATAATATTATTCATATAAAGAAGGACATGAATATGAGCATAGCAATGAGTTACAGTAAATCACACATTATGTTGAAATATTCTGAATGTATCATATTGCTAGAATATGGAAAAAAGAAATAAGCCTTAGCTTGTAGTAGGTTCCTTTAGATAACCCTGGAAGTCCTCTTAATCTCCAAGTCTGGTACACTGACGAATGGCACGGTTAACATGGAGAAGACAGCATGAGGAATTCGTCTCTCGAGCTGCAAGATAAATAACTACCAGTAGCAATTGATTTAACTACTCAATTCATATTCAAGATTATTGATATCTACAGATGGAATTCTATTCACCTGTTATTAGGTGTTATCTCGCCGCGTGACGCGCAATCACCCCGCTATTATTAAACCTGTAAATGATGCATCAAATAAAGGGTACTTAGCTGTGGGCACTGTATAAGTATTAAGATTGCCGTAATTTCGCATCCCAGGCTCCGGTGAACCTATCCTGGATTGATGCGTTTCAAGCTGGCTGATCACGCGTTGTCAGGAACCAAGTCTAGGGTCCCTCTTTTAACACCAGCACTAGTTGAAGATATTATCTGCAAGGTCGTTCACGCCTCACAGTGGCGGCTTTCATCTGCGGATGAATAACACCTGCCCGATTTGCTGGGCAATGGCGTCGTTTATGAGTACGGTAAGTACAGTTCTGCCTCCTTCCGGCTCTGCACGTGTCCGCGTACCGACTGAGGATGGCGTCCCCCAACCCACGCCGAGTCGACGTTCATGATACAAATTATTGTCTTGAACATTAATATTTCTCGCATTCGCGCTTGAAACTCTAAAGACTGGACGGGTTTATTATTTAGAGGAACGAAATATTATTATTTAACTATTTAAGAATAGTAAATATATAAGGGAGAGGAATTAATGTCTCCCCATGGCATTCATTGATGACGTTAACACTATCGCGAGGTAGACGGTATAATTCTAACGCTCTATTCGGCTTTTAGTTAGAGAACAATTCGTCTGCAATCAGTTGTCATACAGAATGCTTTAATTATGGAGAATCGTATTTAATTCTCACACAAATTGAATATAATGTGTTTTACTGTAAAGAAATCTGACGCAATACTGGCGTCAGGAGACGTGAGAATTCTAGCCTAATGCACAGATGAATTATTAGTACAGGAGAATTCTACGAGTTGTTAATTTTACTTACTACAATATTAAGTATGGTTAGTAATAAGTAATGCGAATACAACAATGCTGTATTCGATGTTGGAAATATCCAACATAACTCCGGGGGGGGATTCCCAGGGTCGCAGTGTACTGTGTTATACTGACCTATCCCGAAGTGATATTAAGATTAATACATTAGTATGTTAATATGTTAGTATGTTAGTACACACATAACGAACGTCCCGGATTTATCAAGAACTTACAAGAATTTGAGTCTTGTTATTCACATGTCAACTGAAACATGTTGTTTGTAGCCTACACAATATATATAAAATTTAACTCTCCCAATTTAAACTAACGGAATCTACAGTGATGCGATATCTTGGGTCACAGTGACGTGTAATGTTTCGTTACGTGATATCACATCGTAGTATCAGCACAGTTTTCTTAGTGGGAAATGAAGGAAATTATTCTTCTTCAGAGTTATAATAGGCTCGCAAATTCCGCCTACATTGTTGAGCTGCAGCTCTAGTGGGACGGTTATTTGGAGGAACAAATTCATTGTCCTCTGAAATTACTGGGGAAGCTGGATCTGATGGATATTCTTGTTCAGTCAGTTCTAGGGGAACCAGCTTCTCTAAAGTTTTTAGAGTAGTGTTGCCTTTGCATAAGACCTTAACCACTCTTAGGACACCTTGTCGATCTGGGTGAATGGTGACGATTTTTCCTATAGGCCACTCGGACCTTGGTCCATCACTGTCGACTAGCACAAGGTCTCCAGGTTTTAATTGTACCTTATTGTAAGGGCTCGAAGCTCCGTAGTGGTACTCTCGTAGAGCTGTGAGGTATTCTCGAGTCCACACCATCATTCCACCTGTTAATAACTCTAGAAAGATGCTGGTAGCTTTCCACCAAGTCTCCTCTGGTCACATGGGATGGGTCTACAGGGTCCTCTTCGGCTAAGGGGATGAGAGGGCCCAGTAGACCTCCATGGATCAAGTGAGAGGGGCTCAATGGTTCTCTCTGGGTGTAATCATCAGACAGGTAGGTGATCGGGCGATTATTGACTCGTGCCTCGATTTCCACAACAATAGTTTGGAGTTCTGAGTAACTGACCTTTTGTCGGTGTAACGTTTTCCTTAGACATCTTTTGACTGTGCCTACCATTCGCTCATAGAACCCACCTTGCCAAGGGGCTCTTGGTGCTATGAATTTCCAGTGACATTGTCTTCTTTGTAAGACTGATTGCACTTCAGGGTGGTTCCAGACTTCTCGCAAACAACTTTCTCCCGCTACAAAATTAGATCCGTTGTCTGATATCATTAATCTAGGACATGATCGACGGGCAGCAAATCTGCGGAAAGCTTGAATGAAAGCTTCAGCACTCATGTCTGGGGTGACCTCTAAGTGCACACCTCTGGTGGTAGCACATGTAAAGACACAAATGTACGCCTTCACTGGTATATTATCTGGGTTACCAGTGAGGAGTAAGGCTCCTGTATAATCTACTCCAGTGGTTTCGAATGGACGAAGATGAACTACTCGCTCTTCTGGGAGTGGAGGAGGTCCTGGGTAAGGACAGACTCTAGCGTCGTATCTCTTACAGATAATACAAGATTTAATAATGGTCTTAACAGTCTGACGACCTTGAGGAAGCCAGTACTTTTGTCTAAGGTCGGTGAGAGTATCTAAAACTCCACCATGTAGGGTACCATATTGATGGTGATGTAAGACAAAAAGTTTAGTTATGATGTGGTGGCGAGGTAAAAGGATTGGGTTCTTAGTGTCTAAGTCAATCTTTGCATGTAGCAAACGTCCTCCACATCGTAGTATGTTATGAGTGTTGACATCGTACCAGATGCCCAGAGATTTAGTGAGTTTACCCGGAAGATTCTCAAATTCGCTTCCGTAAGTCTCTTGCTGCGCTCTCTTAATCCAATAATGAACAGGATTGGGAAATTTGTGTCGAATCCCTACTTTAGAGAGAAAATCAAACACGTGTGGAGTCACTCGTAACAATTTGCTTAAATTAGAATAATGATGAGGATTAATGGCTAATGTTCGCTGCGGCTCTGGTTCCTTCATGGGAGCGGTGATACTGGTCACTATGACTTGTGGCTTCTGTTTGGGCCACTGACCACCAACAAGCCATGAAGGTCCGTTGAACCACAGCGAAGATTTGACAAGTTGTTTTAATGTCAACCCTCTTGACAAATAATCTGCAGGATTGTCCTTAGTAGGGACATGTCTAAACTTATAACCTGCGGATAAATCATGAATCTCCCTGACGCGATTACTGACGTAAGGAGTTTTGTTGTTACTGTTTCTTACCCATTGTAAGACTGCCTCGTTGTCTGACCACACTACAATCTCCATAATTATGGAGAATCGTATTTAATTCTCACACAAATTGAATATAATGTGTTTTACTGTAAAGAAATCTGACGCAATACTGGCGTCAGGTGACGTGAGAATTCTAGCCTAATGCACAGATGAATTATTAGTACAGGAGAATTCTACGAGTTGTTAATTTTACTTACTACAATATTAAGTATGGTTAGTAATAAGTAATGAGAATACAACAATGCTGTATTCGATGTTGGAAATATCCAACACCCTCTGATTATTTCGCACATTGATGGTGCTATATAGCCTTCCTGGTTTGGTGCTTTCTTTTGATAATTACCTTACCTTAGGTGCATCTCTCACATCCTTTCCTCGTAACTCATGACTCTTTGTTCCGGGACAAGTTTAGTGGTATACCTCTGAAACTTTTCCAGCTTCGTCTTGTGCTTGACAAAGTACGGGCTCCATGCAGGTGCTGCATACTCCAGGATTGGTCTTACATTTGTGGTATACAAGATTCTAAATGATTCCTTACACAGGTTCCTGATTACTGTTCTGATGTTAGCCAGGCTCGCATATGCCGCAGACGTAATTCTTTTTATGTGAGCTTCAGGAGACAGGTTTGGTGTGATATCAACCCCCCTAGATCTTTTTCTCTGTCCGTTTCATGGAGTACTTCCTCTCCTATTCTGTATCCTGTGTCTGGCCTTCTGTTTCCGCCGCCTAGTTTCATTACTTTGTATTTACTCGGGTTGAACTTGAGCAGCCATTTGTTTGACCATTTATTCAATCTTTTCAGGTCATCTTGTAGCCTCCTACTATTCTCCTCTGTTTCAATCCTCCTTATAATTTTTGCGTCATCAGCAAACATTGAGAAAAACGAGTCTATACCCTCTGGGAGATCATTTACATATATAAGAAACAGTATAGGTCCAAGGACTGACCCCTGCGGGACTCCACTTGTGACGTCTCGCCAATCTGAGACCTCACCCCTCACAGTGACCCGTTGTCTTCTGTTGCCTAGGTACTCCCTTATCCAATGGAGTACCTTCCCTTTCACTCCAGCCTGCATCTTCTGCTTTTTCACTAGCCTCTTGTGTGGTACTGTATCAAAGGCTTTCTGGCAATCAAAAAATATGCAGTCTGTCCTCTCTTTCTTGCCTTATTTTTGTTGCCTGGTCATAGAATTCAATTAACCCTGTAAGGCAGGACTTGGCATCCTTGAACCCATGTTGATGCTGTGTTACAAAGTCAACTTCGCTCCAGATGTTCCACTAGCTTCCTTCGCACAATCTTCTCCATCAGCTTGCATGGTATGCAGGTTAGGGACACTGGCCTGTAGTTCTGTGCCTCCTGTCTATCCCCCTTTCTTGTATATCGGGACTACATTAGCTGTTTTCCAAATTTCTGGCAGCTCCCCTGTTGCCAGTGATTTGTTATACACTATGGAGAGTAGCAGGCACAGTGTTTCTGCTCCCTTCCTTTAGTATCCAAGGGAAGATTCCATCTGGGCCTATAGCCTTTGTCACATCCAACTCTAGTAACAACTTCCTAACTTCCCCGCTGGTAATCTCAAACTCTTCTAGTGGTTCCTGGTTAACTATTCCTTCTCTTATCTCTGGAATTTCTCCTTGCTCTAAGGTGAAGACCTCCTGGAATTTCTTATTCAGTTCCTCACACACTTCCTTGTCGTTTGTAGCGAAACCTTCTGCCCTATCCTTAATTTCATTACCACACAAAGGCAGTGGACTTATATACTGTGACTCGCAGAGTGCACTCATGGCATTGAGCGTACATAGTAGTGACACCCAGAAAATAGTCAGTGATATTCGAATGAATGTTTTAGCTGCTAAAGAAAACAGATTTGAAATTAAATTCCTATGGATACCATCACATGTTGGCATCTCAAGGCATGACACTGTTGATATGCTTGCAAAGACAGCCTGTAGAAAATCAGTGGTAGAAATTGATTTGGGTGTTTCATTAGCAGTGACAAAGAGAATACTTAAACAAATATCTAATGAAGATCTCACCGACCTAACAAATTCACAAAGACCTGAAAGTTGTAGCATTAAATATTATGATAGATATCGTGAGGAGACATTCACATATGGGACTAATAGAACAAGAACACGGTAATGTGATGTTATAGTGGCCAGAATACGCCTGGGATATAGACGTATCTGGCAGCTTTCTCAAAACTCAAATGTCGAGTACACAATGTGTCAACTTTGTGAAAGCGAAAACATGCACTCTCTTTAACATTATATTGTAGAATGTCCCATATTGACTGACTTTCGCACTCCTGGGCTAAGGTATGCTGAACTGTGTAATTACTATATGAGTACTGGAACATTTGATGATATATTGGACTTGTACCCAAGATTACCCATGTAATGTATCATTTATACAATGTATGTATGTGATGTAACTATATAACCTGTGCTTTTAAAAGCACCTTAATCACCTTCAGTAATTAAGTGCTTAATTGCACACTAGTTTCTCTATCAGCTATCTCACCCTGTCAGAGTAAATGACAAATATATTTGAATGCATGTGTGTGTATGTATATGTATGTGTATAAAGTATATATGAAAGCTGATCAGAATTACATTTCACCTTTGTAAATTCACATTAATGACACTATGTAAAGGACACATCGAACACTTTATGTAGGGCATACGTAAATCTGTGTATCTATGTATTTACATATGTAGGTTAGCTTAGCATTTTAAAATCACCGAATCACCTATCTCTGGTTGACTGTTCAATAAACCCTTGAACTATATGTTTAACACATCTCTAACCCTGTCCATGGAGGACAGAAGAAAATGTATATATGCTGGTTCAACCCGTCCTCTTAAAAATAACGTCACTTTTGGCTCGTATGCGCGATATGGCTAAATTTGGACGTAATTTGAAATGAAATCGGCTCATAAAAGTGACGTTCTCTTCCGTTTTCTGTTTGAGTTGTCCGGCGTACGCGCAGAGGTTATGAGAGGGCACTTTAAATTAACGTTTTTCATAACGTTTTGAAACTTTATGAGACTTTCCTGCCCACCTAACCTATCAGAGGACCCTTAACTTACTGTTGTTGAAAAAAAAATCCCAAATTTATTTTCATTTTTTTTTAATTTTCAAATTACGTCCAAATTCGGCCATACAGGCAAACGGCCAAAACCGACGTTCTTTTTAAGAGGACAGGTTGGCTGGTTAGCATTGTAACTGTGAGGCCACGTCTGTGATAGAAAAAAAAATAAAAAACTGTTGTTTTTCTCCTTATGTGGCTGTGCAGCAATTTAGGCCGAGTCTTTGCCTTGCTCGTGATGTCATTTTCGTATTGTCTTTCTGCCTCTCTTCTCATCCTGACATATTCATTCCTGGCATTCTGGTATCTTTCTCTGCTCCCAAGTATCCTGTTATTCCTATAGTTTCTCCATGCCCTTTTACTTTGCTGCTTAGCTAGTCTACATCTCTGATTAAACCATGGGTTTCTCATCTTCATGTCGTTGTCTTCCTTTTGGACTTTTGGACTTCCTTTTGTGATGTGGCCCAGTCTGATATAGTCTTGGGCCGTCTTACCCCTGAGCTCTGTTACCCATTTTATATCTGTTAGGAATCTTCTTATCTCCTCGTAGTTTCCCTAATGGAAAGCCAGCCTTTTGTTTTCAGTGCCGCTCCTCGAGTTCATTAACCCTTCCTCAACCAGATACTCAAACACCAGTGTACTGTGGTCGCTTATTCCTACTGGGGCGTCAAAACCGATTTCCCTTATGTCGGAGTTGTTCAGAGTGAAGACTAGGTCGAATCTTGCTGATTCATTATTACCTCTCATCCTAGTGGGTTCCTTGACATGTTGGCTTAGAATGTTTCTTGTCGCCACCTCCATTAGCTTGGTTCTCCATGTATCCTCTCCTCAATGCGGATCATTGTTCTCCCATTCTATCCTTCCATGATTGAATTCCACCATGATGACCAGATGGGATCTATTTCTACAGGCAGCAGAGGCTGCCTTCTCAGTTATAGTGTTAACTGCCGTGTTGTTGTTGTCATACTCTTGCCATGGTCTTTTGTCATTTGGTGGAGGGTTATATATCACAGCTACTACTACTTTTGGTCCTTCCATTGTCATGATGCCTGTTATGTAGTCTCTGAAACCCCCGCAGCCCGGGATGGCCATCTCCTTGAAACTCCATTCTATTCTCATTAGTAGGGCCACTCCACCTCCTCCCCATCCCTCCCTCTCTTTCCTTATTACAGTGTAGTTCTGGGGAAACACTGCATTCGTTATGATTCCTGAGAGTTTTGTTTCAGTGAGTCCGATTACATCTGGGCTCACTTCCTGTGCTCTTTCCCTTATTTTTCTTGCCTTGCTTGTGATCCCATCTATGTTCGAGTACATCACCCTAAAACTGACTCTCTTCTGTCCCTTCTCAAATCCTTTTGCTTCCCCTGAAGCAGTGAAACATGGAGGGAATTGGGATGGGAGGACCTATGATGGGGGACCTGGGGGACCTGGTTTGTGTGGGGGCTGGGAGGATCCGGTCTGAGGAGGGTGGTGTAGGGGGTGGGGAGACGGGGGAGGCTTGGGGGTGGGGAGGCTGGAGAGGCTTGGGGGGGGGGGAGGCGGTGGAGGCATTAGGGGTGGGGAGGCTGGGGAGGCTTGGGGGAGGTGGGTGAGAGGGGAAGGCTTGGGGGAGTGGGTGAGAGGGGGAAGGCTTTGGGGAGTGTGGGAGAAGGGGAGGCTTGGTGGGGTGTGTGAGGAGGGAGGTTTTGGAGGAATGGGGGGCTTCGGGGTGTATAACAGGGAGGAGGGCTTGGGGGGATGAGGATGGGGGAAAGGGAGTGCTGAGGGGGTTGAGGAAGAAGGGAGGGCTTTGGAGAGTGGGGGAGCAGGAAGGGTTTAGGAGAGTGGGGGAGAAGGAAGGCCTCAAGCAGGTGGGGGATACTGGAGAGTTTGGGGGGGGGGGGAAGAATGGAGGGCTTGGGGGTCGGGGAGGAGGGAGGGCATGGGGGATTAAGGAGGGCCTGGTGGGGTGGGGGAGATGGGAGTTCCTGAGGAGGGGAGAGTGGGGAAAAGTACCCAAGGTGGGCACCAGGGGTTGGGGCAGGTAGGGCATCTATTGGGTGGAGGATGGGGAAGGTGCTTCTCTCACTGTGTCTGTTGAGTTGCTTGTGGAGGGTTCCCCGGTCCCCTCTGGGATTGTAGGGCTCAGGGTTGTGACTCCCTGATTTCTTTCTCTCTCCCTGCACTCCATCCTGGCGGATGCTGCCTTCCTACTCTCGTCCCTTGTCATATCCCTCTGTACGAATACTTTTTTGAACTTCTGTACATTTGCTAGTCCACTCTTCCTTGCTAACAAATCTCTTGCTTGTGAATACCACCTTTATCAGTCGGTCTGTGTCCTTGTTGTACCGTCCGATCCTGAAAATCTTTTCGATATTTTGGTCAGCCCTTTCCATCTTTAGTTCCTTAAGGATCTCATTAACTTCATTTTTGTCCTTCTCTCTCCTGTCCATTGGACCGGTCCCTGTTTGCTCCTTAATGCCTACTATTACTTCTGCTCTTTTCTGCTCTATCAGCTGGCTAGTACATTTAGCTGCATCC
This sequence comes from Procambarus clarkii, assembly GCF_040958095.1. NCBI lineage: Eukaryota > Metazoa > Arthropoda > Malacostraca > Decapoda > Cambaridae > Procambarus > Procambarus clarkii. The sequence continues at coordinate 5,963,707 of NC_091219.1, forward strand.
TGAGAAGCCACTTCCATGTCAACTTCCCTAACTGCAGACCTAGCTTCAGGGCTCTTTTTAAGCAGTTCTGCAAAAGAGCGTTGTGGTGAAGAATTCCCCTCAACAGTAGCATTCCTATCTCAGTTCGTGTCTTATATTGGGGATGGAGTCTCCTTCAGGCTTCTTATCTCCTCCTTTGCTGCCCTTAGTTCATCCTGCAGGTTGGTTACTGTGTCCCTCATTACCCTCAATCCTTCACTGAATTAATCCCACATTTGGTGGAATATTCCCTTAATCCAGGCCTCCTGTTCCCCCCCCCCCCCACCCTCTAAGTTTGTCCCTCCCATGTCTGTCTTCCTGTGGCTGCTTCCCGGAGTCAGTCTCACAGACATGTTTTCTCCCTATGAGAGAGATAGAGGTGGGAGATAGTTGAGAGAGATGAGAGAGAAGGGGGGGTGGGAAGAGAGATAAGAGAGAAGGAGGGAGAGGGATGAGAGAGATGGAGGGGAGAGATGAGAGAGAAGGGGGGGAGAGAGATGATAGAGAAGGGGGGAGAGAGATGAGAGAGAAGGGGGAGAGATGAGAGAGAAGGGGGGAGAGATGAGAGAGAAGGGGGGAAAGAGATGAGAGAGAAGGGGGAAAGAGATGAGAGAAAAGGGGGGTGGGGAGAGAGATAAGAGAGAAGGGGGAGAGGGATGAGAGAGAAGGGGCGGAGAGAGATGAGAGTGAAGGGGGGGAGAGAGATGAGAGAGTAGGGGGGAGAGAGATGAGAGAGAAGGGGGGGGAGATGAGAGAGGTGGGGGAGAGATGAGAAAAAAGGGGGGAGAGATGAGAGAGAAGGGGGGTGGGGAGAGAGATAAGAGAGAAGGGGGGAGAGATGAGAGAGAAGGGGGGAGAGATGAGAGAGAAGGGGGGAGAGATGAGAGAGAGGGGGAGAGATGCGAGAGAGGGGGAGAGAGATGAGAGAGAAGGGGGGAGAGATGAGAGAGAGGGGGAGAGATGAGAGAGAGGGGGAGAAATGAGAGAGAAGGGGGAAAGATGAGAGAGAAGGCGGGGGTGGGGTGGGGAGAGATATAAGAGAGAAGGGAGGAGAGGGACGAGAGAGAAGGGGGGAGAGATGAGAGAGCAGGGGGAGAGTGATGAGAGAGAAGGGGGGAAAGAGATGAGAGAGAAGGGGGGAGATAGATTACAGAGAAGGGTGGGGGGAGAGATGACAGGGAAGGGGGGAGAGATGAGAGAGAAGGGGGGAGAGAGATGAGAGAGAAGGGGGGAGAGAGATGAGAGAGAAGGGGGAGAGAGATGACAGAGAAGGGGGGAGAGATGAGAGAGAAGGGGGGAGAGAGATGAGAGAGAAGGGGGGAGAGATGAGAGAGAAGGGGGGGGAGAGCTGAGAGAGAAGGGGAGAAAGAGATGAGAGAGAAGGGGGGAGATAGATTACAGAGAAGGGTGGGGGGAGAGATGACAGAGAAGGGGGGAGAGATGAGAGAGAAGGGGGGAGAGAGATGAGAGAGAAGGGGGGAGAGAGATGAGAGAGAAGGGGGAGAGAGATGACAGAGAAGGGGGGAGAGATGAGAGAGAAGGGGGGAGAGAGATGAGAGAGAAGGGGGGGGAGAGATGAGAGAGAAGGGGGGGGAGAGATGAGAGAGAAGGGGGGAGAGAGAGATGAGAGGGAAGGGGGGAGAGAGATGAGATAGAAGGGGGGAGAGATGAAAGAGAAGGGGGGGGAGAGATGAGAGAGAAGGGGGAGAGAGATGAGAGAGATGAGAGAGATGAGAGAGATGAGAGAGAAGGGGGGAGAGAGAGATGAGAGAGAAGGGGGGGGGAGAGAGATGATAGAGAAGAAGGGGGAGAGAGAGAGAGAGAGAGAGAGAGAGAGAGAGAGAGATGGGGGGGAGACAAGTGAGAGAGGTGGAGGGAGTGGTTGACAGGGAGAGAGTTGGAGGGAGAGGGAGAGAGAGAGGGGGAACTAATGAGAGAGAGAGGGAGAGGAGAGCGTGAGAGAGGAAAGTGTCAGCTAGGAGGGGGACCTAGGAATGGTCGCTTCTCGCCAGGGTGTCAAATCCTGTTTGTGATTGTGTGTGTGTGTACTCACCTATTTGTGCTTGCGGGGTTTGAGTTCTGGCTCTTTGGTCCCGCCTCTCAACTGTCAATCAACTGGTGTACAGGTTCCTGAGCCTACTGGGCTCTATCATATCTACATTTAAAACTGTGTATGGAGTCAGCCTCCACCACATCACTGTCTAATGCATTCCATCCGTTAACTACTCTGACACTGAAAAAGTTCCTTCTAACGCCTCTGTGGCTCATGTGGGTACTCAGTTTCCACCTGTGTCCCCTTGTTCCCGTCCCTCCAGTGTTGAATAGTTCATCCTTGTTTACCCGGTCGATTCCTCTGAGGATTTTGTAGGTTGTGATCATGTCCCCCCTTACTCCTCTGTCTTCCAGTGTCGTAAGGTGCATTTCCCGCAGCCTTTCCTCGTAACTCATGCCTCTAAGTTCTGGGACTAGTCTAGTAGCATACCTTTGGACTTTTTCCAGCTTCGTCTTGTGCTTGAAAAGGTACGGGCTCCATACTGGGGCCGCATACTCCAGGATTGGTCTTACATATGTGGTGTACAAGATTCTGAATGATTCCTTACACAGGTTCCTGAACGCCGTTCTGATGTTAGCCAGCCTCGCATATGCCGCAGACGTTATTCACTTTATGTGGGCTTCAGGAGACAGGTTTGGTGTGATATCAACTCCTACATCTTTCTCTCTGTCTGTTTCATTAAGTACTTCATCTCCTATTCTGTATCCTGTGTCTGGCCTCCTGTTTCCACTGCCTAGTTTCATTACTTTGCATTTACTCGGGTTGAACTTCAACAGCCATTTGTTGGACCATTCACTCAGAATATCTAGATCATCTTGTAGCCTCCTACTATCATTCTCTGTTTCAATCCTCCTCATAATTTTTGCATCGTCGGCAAACATTGAGAGGAACGAATCTATACCCTCTGGGAGATCATTTACATATACCAGAAACAGTATAGGTCCAAGGACTGACCCCTGCGGGACTCCACTTGTGACGTCTCGCCAATCTGAGACCTCACCCCTCACACAGACTCGTTGTCTCCTGTTGCTTAGGTACTCCTGTATCCACCGGAGTACCTTCCCTTTCACTCCAGCCTGCATCTCCAACTTTCGCACTAGCCTCTTGTGTGGCACTGTATCAAAGGCTTTCTGACAATCCAAAAATATGCAATCTGCCCACCCTTCTCTTTCTTGCCTTATTTTGTGTGTGTACTCACCTAGTTGTACTCACCTAGTTGTGTTTGCGGGGGTTGAGCTCTGGCTCTTTGGTCCCGCCTCTGAACCGTCAATCAACAGGTGTACAGATTCCTGAGCCTATAGGGCTCTATCATATCTACACTTGAAACTGTGTATGGAGTCAGCCTCCACCACATCTCTTCCTAATGCATTCCATTTGTCCACCACTCTGACACTAAAAAAGTTCTTTCTAATATCTCTGTGGCTCATTTGGGCACTCAGTTTCCACCTGTGTCCCCTTGTATGTGTTCCCCTTGTGTTAAATAGACTGTCCTTATCTACCCTATCAATTCCCTTCAGAATCTTGAATGTGGTGATCATGTCCCCCCTAACTCTTCTGTCTTCCAGCGAAGTGAGGTTTAATTCCGGTAATCTCTCCTCGTAGCTCATACCTCTCAGCTCGGGTACTAGTCTGGTGGCAAACCTTTGAACCTTTTCCAGTTTAGTCTTATCCTTGACTAGATATGGACTCCATGCTGGGGCTGCATACTCCAGGATTGGCCTGACATATGTGGTATACAAAGTTCTGAATAATTATTTACACAAGTTTCTGAATGCCGTTCGTATGTTGGCCAGCCTGGCATATGCCGCTGATGTTATCCGCTTGATATGTGCTGCAGGAGGCAGGTCTTGCGTGATATCAACCCCCAAGTCTTTTTCCTTCTCTGACTCCTGAAGAATTTCCTCTCCCAGATGATACCTTGTATCTGCCCTCCTGCTCCCTACACCTATCTTCATTACATTACATTTGGTTGGGTTAGACTCTAACAACCATTTGTTCGACCATTCCTTCAGCTTGTCTAGGTCTTCTTGAAGCCTCAAACAGTCCTCTTCTGTTTTAATCCTTCTCATAGTTTTAGCATCGTCTGCAGACATTGAGAGAAATGAATCGATACCCTCTGGGAGATCATTTACATATATGAGGAACAAGATAGGACCGAGTACAGAGCCCTGTGGGACTCCACTGGTGTGTGTGTGTGTGTGTGTGTGTGTGTGTGTGTGTGTGTGTGTGTGTGTGTGTGTGTGTGTGTGTGTGTGTGTGTGTGTGTGTGTGTGTGTGTGTGTGTGTGTTTGTGTGTTTGTTTGTGTGTGTGTGTGTGTGTGTGTGTGTGTGTGTGTGTGTGTGTGTGTGTTTGTGTGTTTGTGTGTGTGTGTGTGTGTGTGTGTGTGTGTGTGTGTGTGTGTGTGTGTGTGTGTGTGTGTGTGTGTGTGTGTGTGTGTGTGTGTGTACTCACCTAATTGTACTCACCTAATTGTGCTTGCGGGGGGTTGAGCTCTGGCTCTTTGGTCCCGCCTCTCAAGCGTCAATCAACTGGTGTACAGATTCCTGAGCCTATTGGGCTCTATCATATCTACATTTGAAACTGTGTATGGAGTCAGCCTCCACCACATCACTTCCTAATGCATTCCATTTACTAACTACTCTGACACTGAAAAAGTTCTTTCTAACGTCTCTGTGGCTCATTTGGGTACTCAGCTTCCACCTGTGTCCCCTTGTTCGCGTCCCACCAGTGTTGAATAGTTCATCCTTGTTTACCCGGTCGATTCCCCTGAAGATTTTGTAGGTTGTGATCATGTCCCCCCTTACTCTTCTGTCTTCTTCTTCTGTGTGTGTGTGTGTGTGTGTGTGTGTGTGTGTGTGTGTGTGTGTGTGTGTGTGTACTCACCTAGTTGTACTCACCTAGTTGTGTTTGCGGGGGTTGAGCTCTGGCTCTTTGGTCCCGCCTCTCAACCGTCAATCAACAGGTGTACAGGTTCCTGAGCCAATTGGGCGCTATCATATCTACACTTGAAACTGTGTATGGAGTCAGCCTCCACCACATCACTTCCTAATGCATTCCATTTGTCAACCACTCTGACACTAAAAAAGTTCTTTCTAATATCTCTGTGGCTCATTTGGGCACTCTGTTTCCACCTGTGTCCCCTTGTGCGTGTTCCCCTTGTGTTAAATAGACTGTCTTTATCTACCCTATCAATCCCCTTCAGAATCTTGAATGTGGTGATCATGTCCCCCCTAACTCTTCTGTCTTCCAGCGAAGTGAGGTTTAATTCCCGTAGTCTCTCCTCGTAGCTCATACCTCTCAGCTCGGGTACTAGTCTGGTGGCAAACCTTTGAACCTTTTCCAGTTTAGTCTTATCCTTGACTAGATATGGACTCCATGCTGGGGCTGCAAACTCCAGGATTGGCCTGACATATGTGGTATACAAAGTTCTGAATGATTCTTTACACAAGTTTCTGAATGCCGTTCGTATGTTGGCCAGCCTGGCATATGCCGCTGATGTTATCCGCTTGATATGTGCTGCAGGAGACAGGTCTGGCGTGATATCAACCCCCAAGTCTTTTTCCTTCTCTGACTCCTGAAGAATTTCCTCTCCCAGATGATACCTTGTATCTGCCCTCCTGCTCCCTACACCTATCTTCATTACATTACATTTGGTTGGGTTAAACTCTAACAACCATTTGTTCGACCATTCCTTCAGCTTGTCTAGGTCTTCTTGAAGCCTCAAACAGTCCTCTTCTGTTTTAATCCTTCTCATAATTTTAGCATCGTCCGCAAACATTGAGAGAAATGAATCGATACCCTCCGGGAGATCATTTACATATATCAGAAACAAGATAGGACCGAGTACAGAGCCCTGTGGGACTCCACTGGTGACTTCACGCCAATCGGAGGTCTCACCCCTCACCGTAACTCTCTGCTTCCTATTGCTTAGATACTCCCTTATCCACTGGAGCACCTTACCAGCTACACCTGCCTGTCTCTCCAGCTTATGTACCAGCCTCTTATGCGGTACTGTGTCAAAGGCTTTCCGACAATCCAAGAAAATGCAGTCCGCCCAGCCCTTTCTTTCTTGCTTAATCTGTGTCACCTGATCGTAGAATTCTATCAAGCCTGTAAGGCAAGATTTACCCTCCCTGAATCCATGTTGGCGATTTGTCACGAAGTCCCTTCTCTCCAGATGTGTTACCAGGTTTTTTCTCACGATCTTCTCCATCACCTTGCATGGTATACAAGTCAAGGACACTGGCCTGTAGTTCAGTGCCTCTTGTCTGTCGCCCTTTTTGTATATTGGGACCACATTCGCCGTCTTCCATATTTCTGGTAGGTCTCCCGTCTTACTATACACTATGGAGAGTGGCAGGCAAAGTGCCTCTGCACACTCTTTCAGTACCCATGGTGAGATCCCATCTGGACCAACAGCCTTTCTAACATCCAGATCCAGCAGGTGTCTCTTGACCTCCTCTCTCGTAATTTCGAACTCCTCCAAGGCCGCCTGGTTTACCTCCCTTTCTCCTAGCACAGTGACCTCACCCTGTTCTATTGTGAAGACCTCCTGGAACCTCTTGTTGAGTTCCTCACACACCTCTCTGTCATTCTCTGTATACCTGTCCTCGCCTGTTCTAAGTTTCAATACCTGTTCTTTCACTGTTGTTTTCCTTCTGATGTGACTGTGGAGTAGCTTTGGTTCGGTCTTGGCTTTGTTTGCTATATCATTTTCAAAATTTTTCTCTGCTTCTCTTCTCACCCTGACGTACTCATTCCTGGTTCTCTGGTATCTCTCTCTGCTTTCTGGTGTTCTGTTATTCCGGAAGTTCCTCCACGCCTTTTTGTTCAGTTTCTTCGCTTCCATACATGCCCTATTATACCATGGATTCTTCTGTTGCTTCTCGGATTTTTCCCTTTGGGCCGGGATGAACCTGTTTACTGCCTCCTGACACTTTTGGGTAACATAGTCCATCATACCCTGTACAGACTTGTCTCTGAGGTCTGTGTCCCAAGGTATTTCACTTAGGAAACTTCTCATCTGTTCATAATTCCCCTTTCGGTATGCCAGCCTTTTGATTCCTAGTTGATTTGTGTGTGTGTGTGTGTGTGTGTGTGTGTGTGTGTGTGTGTGTGTGTGTGTGTGTGTGTGTGTGTGTGTGTGTGTGTGTGTGTGTGTGTGTGTGTGTGTGTGAGCGTGTGCGTGTACGTGAGGGTGTTGTCTTCAGTTTACTGTGGGGGGGGGATGGGAGGGGGGGGGGGAAGATCTAGGGGACTTAGCGACATGTCCGGTGAGGTCATATTAAGGTCCTAGCCTCCTGTCTACCAATTTCTCTTGTATCATTGAATGGAATGCTTTAGTGACTTTGATATGATATTATATAAACCCTGCACTCTGTTGAAGACTTAAGGGTACTGTTGGAGTACTGTACTGTTGGAGGTGCTACAGTGAGGGGGGTGGGGGTAGGGGTGAGAGAAGGTAGGGGGTTGTGTAGTTTTTTTTTTGTTCCCACTTGGGTGCCACGAAACGAGAACCCACGTGAGCCGTGAGCCGTATACGGTGTCTTGAGGTTCGTTTATGTTTGTTACTTATATCCAGGACTAACTATTATAATACATTAAGTCTGTACACTAGTGGTGTACTGACTTATTGAGAGGCCTCACCATCAATCCACTCCCCCCACAACACAAACATATGATAGAAGTACTGTTGACGTCTCGTAGGCCTGCTGGAGTCCACGCTGCTGCCAGGCGTATATACCTCCCTCTTATTCGTTATACCACCAGTAATCACCTTCTTGTTCCCCCTTAGCACCGGTATAGCTCTAATGCTGCACGTTTTAGACTCACTTCCTCACTATTCTATTCACTATTAGTTTTCGTCTTCACTGTCACATCAAGTTGTGTACCCTCTAATCAGTTGCGCCACATGCTTGTCTTGACACTGATGTCGTACCCCTGGTCTTGACTAATTTGCACTATCGGACGCAATCAATGAATTTTGAAGTTTCTAATCGGTGTGTTGCACTTTGTATAATCACTAATCAACGAATTTTCCGTGTATCCCTCTAATGTCCCGAAATATGAAGCTTAATCGAACGAGCAACGCGCAACGCGTCTACCATCCGGTGACCCAGAATGTGTGTATCAATGTATGTACACATTGATACTCACATGTACACGTGATAATCTATCAAATTCATATAACATAAACAAACAAACACACACACACATTTGAGAAGGGACAGAAGAAAGTGAGCCTCAAAGCGATGAACACTAACATAGATGGAATTACAAATAAAGCAAATGAGCTTGGAGAACTGGTACTAGAGGAAAACCATGACATAATAGCCCTTACAGAAACAAAGATCACGAAAACGATAACAAACGCAGTGTTCCCACAGGACTATTATGTTATGAGGAAAGAGAGGGAAGAAAGAGGTGGGGGTGGTGTAGCTCTGCTGGTAAGAAAAGGCTGGGATTTTGAGGAGATGGATATTCAGGGCTGTGAAGGTTTCAGTGACTACATAGCAGGTACTGTAACAAATGGAAAGAAAAAAATTATAGTCGTAGTCATATATAATCCACCACCAAATGACAGAAGACCTAGACAGGAATATGATATGAAACAACATGGCCACCATTAACATAATAGAAAGAGCAGCTTCTGTTGCTAGCAGGAATGGATCTGGACTCCTAATTATGAGAGACTTCAACCATATATATATATGTTGTATATATATATACAACATATATATATATATATATATATATATATATATATATATATATATATATATATATATATATATATATGTGTGATGTTGGGGTTTTCCACCTCTCTATTATTCTCTACCCTTACTCTGGGGTGAGCAATAGTTATGCTCAAGGTAACTCACCGTAGCCCTGCGGGTCTTCCCTCGATCCTCACGGCGCCACTGCACGCCAGGAGAGTCTCCCAGTCAATCTTAACGGCCTCTTATTAAGAAAGAGTGAGAACACGACTCGATCACATCGACCGTCGTGTGCCCTCCCCAACAATAGGGCTCTACGGTTAATCACAAGGTCGCCAATTGGTGTTTAAGGTGGCCAATAACACCATCAGTGGACTGGTGTATTCAGTGGTAGCCTTGGCAAGGTCACACTCAAAGATCAGGAATCAGGCAGGTACTTATTGTTATCACTCTATGCTTACAGGTATAGTATAGCCACAAGATCAATGGAGGGGATGATAAAAACACAAAGAGAGTTTTGTATTTTACTTAAAATGTATGAAAGATGTCACAAGGCCACACAATAATCATAAATCAACTGATCCTGACGCGGCTGGTAATTCCCACGGATATTATGCGATCATCAGGGGGCAACATCTCCCCCCCCCTCATCAAGTGTCAAAAACCAGCTGATCGCGTGGCCTCTCCGCGCGAACTTTGCTTGTTTTCTAGATTCGCTGTTTCGTTAAATTCTCCAATATTACTAGAAACTCGCACACTCGATATTGGCTAAATAAACCGGATTACTCAGTTACACTGTACTCAGGCTCAAACAGTCTTTTCTACAATCAATGCTATAATGATTCACTGTAATGGCTTTACATTGTTCTTCACTCAACCATATATTATGAAATATTAACACTGGAGTTTTCAATACTTTCTCTCGTGGGCGATAACGCAATAATTCACTGTACTCACAAATGATTATTCACTGAATGAACATAGACATATATATGGTATATAAATCAATCATCAATACATGGAAAATAAATAGTTTCTGGGCACATAGCCTAACCTCCACATACTGGCATAATCTTATATATAATTTACCACTATATGTTCATATCAAAATCTATAGAAAGATATACACAACACAGTAAATTTATCACTGGTTCCTGGTGCCTGTACACACCAATAATCAACATAAATAATACAAGTACTCTTGATAGTACTGTCTAGCACCCTGGTGCTTTACCGTGACATAGGTGAGACTTGCTCACGACATATAAAATCTTCAGGCTAGATAATATAGCCAAATAATATAGCTAACTAAAGGGGAATGGGGAGGGAACTAGAACCACCTACTTCACCCTATCCTCCGATGAGAGTCGAGATGTAGCTCCTGGTCCTCGTGTCGGGCACGCCCCCACACTACACGTCGTCGTGTCCTACCAGAGCCTCTCGTCGTCCCACCGTTTAGCGCGTCGTCTCCGTGCCTCCTCACTGCAGGTCCGTCCTCCTCCTTGACTTCTTGAAGGTTGGAGTCGGTCTCCTGGCCGTCGTCTTCTCCCAGCAACGGCTGTCGCCTACGTCTCAGCTACAGTCGTCCGGTTTCCCCAAATAGTCCTCTCTTCCTCAGCTACCCAGTGGCTCTGTCAGCCACTACGCTGTCACGAACTGGTGAATTGCCACTGACGTCAACATACGTCACTGCACGGCTTCACTGCTACTGGCACAGTACCTGACTGGAGCACTTGTTGCTCAAATAACCGTCAATTTCCTCTTCTGGTTCAACACATGAACTAGGGAAGACTTCTCAGAGTACTGGCGGACTTCAGGTGACGCGTAAATCCACGGTAGTGGGAAACAGCTGTCCGACAGACAGGACCACTCGTCGCACGTCCGACCTCTATGACGTGTCGTGTCTGACTGCTGGCGCCAGCCCGGCGCGCGGACTGGACCCCCTTCCTTCGTGACGTCACTTTTACTACGGGAAGTTTTCATTGGCTCCCGGTGCCACATTGCTGTCGGTGACCAATCCGGTGCCACTGACGTCACACGGTTTTGGCGGGAGATCAGAGAGGCCAGCGCCATCTTGGCTCCCTAAAGGGCCTAAACCACAGGCCAAAACATTACCATTTCACAAATTTCTCGGCTCTCCGAGAACACTTCACTCTCTCCCATATATCAAATTGTAGCCTGCAACGTAGAGAACGCTTGGGAAAAGTAGACATGACTCTTACTGCAGGCGTGGGAGAATTATAAGGGGGGGAACTCCGTCACATACCCCTCCCCTTGAAATAAGAGTCATGTCTCGTTAGTGTATGCGGGATAGGGCGTCCGCTACTACGTTTTCCTTCCCCTTGATGTGTTTGATCTCCAGCCGGTATTCTTGCAGTAACAACGCCCACCTAGTTAGACGTTGGTTGGAATTCTTCATCTTGTATAAAAATGTGAGAGGGTTGTGATCGGTGAATACTAGGACAGGTCTCGCCCCTCCTCCCACGTATACATCAAAGTGCTTCAGGGCCATAACTAGCGCCAATGCCTCCTTCTCAACGGTGCTGTAGGCCCGCTGGTATTTTACGAACTTCTTCGAGTAGAAGGCAACTGGCCTATGCACTTCACTCCGTTCTTGAGCCAACATGGCCCCTATTCCAACGTCGCTGGCGTCCACGTACAGGATAAAACCGGCTGAAAAATCTGGAGATATCAATACTGGGGCCTCCGTCAACAATTTCTTGGTCTTTTCAAAAGACTCTTGGCAGGCCTCCCCCCATCTCCATCTTACATTCTTGGAGAGTAGCTCGGTTAGGGGATGCGCTACCGTGGAGAAATTCCGGCAGAACCCACGATAGTACCCTATCATTCCGAGGTACCTGAGCAACTCCTTGCGCGTCTTGGGCACGGGGTATTCCTTTATGGCTGCTACTTTGTTATCAACTGGAGTGACTTCACCTTGGCCGATGACAAAACCGAGGTACTCTAAGTGAGCTTTCCCAAACTCACTCTTGGCCAAATTTACAGTCAGGTTAGCCTCCTCTAACCTCCTGAATAATTCCCCAAGTCTCTCCAGATGCGTCCCCCAATCGTCGGCGTACACGACGATGTCATCGATGTAAACCGTGCATCCTACTGCACCCCTTAACAGCTCGTTCATCATTCGCTGGAAGCAGCTGCCGCTGTTTTTCATGCCGAAGGGCAACACCTTGTACTGGTACAGCCCATCAGGAGTCGCGAAAGCTGATATCTTCCTGGCCTCAGGAGTCAGGGAGATCTGGTAGTACCCCTTGAGAAGATCGACCTTGGATACATACCGTGCACTGCCCACCTGGTCAATGCAGTCACTCACTCTTGGCATGGGGTGAGAATCCGCCACAGTGACGGAGTTCACCCTCCTGTAATCTGTACAAAAGCGGTATGTTCCGTCGCTTTTCCTCACCAACAGGCACGGGGAACTCCACTCACTTTTGCTGGGCTCCGCAAGGCCGTTCTCAAGAAGGTACTCCACCTCCTTTCTCATCAGCTCTCGCTTCTCTGGGCTCACCCTGTACGCGCTCTGTTTGACGGGCCTGGCGTCCCTCACCTCCACCTCGTGCGTCACACTCCGGTGTCGTCGGGGCACGTCGGTGAAGAGGGAGGCATTCTTTCTCAGTAGGTCCGTCAGGTCCGCTCTCTGTTGCCCTTCCAGATGTGACAGCTTGTCCTTGATGTTTGCCAGACTCTCAGTGTTGGTGAGACGTGTGCCATCCGCCCTGGACCACTTTCCTTCCTCCTCCGGGAGTTCTTGGTCCACCTGTACGCACAGAACTGTCTTTTGCTGGGGTTCCCGGGTCATCGTTCCTTCCTGCCTGGCGGTTCCTCCTTCCACCGTGAAGAAGGGTTTCAGGCGGTCCACGTGACACACCTGTTTCTTTCGGGCTCTGTTCGACTTCCCAATTTCGTACGACACCGGACCCAACCGTCGCAGCACTTGGTATGGTCCCTCGAACCGTGACTCGGTCACCCTACCTTTACCTGGACACAAGACCATTACTTGGGACCCGACCTGGAAATCCCTCTGTGTAGCTCTCTTGTCGTACCATTCCGACATCTTACGCTGCGCCTCCTTCAGGTGCTTCCCAGCCAGTTCCTTAGCCAGAGTGAGACGTTCTTTAAACTTCTGGACATATTCGTTCACCGTTCCCACGGTTGCTGCCGGTGTCCATTGTTCCCTCAGCATGGACAGGGGACTTCTCACCTCGTGTCCATACACTAGCTGGAATGGTGAGAATCCTAGTGACTCTACCACCGCGTTGCGTATGGCAAATAACGCGGGGTATATGGCCTCATCCCACTCAGCCCCCTGTTCTGCGCAGAACACTCTCAGCACAGTTTTCAATGTGGAGTGGAATCTTTCGATCGCCCCCTGCGACTGCGGTCGGTAGGGCGACGATCGAATCTGAGTCACTCCCCATCCTGCCATCGTCTGTCGGAACCACTTCGACTGAAGAATGCTTGCGCAGTCTGTTTGGATCTCTTTGGGCATCCCCACCCACGAGAAAAACCGCTGCAGTTGGCTGGCTACTCCTTGCGATGTTAAACGTCGCATCGGGACGGCTTCCGGAAACCTGGTGGAGGTACACATTATTGTCATTAGGTAGGTGTTCCCTTTCCTCGTCCTTGGCAAAGGACCCACTCCATCAACTAGCAGACGCTCGAAAGCAGGCCCAAACGCCGGAACAGGGACCAATGGGGCCTTCGGTATCGCGGACTGGCTCTTCCCTGCCCTCTGGCAAGGTAAGCACGTCTTACAATAGCGTCTCACCTCGGCGTCCATACCTGGCCAGTAAAAGTAATCCCTGATCCGTCGCAGCGTCTTAGTCACTCCCAGGTGGCCTGCAGAGTCCACGGAGTGCGCTAGGTCCAACACGGCCGCTCTGCACTGGGCCGGCAACACTACCTGGCGCCTCGTGCTTAGAGACTCTTCCCCGGCCTCCACCCTCACAGGTCTCCACTGCCTCATCAGCATTCCGTCTTGAAGGTAAAAATGGGTAGCCTTCTCAGGGCCAACACGTCCTCCTTGGGCCTCACTAATCAAATCGGGGAACTCCTCCTGCTGCAACTGTTCAAGACGAGTGCGATCTACCCCTAGAGAACTGGTAAGGGTCACCTGCAACTCACCATTTGGGCTATCTTCGCCCTCCGCTCGTTCTCCGGGTTCCACGAAGAGGCGATCTATTCTCAGGCTGTCAGTTGTCTCCTCAGCCCCATCAGATCCACAACCTCCTTGTTCTTCGCGTCGTCTTGGCATCACAGCACAAACTGGGAACGCCACCGGTGCGATTCCCTTCTCGTCCCCACAGACGTTCAACTCTCCGCCTGTCTTCCTGTATTGTTCTATGTACTCTTCGCCTTTCACGAGATGTGGGAGGACGTATCCTCCACATGCGTCATTCCCCAAGATGACCTGCGCCTCCATCTTGGGCATTGATGTACAGACTCCCACCACTAGGGTCTGGCAGCCATAGTCGGAATCTAAAGTTACCTGGTGTAGGGGCATCCTCACTGGGCCTCCCACAGTGGTCACACTTGCTACCCCCACACTGGTACTTTCGTAACCCTCGGGGAACAGGGTCTCACTCACCAGGGTAAAATCGGCCCCAGTGTCTCTTAAGATCTTCACAGGGATGGGGTCTGCGTCCCCCATCCTTACGGTTCCTTGACACACGAATGGGTGAACTTGCTTCTCCCCATTTAGCACGGGTTCATCCCGCACTCCCTCGGCCCTCTGGTCCTCGAACATCACTAAAGCAACGTGTCCCCGCTGCTTAGGGCGTCTGCATTCCCTTGCGACGTGTCCGGGTATTCCGCAGTTGTAGCAGCGGCCCCTCGGCGGAGACCATCCGCCACCGCTCGCCTTAGCACTGCCTCCAGAGGCCGTCGCACCCTGTGTCTTTCCCGAACCGCTTGTTGACTCCTTGGTCGCAACAACAGCTCCCGAGCTCTCCGCATGGTTCTTCTTGATCGGTTCTACAGCACCTTTTGTTCCTCGGGTGTTCCAACTTGAGAAATGGGACTTGGGAGAACTCGTCCCTGTCCTCCATCCATCCGTCCTTCTATAACTCCGATCGTTTCCGACGTATGCGGGTGGTCGGTTCTGTCCCTCTCGGCGTGGGCGTAGGGCTTCCTCTAGCATGTCGGCCCGGTCGGCTGCGGCCCTCAGGTCCTTTATGTCCGCCTCCTTTACCCTCATCCTGATCTCAGGAGAGAGCACGGACATAAACTTTTCCATGGCCATTAGTTCCTTGACCTCTTCGACCGACCTTGCTTCTTCAGAGTCCAGCCACTTAAGGAGCTTTCTTTCTATGTCCCTCGCCGTCTCCGCATACGACTTTCCTGGCAACCGGGTACATTCTCTAAACCTCTTTCTGTAACACTCTGGCGTGAGCTTAAAGGAACGGAGCACAGCTCGTTTTACCGCATCGTAGTTAGTGCATTCTTGGAAGTCGAGCATGGTGAAGGCTTGGCGAGCTTCCCCTGTGAGCCTCCCTTGGACCAACTCCGCCCACTCCGCCCTCGGCCACCTCTTCATAGCAGCAACTCTCTCAAAGTGATCGAAGAAACTTTCGGCTTCACTAGGCACAAAGACCGGCAGGTCTCGTTCCCTCACTCGTCGGTCTTCCTGTGGCGGGGCAGGGGCACCTAGTCCCAGTTCAGCTCGCTTCAGCTCCACCTCCTGGTTGGCTTCTATTTCCATTTGTCTCAGCCTAACTTCTTGCTCTCGTTCTTCCCGGCGTAGCTGTGCTTCTCGTTCTTCACGCTTCGTCTGTGCTTCTCGCTCCTGTTCTTCCCGGCGCAGCTGTGCTTCTCGCTCCTCTTTGCGCTGCTGTGCCTCTGCTTCTCGCTCTTCTTTGCGCTGCTGTGCCTCTGCTTCTCGCTCTTCTTTGCGCTGCTGTGCCTCTTCTCTCCTCAGCTGCGCTTCTCGCTCTTCTCTGCGCTGCTGTGCCTCTTCTCTCCTCAGCTGCGCTTCTGCTTCTCGCTCTTCCTTGCGCTGCTGTGCTTCCAGCTGCAGCTTCATTATTTCCAGCTTAATGCTGTGCCTGCTGCCGCTGGATCCCCTGCTGCTTCCACCAATACTCAGGTGTTCACCCTCACTGGCAGGTGTTTGGGGCCGTTCTTCCCCCAAAGCTTCGTCTCGAGCCTTTAGCTGAGCCATTATCTCTAGTCTTCTTTCACCAACTCGGGCAGATTTCAGCTTTATTCCAAAATGATCCGCTATAGCCTGTAACTGTGCCTTGGTGCACTCTTCCAGCACCTGTTCGTCTCTAGAGTCAATAAACCTCGCTACTTTATCATCCTCCATCTTGTGCTACGAGTGATAACCTTCACCTGATCTCTAACACCACTGCCAAGTACCACTGCAGCCTTTACTCCGATCTATATCCTGGCAAGGTCGCCAATGTTGGGGTTTTCCACCTCTCTATTATTCTCTACCCTTACTCTGGGGTGAGCAATAGTTATGCTCAAGGTAACTCACCGTAGCCCTGCGGGTCTTCCCTCGATCCTCACGGCGCCACTGCACGCCAGGAGAGTCTCCCAGTCAATCTTAACGGCCTCTTATTAAGAAAGAGTGAGAACACGACTCGATCACATCGACCGTCGTGTGCCCTCCCCAACAATAGGGCTCTACGGTTAATCACAAGGTCGCCAATTGGTGTTTAAGGTGGCCAATAACACCATCAGTGGACTGGTGTATTCAGTGGTAGCCTTGGCAAGGTCACACTCAAAGATCAGGAATCAGGCAGGTACTTATTGTTATCACTCTATGCTTAAAGGTATAGTATAGCCACAAGATCAATGGAGGGGATGATAAAAACACAAAGAGAGTTTTGTATTTTACTTAAAATGTATGAAAGATGTCACAAGGCCACACAATAATCATAAATCAACTGATCCTGACGCGGCTGGTAATTCCCACGGATATTATGCGATCATCAGGGGGCAACATCTCCCCCCCCCTCATCAAGTGTCAAAAACCAGCTGATCGCGTGGCCTCTCCGCGCGAACTTTGCTTGTTTTCTAGATTCGCTGTTTCGTTAAATTCTCCAATATTACTAGAAACTCGCACACTCGATATTGGCTAAATAAACCGGATTACTCAGTTACACTGTACTCAGGCTCAAACAGTCTTTTCTACAATCAATGCTATAATGATTCACTGTAATGGCTTTACATTGTTCTTCACTCAACCATATATTATGAAATATTAACACTGGAGTTTTCAATACTTTCTCTCGTGGGCGATAACGCAATAATTCACTGTACTCACAAATGATTATTCACTGAATGAACATAGACATATATATGGTATATAAATCAATCATCAATACATGGAAAATAAATAGTTTCTGGGCACATAGCCTAACCTCCACATACTGGCATAATCTTATATATAATTTACCACTATATGTTCATATCAAAATCTATAGAAAGATATACACAACACAGTAAATTTATCACTGGTTCCTGGTGCCTGTACACACCAATAATCAACATAAATAATACAAGTACTCTTGATAGTACTGTCTAGCACCCTGGTGCTTTACCGTGACATAGGTGAGACTTGCTCACGACATATAAAATCTTCAGGCTAGATAATATAGCCAAATAATATAGCTAACTAAAGGGGAATGGGGAGGGAACTAGAACCACCTACTTCACCCTATCCTCCGATGAGAGTCGAGATGTAGCTCCTGGTCCTCGTGTCGGGCACGCCCCCACACTACACGTCGTCGTGTCCTACCAGAGCCTCTCGTCGTCCCACCGTTTAGCGCGTCGTCTCCGTGCCTCCTCACTGCAGGTCCGTCCTCCTCCTTGACTTCTTGAAGGTTGGAGTCGGTCTCCTGGCCGTCGTCTTCTCCCAGCAACGGCTGTCGCCTACGTCTCAGCTACAGTCGTCCGGTTTCCCCAAATAGTCCTCTCTTCCTCAGCTACCCAGTGGCTCTGTCAGCCACTACGCTGTCACGAACTGGTGAATTGCCACAGACGTCAACATACGTCACTGCACGGCTTCACTGCTACTGGCACAGTACCTGACTGGAGCACTTGTTGCTCAAATAACCGTCAATTCCCTCTTCTGGTTCAACACATGAACTAGGGAAGACTTCTCAGAGTACTGGCGGACTTCAGGTGACGCGTAAATCCACGGTAGTGGGAAACAGCTGTCCGACAGACAGGACCACTCGTCGCACGTCCGACCTCTATGACGTGTCGTGTCTGACTGCTGGCGCCAGCCCGGCGCGCGGACTGGACCCCCTTCCTTCGTGACGTCACTTTTACTACGGGAAGTTTTCATTGGCTCCCGGTGCCACATTGCTGTCGGTGACCAATCCGGTGCCACTGACGTCACACGGTTTTGGCGGGAGATCAGAGAAGGCCAGCGCCATCTTGGCTCCCTAAAGGGCCTAAACCACAGGCCAAAACATTACTATTTCACAAATTTCTCGGCTCTCCGAGAACACTTCACTCTCTCCCATATATCAAATTGTAGCCTGCAACGTAGAGAACGCTTGGGAAAAGTAGACATGACTCTTACTGCAGGCGTGGGAGAATTATAAGGGGGGGAACTCCGTCACAGTGTATATATATATATGTAATGCGGGTATAAAATCATTTATACCCGCATTAGGTATGACCTAATGCGGGTATAAAATCAACTAGTATTGTAAGATCTGTTCACTTGAGAATGAACCATGGAGGTTCGAAACGTCGTGCAAATTATACAAATAAGTGTAATACACTCTATAGTAAATCACTTCTTTTCTTCACCTTAAAAGTACGAAAATGAGTTTTGGAGAACTCCTATTTCAATTAAGCCCTGATGCTAAGAAAATAGTTAGAGGGATAGAAGCCCTAAACCAGAAAATAATAAATACAGAATATGCGGTCATATTCAATGAAACATATATATATGTATATATATATATATATATATATATATATATATATATATATATATATATGTATATATATATATATTATTAAATATGACCGAAAAAGTAAGATTAATAATTCTAACACGAATTTTCTCAATCTTTCGTACATTTCTTTTCACTGTTGGAGGTAAATCAAAAATCAATTATCCAAAATTCATTTTTATTTCTAGTCTGACGCGACACGAGCGCGTTTCGTAAAACTTATTACATTTTCAAAGACTTTAGGTCACAAATACACAGCTGAATAGAACTTACGCATCTCCGATTTTATATCTACATTTGAGTGAGGTGGAAGGGGACTCCACCTGCCAAAGATCATTGGGGAAAATAAACCTGGATATGCGTATGGAAATGTCAAGACACACAAGCCTGGAAACCCACTTCGGCCAATCATTAGCCAGATACCCACACCCACGTACAGACTGGCGAAGCGACTCAACGGCCTGCTGACTCCTTATGTTCCTTGCACCTTCAGCCTGGAGTCTCCAAAGGAATTTGTTGACTTACTGCGGGGCACACGGGCCACAGGGATAAGAGCCTCGTTGGACGTAGAATCGCTGTTTACCAAAGTACCTGTGGACGAGACAATCGGAATGATAGCCGACAGAGTGTATAGTGATCCAGCCTGTACTCCTCTTGACATACCAGAAGATATTCTGAGGAAACTACTCCAAGCTTGTACTAAAGAGGCATCCTTCTTGAGCCCGGATGGGCACATGTATAAGCAAGTAGATGGGGTCGCCATGGGTTCTCCCCTAGGTGTCCTGTTTGCAAACTTCTACATGGGTACCATCGGGCAAAAAGTCTTAGTCGCCATGAACTTGAAACCGGCCATATACTGCAGGTATGTTGACGACATTTTTACACAGGTACCTGATGTCAGACATCTGCAGGAGCTGAAGGAGGCATTTGAGCAGAGTTCCGTGCTGTGTTTCACTTACGAGATGGAAAAGGATGGGAAGCTGCCCTTTCTAGATGTAACAGTCATGGAAAAGGGCGGAGGTTTCCACACTGCAGTCTACACTAAGGAAACAAACATAGGAATGTGCCTAAATGCCAACAGCGACTGCCCAGACAGGTACAAGAGGAGTGTTGTTAACGCATATGTCGACCGTGCTCTCAGCCACAGCTCAGAATGGAAGCAAGTCGACGAAGAACTCTGTAGGGTAAGGCAGGTCCTAGTCAATAACGGCTTCTCCAATGGTTTCGTCGAAGACATCATAAGAAGGAAAGTGAAAAGCCATGCAACCTCTGAAGAGACAACTAACACAACACCTATACCCCCTATTACTATTTTTTTTGAACTTCTTTTCCACAGCTCATAAAACGGAGGAAAGGGTCCTGAAAAATATTGTTAATAGAAACGTTATCCCTACAGACAAAAATCAGAGGATACAACTGACGATTTACTATAAAACCAGAAAAACGGCCAGCCTACTCATGAGAAACTCTCCAGACACAAAACAGAACGCTTTAAAAGAGACTAACGTCGTCTATGCCTTCAAATGCCCTCTTGGGGACTGTAAGCTCCAAAAAACCCAGTATATAGGCAAGACAACAACATCTCTTTCTAGGCGTTTAACGATGCATAAGCAACAGTGCTCCATTAAGGAACATATAATCTCTTCCCACAACCAAACCATCGCCAGAGAAATCCTAGTAAACAACACAGAAATCATCGATAGATACAGCGATAGCAGGCGGCTTGACGTTTGCGAGGCACTACACATCAAGACGTCAACACCAGCAATCAACAGCCAATTATTGCACAACGATATTCTACCCACCTCAAGACTCCACTCCAATATAGAAGCATCAAGAAATATGGACCAATAGGCTTTCTACAAACACTTCTATTCAATATCCATTGTTTCGTGTTCTGTGTTGTGTTGATGAAATTAATACCCTATTAATACTCTTGTTCTGTCTTGTGTTGATGAAATTAATACCCTATTAATACCAGATCTTGTTCTGTCTTGTGTTAATGCCACATCACCACTTCCACCTCACTCAAATGTAGATATAAAATCGGAGATGCGTAAGTTCTATTCAGTTGTGTATTTGTGAACTAAAGTCTTTGAAAATGTAATAAGTTTTACGAAACGCGCTCGTGTCGCGTCAGACTAGAAATAAAAATGAATTTTGGAGAATTGATTTTTGATTTACCTCCAACAGTGAAAAGAAATGTACGAAAGATTGAGAAAATTCCTGTTAGAATTATTAATCTTACTTTTTCGGTCATATTTAATAATATATGTCTACAGGAAAGACTGCTACCGAAATATACTAGTATATATATATATATATATATATATATATATATATATATATATATATATATATATATATATATATATATATATGTATATATATATATGTATATATAACTGAAAACTCACACCCCAGAAGTGACTCGAACCCATACTGCCAGAAGCAACCCAACTGGTATGTACAGGGACGCCTTAATCCGCTTGACCATCACGACCGGACATAAGGAAGTGATAGCCGAAGCTATTTGAACCACTTCCCCGCCGGCACTCGGATGGTAATCTTGGGCATAGCATTTTATCAAATCACCTCATTCTTTGGGGCACACGTGAGGAACACAAATGCAAACAAGCCTGAATGGTCCCCAGGACTATATACAACTGAAAACTCACACCCCAGAAGTGACTCGAACCCATACTGCCAGAAGCAACCCAACTGGTATGTACAGGGACGCCTTAATCCGCTTGACCATCACGACCGGACATAAGGAAGTGATAGCCGAAGCTATTTGAACCACTTCCCCGCCGGCACTCGGATGGTAATCTTGGGCATAGCATTTTATCAAATCACCTCATTCTTTGGCGCACACGTGAGGAACACAAATGCAAACAAGCCTGAATGGTCCCAGGACTATATACAACTGAAAACTCTGAAAAAAGAATGAGGTGATTTGATAAAATGCTATGCCCAAGATTACCATCCGAGTGCCGGCGGGGAAGTGGTTCAAATAGCTTCGGCTATCACTTCCTTATGTCCAGTCGTGATGGTCAAGCGGATTAAGGCGTCCCTGTACATACCAGTTGGGTTGCTTCTGGCAGTATGGGTTCGAGTCACTTCTGGGGTGTGAGTTTTCAGTTGTATATAGTCCTGGGGACCATTCAGGCTTGTTTGCATTTGTGTTCCTCACGTGTGCCCCAAAGAATGAGGTGATTTGATAAAATGCTATGCCCAAGATTACCATCCGAGTGCCGGCGGGGAAGTGGTTCAAATAGCTTCGGCTATCACTTCCTTATGTCCGGTCGTGATGGTCAAGCGGATTAAGGCGTCCCTGTACATACCAGTTGGGTTGCTTCTGGCAGTATGGGTTCGAGTCACTTCTGGGGTGTGAGTTTTCAGTTGTATATAGTCCTGGGGACCATTCAGGCTTGTTTGCATTTGTGTTCCTCACGTGTGCCCCAAAGAATGAGGTGATTTGATAAAATGCTATGCCCAAGATTACCTTCCGAGTGCCGGCGGGGAAGTGGTTCAAATAGCTTTGGCTATCACTTCCTTATGTCCGGTCGTGATGGTCAAGCGGATTAAGGCGTCCCTGTACATACCAGTTGGGTTGCTTCTGGCAGTATGGGTTCGAGTCACTTCTGGGGTGTGAGTTTTCAGTTGTATATAGTCCTGGGGACCATTCAGGCTTGTTTGCATTTGTGTTCCTCACGTGTGCCCCAAAGAATGAGGTGATTTGATAAAATGCTATGCCCAAGATTACCATCCGAGTGCCGGCGGGGAAGTGGTTCAAATAGCTTCGGCTATCACTTCCTTATGTCCGGTCGTGATGGTCAAGCGGATTAAGGCGTCCCTGTACATACCAGTTGGGTTGCTTCTGGCAGTATGGGTTCGAGTCACTTCTGGGGTGTGAGTTTTCAGTTGTATATAGTCCTGGGGACCATTCAGGCTTGTTTGCATTTGTGTTCCTCACGTGTGCCCCAAAGAATGAGGTGATTTGATAAAATGCTATGCCCAAGATTACCATCCGAGTGCCGGCGGGGAAGTGGTTCAAATAGCTTCGGCTATCACTTCCTTATGTCCGGTCGTGATGTTCAAGCGGATTAAGGCGTCCCTGTACATACCAGTTGGGTTGCTTCTGGCAGTATGGGTTCGAGTCACTTCTGGGGTGTGAGTTTTCAGTTGCATATAGTCCTGGGGACCATTCAGGCTTGTTTGCATATGTATATATATATATATATATATATATATATATATATATGTATATATATATATATATATATATATATATATATATATATATATGTATATATATATGTATATATATATATGTATATATATATATATATATATATATATATATATATATATATATATATATATAACTGATTAGAACTTGCGTTTCCCTGATTTTATATCTACATTTGAGTGAGGTGGGAAGGGTGATGTGGCATTACATTTGAGTAAGGTGGGAAGGATGATGTGGCATTAGAGGATATTAATAGGGTATTAAAAGTATCAACACAAGACAGAACACGAAACAATGGATATTGAATAGAAGTGTTTGTAGAAAGCCTATTGGTCCATATTTCTTGATGCTTCTATATTGGAGCGGAGTCTTGAGGTGGGTAGAATATAGTTGTGCAATAATTGGCTGTTGATTGCTGGTGTTGACTTCTTGATGTGTAGTGCCTCGCAAACGTCGAGCCGCCTGCTATCGCTGTATCTATCGATAGATACAGCGATAGCAGGCGGCTCGACGTTTGCGAGGCACTACACATCAAGAAGTCAACACCAGCAATCAACAGCCAATTATTGCACAACTATATTCTACCCACCTCAAGACTCCGCTCCAATATAGAAGCATCAAGAAATATGGACCAATAGGCTTTCTACAAACACTTCTATTCAATATCCATTGTTTCGTGTTCTGTCTTGTGTTGATACTTTTAATACCCTATTAATATCCTCTAATGCCACATCATCCTTCCCACCTTACTCACATATATATATATATATATATATATATATATATATATATATATATATATATATTTATATGTATATATATATGTATATATATATGTATATATATAAAAAAATATATATATATTGTGACGGAGTTCCCCCCCTTATAATTCTCCCACGCCTGCAGTAAGAGTCATGTCTACTTTTCCCAAGCGTTCTCTACGTTGCAGGCTACAATTTGATACATGGGAGAGAGTGAAGTGTTCTCGGAGAGCCGAGAAATTTGTGAAATAGTGATATTTTGGCCTGTGGTTTAGGCCCTTTAGGGAGCCAAGATGGCGCTGGCTTCTCTGATCTCCCGCCAAAACCGTGTGACGTCAGTGGCACCGGATTGGTCACCGACAGCAGTGTGGCACCGGGAGCCAATGAAAACTTCCCGTAGCGAAAGTGACGTCACGAAGGAAGGGGGTCCAGTCCGCGCGCCGGGCTGGCGCCATCAGTCAGACACGACACGTCATAGAGGTCGGATGTGCGACGAGTGGTCCTATCTGTCGGACAGCTGTTTCCCACTACCGTGGATTTACGCGTCACCTGAAGTCCGCCAGTACTCTGAGAAGTCTTCCCTAGTTCATGTGTTGAACCAGAAGAGGGAATTGACGGTTATTTGAGCAACAAGTGCTCCAGTCAGGTACTGTGCCAGTAGCAGTGAAGCCGTGCAGTGACGTATGTTGACGTCTGTGGCAATTCACCAGTTCGTGACAGCGTAGTGGCTGACAGAGCCACTGGGTAGCTGAGGAAGAGAGGACTATTTGGGGAAACCGAACGACTGTAGCTGAGACGTAGGCGACAGCCGTTGCTGGGAGAAGACGACGGCCAGGAGACCGACTCCAACCTTCAAGAAGTCAAGGGGGAGGACGGACCTGCAGTGAGGAGGCACGGAGACGACGCGCTAAACGGTGGGACGACGAGAGGCTCTGGTAGGACACGACGACGTGTAGTGTGGGGGCGTTCCCGACACGAGGACCAGGAGCTACATCTCGACTCTCATCGGAGGATAGGGTGAAGTAGGTGGTTCTAGTTCCCTCCCCATTCCCCTTTAGTTAGCTATATTATTCGGCTATATTATCTAGCCTGAAGATTTTATATGTCGTGAGCAAGTCTCACTTATGTCATGGTAAAGCACCAGGGTGCTAGACAGTACTATCAAGAGTACTTGTAATATTCATGTTGATTATTGGTGTGTACAGGCACCAGGAACCAGTGATAAATTTACTGTGTTGTGTATATCTTTCTATAGATTTTGATGTGAACATATAGTGGTGAATTATATATAATATTATGCCAGTATTTGGAGGTTAGGCTATGTGCCCAGAAACTATTTATTTTCCATGTATTGATGATTGATTTATATACCATATATATGTCTGTTCATTCAGTGAATAATCATTTGTGAGTACAGTGAATTATTGCGTTATCTCCCACGAGAGAAAGTACTGAAAACTCCAGGGTTAATATTTCATAATATATGGTTGAGTGAAGAACAATGTAAAGCCATTACAGTGAATCATTATAGCATTGATTGTAGAAAAGACTGTTTGAGCCTGAGTACAGTGTAACTGAGTAATACGGTTTATTTGTGCCAATATCGAGTGTGCGAGTTTCTAGTAATATTGGAAAATTTAAAGGAACAGCGCGCGTGAATCTAGAAAACAAGCAAAGTTCGCGCGGAGAGGCCATTGCGATCAGCTGTTCTTGACACTTGATGAGGAGGGGGAGAGTGTTGCCCTCTAGTGATCGCATAATATCCGTGGGAATTACCGGCCGAGTCAGGATCAGTTGATTTATGATTATTGTGTGGCCTTGTGACATCTTTCATACATTTTAAGTAAAATACAAAACTATCTTAGTGTTTTTATCATTCCCTCCATTGATCTTGTGGCTATATTACACCTGTAAACATAGAGTGATAACAATAAGTACCTGCCTGATTCCTGATCTTTGAGTGTGACCTTGCCAAGGCTACCACTGAATACACCAGTCCACTGAGGGTGTTACTGGCCACCTTAAACACCAGTTGGCGATCTTGTGTTTAACCGTAGAGCCCTATTGTTGGGGAGGGCACACGACAGTCGAGGTGAACGAGTCGTGTTCTCACTCTTTCTTAATAAGAGGCCGTTAAGATTGACTGGGAGACTCTCCTGGCGTGCAGTGGCGCCGTGAGGATCAAGGGAAGACCCGCAGGGCTACGGTGAGTTACCTTGAGCGTAACTATTGCTCACCCCAGAGTAAGGGTAGAGAATAATAGAGAGGTGAAACCCCCAACATTGGCGACCTTGCCAGGATATAGATCGGAGTAAAGGTTGCAGTGGTACTTGGCAGTGGTGTTAGAGATCAGGTGCAGGTTAACACTCGTAGCACAAGATGGAGGATGATAAAGTAGCAAGGTTTATTGACTCTAGAGACGAACAGGTGCTGGAAGAGTGCACCAAGGCACAGTTACAGGCTATAGCGGATCATTTTGGAATAAAGCTGAAATCTGCCCGAGTTGGTGAAAGAAGACTAGAGATAATGGCTCAGCTCAAGGCTCGAGACGAAGCTTTGGGGGAGGAACGGCCCCAAACACCTGCCAGTGAGGGTGAACACCTGAGTATTGGTGGAAGCAGCAGGGGATCCAGCGGCAGCAGGCACAGCATTAAGCTGGAAATAATGAAGCTGCAGCTAGAGGCACAGCAGCGCAAAGAAGAGCGAGAGGCACAGCAGCGCAAAGAAGAGCGAGAAGCAGAGGCACAGCAGCGCAAAGAAGAGCGAGAAGCGCAGCAGCGTAAAGAAGAGCGAGAAGCAGAAGCGCAGCTGAGGAGAAAAGAAGCACAGCAGCGCAAAGAAGAACAAGAGCGAGAAGCACAGACGAAGCGTGAGGAACGAGAAGCACAGCTGCGCCGGGAAGAGCAAGAGCGAGAAGCACAGCTGCGCCGGGAAGAGCAAGAACGAGAAGCACAGCTACGCAGGGAAGAACGAGAGCAAGAAGTTAGGCTGAGACAAATGGAAATAGAAGCCAACCAGGAGGTGGAGCTGAAGCGAGCTGAACTGGGACTAGGTGCCCCTGCCCCGCCACAGGAAGACCGACGAGTGAGGGAACGAGACCTGCCGGTCTTTGTGCCTAGTGAAGCCGAAAGTTTCTTCGATCACTTTGAGAGAGTTGCTGCTATGAAGAGGTGGCCGAGGGCGGAGTGGGCGGAGTTGGTCCAAGGGAGGCTCACAGGGGAAGCTCGCCAAGCCTTCACTATGCTCGACTTCCAAGAATGCACTAACTACGATGCGGTAAAACGAGCTGTGCTCCGTTCCTTTAAACTCACGCCAGAGTGTTATAGAAAGAGGTTTAGAGAATGTACCCGGTTGCCAGGAAAATCGTATGCGGAGACGGCGAGGGACATTGAAAGAAAGCTCCTTAAGTGGCTGGACTCTGAAGAAGCAAGGTCGGTCGAAGAGGTCAAGGAACTAATGGCCATGGAAAAGTTTATGTCCGTGCTCTCTCCTGAGATCAGGATGAGGGTAAAGGAGGCGGACATAAAGGACCTGAGGGCCGCAGCCGACCGGGCCGACATGCTAGAGGAAGCCCTACGCCCACGCCGAGAGGGACAGAACCGACCACCCGCATACGTCGGAAACGATCGGAGTTATAGAAGGACGGATGGATGGAGGGCAGGAACGAGTTCTCCCAAGTCCCATTTCTCAAGTTGGAACACCCGAGGAACAAAAGGTGCTGTAGAACCGATCAAGAAGAACCATGCGGAGAGCTCGGGAGCTGTTGTTGCGACCAAGGAGTCAACAAGCGGTTCGGGAAAGACACAGGGTGCGACGGCCTCTGGAGGCAGTGCTAAGGCGAGCGGTGGCGGATGGTCTCCGCCGAGGGGCCGCTGCTACAACTGCGGAATACCCGGACACGTCGCGCGGGAGTGCAGACGCCCGAAGCAGCGGGGACACGTTGCTTTAGTGATGTTCGAGGACCAGAGGGCCGAGGGAGTGCGGGATGAACCCGTGCTGAATGGGGAGAAGAAAGTTCACCCATTCATGTGTCAAGGAACCGTAAGGATGGGGGTCGCAGACCCCATCCCCGTGAAGATGCTAAGAGACACCGGGGCTGACTTTACCCTGGTAAGTGAAACCCTGTTCCCCGAGGGTTACGAAAGTACCAGTGTGGGGGTGGCTAGTGTGACCACTGTGGGAGGCCCAGTGAGGATGCCCCTACACCAGGTAACTTTAAGTTCCGATTATGGCTGCCAGACCCTAGAGGTGGGAGTCTGTACATCAATGCCCAAGATGGAGGCGCAGGTCATCTTGGGGAATGACGCGTGTGGAGGATATGTCCTCCCACATCTCGTGAAAGGCGAAGAGAACATAGAACAACACGAGGAGACAGGCGAAGATTCGAACGTCTGTGGGGACGAGAAGGGAATCGCACCGGTGGCGATCCCAGTTTGTACTGTGACACCGAGACAACGCGAAGAACCAGGAGGTTGTGGATCTGATGGGGCTGAGGAGTCGACTGACAGCCTAGGAACAGATCACCTCTGCGTAGGACCCAGAGAACGAGTGGAGGGCGAAAGTAGCCCGAATGGTGAGTTGCAGGTGACCCTCACCAGTTCTCCAGGGGTAAGCCGCACTCGTCCCGGAGAGTTACAGCAGGGGGAGGTCCCCGAATTGGTTAGTAAGGCCGAAGGAGGACGTGTGGGTCCTGAGAAGGCTTACTTTCCATTTATCTATATTATATATGCCATGCTATTCATGATGAAGGAACGATGGACACCAGGAGCGACCGTGAGAACGGTGAATAAATATGTCCAGAAGTTCAAAGAACATCTCACTCAAGCGAAGGGACTGGCTAGGAAACTCCTGAAGAAGGCGCAACGTAAGATGTCGAAGTGGTTCGACAGGAGAGCTGCGCAGAGGGATTTTCAGGCCGGATCCAAAGTATTGGTTGTGCTGCCAGGTAAAGGTAGAGTGACCAGGTCGCGGTTCAAGAGACCATACCGAGTGCTGCGACGGTTGGGTCCAGTGTCGTACGAGATTGGGAAGCCGGATGGACCCCGAAAGAAACAGGTGTGTCCCGCAGACCGCCTAAGACCTTTCTTCACTGTGGAAGGTAGAGCCGCCAAGCAGGACGGAACGAATACCCGAGAAACCCAGCGGAAGACGGGTCTGAGTGTACCGAGGGACCGAGAACTCCCGGAGGAGGAAAGTAAGTGGTCCAGGGCGGACGGCACCAGTCTCACCCGCACTGAGAGTCTGACGAAGATCAAGATCGAGCACAGCAAAGGGAAGGACGACGTAGTAGCAGACGCCCTATCCCGCATACACTAACGAGACATGACTCTTATTTTAAGGGGAGGGGTATGTGACGGAGTTCCCCCCCTTATAATTCTCCCACGCCTGCAGTAAGAGTCATGTCTACTTTTCCCAAGCGTTCTCTACGTTGCAGGCTACAATTTGATACATGGGAGAGAGTGAAGTGTTCTCGGAGAGCCGAGAAATTTGTGAAATAGTGATATTTTGGCCTGTGGTTTAGGCCCTTTAGGGAGCCAAGATGGCGCTGGCTTCTCTGATCTCCCGCCAAAACCGTGTGACGTCAGTGGCACCGGATTGGTCACCGACAGCAGTGTGGCACCGGGAGCCAATGAAAACTTCCCGTAGCGAAAGTGACGTCACGAAGGAAGGGGGTCCAGTCCGCGCGCCGGGCTGGCGCCATCAGTCAGACACGACACGTCATAGAGGTCGGATGTGCGACGAGTGGTCCTATCTGTCGGACAGCTGTTTCCCACTACCGTGGATTTACGCGTCACCTGAAGTCCGCCAGTACTCTGAGAAGTCTTCCCTAGTTCATGTGTTGAACCAGAAGAGGGAATTGACGGTTATTTGAGCAACAAGTGCTCCAGTCAGGTACTGTGCCAGTAGCAGTGAAGCCGTGCAGTGACGTATGTTGACGTCTGTGGCAATTCACCAGTTCGTGACAGCGTAGTGGCTGACAGAGCCACTGGGTAGCTGAGGAAGAGAGGACTATTTGGGGAAACCGAACGACTGTAGCTGAGACGTAGGCGACAGCCGTTGCTGGGAGAAGACGACGGCCAGGAGACCGACTCCAACCTTCAAGAAGTCAAGGGGGAGGACGGACCTGCAGTGAGGAGGCACGGAGACGACGCGCTAAACGGTGGGACGACGAGAGGCTCTGGTAGGACACGACGACGTGTAGTGTGGGGGCGTTCCCGACACGAGGACCAGGAGCTACATCTCGACTCTCATCGGAGGATAGGGTGAAGTAGGTGGTTCTAGTTCCCTCCCCATTCCCCTTTAGTTAGCTATATTATTCGGCTATATTATCTAGCCTGAAGATTTTATATGTCGTGAGCAAGTCTCACTTATGTCATGGTAAAGCACCAGGGTG